>NC_083285.1:13394317-13706250 GCF_963506605.1 Zootoca vivipara
TTTTTCCGTAGGTTAAGTTGTCGAAGCCTGATTTCATTTCCTATGATAAAAACCCCTCTGTTTCCACCGCCAAACGTATCAGGGGAGTCTTTGCAACATTTTGGCACCATTCTTGAGTGAATTGGAGAACGTCAGATTTTTGGTGAAATTCTGACCCGCCGGTCATGGATTTTTTCAAAAAAATGTTTCCCCGCAGGTTAAGTTGTTGAGGCCTGATTTTATTTCCTATGATAAAAACCCCTCTGTTTCCACCGCAAAACGTATCAGGGGAGTCTTTGCATCATTTTGGCACCATTCTTGAGTGAATTGGAGAACGTCAGATTTTTGGTGAAATTCTGACCCGCCGGTCAGGGATTTTTTCAAAAAAATGTTTCCCCACAGGTTAAGTTGTCGAGGCCTGATTTCATTTCCTATTATAAAAACCCCTCTGTTTCCACCGCCAAACGTATCAGGGGAGTCTTTGCAACATTTTGGCACCATTCTTGAGTGAATTGGAGAACGTCAGATTTTGGGTGAAATTCTGACCCGCCGGTCACGGATTTTTTCAAAAAAATGTTTTCCCGCAGGTTAAGTTGTCGAGGCCTGATTTGATTTCCTATGATAAAAACCCCTCTGTTTCCACCGCCAAACGTATCAGGGGAGTCTTTGCATCATTTTGGCACCATTCTTGAGTGAATTGGAGAACGTCAGATTTTTGGTGAAATTCTGACCCGCCGGTCAGGGTTTTTTTTTTTAAAAAAAGTTTTTCCGCAGGTTAAGTTGTCGAGGCCTGATTTTATTTCCTATGATAAAAACCCCTCTGTTTCCACCGCCAAACGTATCAGGGGAGTCTTTGCAACATTTTGGCACCATTCTTGAGTGAATTGGAGAACGTCAGATTTTTGGTGAAATTCTGACCGGCCGGTCAGGGATTTTTTCAAAAAAATGTTTCCCCGCAGGTTAAGTTGTCGAGGCCTGATTTTATTTCCTATGATAAAAACCCCTCTGTTTCCACCGCCAAACGTATCAGGGGAGTCTTTGCAACATTTTGGCACCATTCTTGAGTGAATTGGAGAACGTCAGATTTTTGGTGAAATTCTGACCCGCCGGTCAGGGATTTTTTCAAAAAAATGTTTTCCCGCAGGTTAAGTTGTCGAGGCCTGATTTCATTTCCTATGATAAAAACCCCTCTGTTTCCACCGCCAAACGTATCAGGGGAGTCTTTGCAACATTTTGGCACCATTCTTGAGTGAATTGGAGAACGTCAGTTTTTTGGTGAAATTCTGACCCGCCGGTCAGGGTTTTTTTCAAAAAAAAAAGTTTTTCCGCAGGTTAAGTTGTAGAGGCCTGATTTCATTTCCTATGATAAAAAGGTTGTCGAGGCCTGTTAAGTTGTCGAGGCCTGATTTTATTTCCTATGATAAAAACCCCTCTGTTTCCACCGCCAAACGTATCAGGGGAGTCTTTGCAACATTTTGGCACCATTCTTGAGTGAATTGGAGAACGTCAGATTTTTGGTGAAATTATGACCCGCCGGTCAGGGACTTTTTCAAAAAAATGATTTTATTTCCTATGATAAAAACCCCTCTGTTTCCACCGCCAAACGTATCTGGGGAGTCTTTGCAACATTTTGGCACCATTCTTGAGTGAATTGGAGAACGTCAGTTTTTTGGTGAAATTCTGACCCGCCGGTCAGGGTTTTTTTCAAAAAAAAAAAGTTTTTCCGTAGGTTAAGTTGTCGAAGCCTGATTTCATTTCCTATGATAAAAACCCCTCTGTTTCCACCGCCAAACGTATCAGGGGAGTCTTTGCAACATTTTGGCACCATTCTTGAGTGAATTGGAGAACGTCAGATTTTTGGTGAAATTCTGACCCGCCGGTCAGGGATTTTTTCAAAAAAATGTTTCCCCACAGGTTAAGTTGTCGAGGCCTGATTTCATTTCCTATTATAAAAACCCCTCTGTTTCCACCGCCAAACGTATCAGGGGAGTCTTTGCAACATTTTGGCACCATTCTTGAGTGAATTGGAGAACGTCAGATTTTGGGTGAAATTCTGACCCGCCGGTCACGGATTTTTTCAAAAAAATGTTTTCCCGCAGGTTAAGTTGTCGAGGCCTGATTTGATTTCCTATGATAAAAACCCCTCTGTTTCCACCGCCAAACGTATCAGGGGAGTCTTTGCATCATTTTGGCACCATTCTTGAGTGAATTGGAGAACGTCAGATTTTTGGTGAAATTCTGACCCGCCGGTCAGGGTTTTTTTTTTTAAAAAAAGTTTTTCCGCAGGTTAAGTTGTCGAGGCCTGATTTTATTTCCTATGATAAAAACCCCTCTGTTTATTAATTAAAAATTAAAAATAATTTTAAGTTAGAGCTTAATAATCAGTTTACTATTAATATACTTCTTCATTGTATTTCACTATTAATATACTTCTTCATTGTATTTCAGTTCAACAATTACTTTGATAAAATACATATTTTCTTATGTGCAAATGGCTTTCGATACCTATTATGGTAGGTCCATAAATTACCATAAAGCATATATTCAACACAAAAACAGCGGCAATTTATTGCTGACAAAGGACGGCTGGACATATAAAGGGCCCCATTACCTTCAGTAGCTTAGGGCCTCATCAAACCTACATCCGGTCCTGGTATGGAATAACTAAAACAAGACTGTGTTTTGGCAGTGCCCATGCTGTCATATCAGAGGTTTTTCAAGCTTTTCCCCGCAGGTTAAGTTGTCGAGGCCTGATTTTATTTCCTATGATAAAAACCCCTCTGTTTCCACCGCCAAACGTATCAGGGGAGTCTTTGCAACATTTTGGCACCATTCTTGAGTGAATTGGAGAACGTCAGATTTTTGGTGAAATTATGACCCGCCGGTCAGGGACTTTTTCAAAAAAATGATTTTATTTCCTATGATAAAAACCCCTCTGTTTCCACCGCCAAACGTATCAGGGGAGTCTTTCCAACATTTTGGCACCATTCTTGAGTGAATTGGAGAACGTCAGATTTTTGGTGAAATTCTGACCCGCCGGTCAGGGATTTTTTCAAAAAAATGTTTCCCCGCAGGTTAAGTTGTCGAGGCCTGATTTCATTTCCTATGATAAAAACCCCTCTGTTTCCACCGCCAAACGTATCAGGGGAGTCTTTGCAACATTTTGGCACCATTCTTGAGTGAATTGGAGAACGTCAGATTTTGGGTGAAATTCTGACCCACCGGTCACGGATTTTTTCAAAAAAATGTTT
The DNA here is from genome assembly GCF_963506605.1 of Zootoca vivipara. NCBI lineage: Eukaryota > Metazoa > Chordata > Lepidosauria > Squamata > Lacertidae > Zootoca > Zootoca vivipara. The sequence continues at coordinate 13,397,548 of NC_083285.1, forward strand.
TTCCGCAGGTTAAGTTGTCGAGGCCTGATTTGATTTCCTATGATAAAAACCCCTCTGTTTCCACCGCCAAACGTATCAGGGGAGTCTTTGCAACATTTTGGCACCATTCTTGAGTGAATTGGAGAACGTCAGATTTTTGGTGAAATTCTGACCCGCCGGTCAGGGTTTTTTTTTTAAAAAAAAGTTTTTCCGCAGGTTAAGTTGTCGAGGCCTGATTTTATTTCCTATGATAAAAACCCCTCTGTTTCCACCGCCAAACGTATCAGGGGAGTCTTTGCAACATTTTGGCACCATTCTTGAGTGAATTGGAGAACGTCAGATTTTTGGTGAAATTCTGACCGGCCGGTCAGGGATTTTTTCAAAAAAATGTTTTCCCGCAGGTTAAGTTGTCGAGGCCTGATTTTATTTCCTATGATAAAAACCCCTCTGTTTCCACCGCCAAACGTATCAGGGGAGTCTTTGCAACATTTTGGCACCATTCTTGAGTGAATTGGAGAACGTCAGATTTTTGGTGAAATTCTGACCCGCCGGTCAGGGATTTTTTCAAAAAAATGTTTTCCCGCAGGTTAAGTTGTCGAGGCCTGATTTCATTTCCTATGATAAAAACCCCTCTGTTTCCACCGCCAAACGTATCAGGGGAGTCTTTGCAACATTTTGGCACCATTCTTGAGTGAATTGGAGAACGTCAGTTTTTTGGTGAAATTCTGACCCGCCGGTCAGGGTTTTTTTCAAAAAAAAAGTTTTTCCGCAGGTTAAGTTGTAGAGGCCTGATTTCATTTCCTATGATAAAAACCCCTCTGTTTCCACCGCCAAACGTATCAGGGGAGTCTTTGCAACATTTTGGCACCATTCTTGAGTGAATTGGAGAACGTCAGCTTTTTGGTGAAATTCTGACCCGCCGGTCATGGATTTTTTCAAAAAAATGTTTCCCCGCAGGTTAAGTTGTCGAGGCCTGATTTGATTTCCTATGATAAAAACCCCTCTGTTTCTACCGCCAAACGTATCAGGGGAGTCTTTGCATCATTTTGGCACCATTCTTGAGTGAATTGGAGAACGTCAGATTTTTGGTGAAATTCTGACCCGCCGGTCAGGGATTTTTTCAAAAAAATGTTTTCCCGCAGGTTAAGTTGTCGAGGCCTGATTTTATTTCCTATGATAAAAACCCCTCTGTTTCCACCGCAAAACGTATCAGGGGAGTCTTTGCATCATTTTGGCACCATTCTTGAGTGAATTGGAGAACGTCAGATTTTTGGTGAAATTCTGACCCGCAGGTCAGGGATTTTTTTTTAAAAAAATGTTTTTCCGCAGGTTAAGTTGTCAAGGCCTGATTTCATTTCTTATGATAAAAACCCCTCTGTTTCCACCGCCAAACGTATCAGGGGAGTCTTTGCAACATTTTGGCACCATTCCTGAGTGAATTGGAGAACGTCAGATTTTTGGTGAAATTCTGACCCGCCGGTCAGGGTTTTTTTTTTTTTAAAAAAAAGTTTTTCCGCAGGTTAAGTTGTCGAGGCCTGATTTCATTTCCTATGATAAAAACCCCTCTGTTTCCACCGCCAAACGTATCAGGGGAGTCTTTGCATAATTTTGGCACCATTCTTGAGTGAATTGGAGAACGTCAGATTTTTGGTGAAATTATGACCCGCCGGTCAGGGACTTTTTCAAAAAAATGATTTTAATTCCTATGATAAAAACCCCTCTGTTTCCACCGCCAAACGTATCAGGGGAGTCTTTGCAACATTTTGGCACCATTCTTGAGTGAATTGGAGAACGTCAGATTTTTGGTGAAATTCTGACCCGCCGGTCAGGGATTTTTTCAAAAAAATGTTTTCCCGCAGCTTAAGTTGTCGAGGTCTGATTTTATTTCCTATGATAAAAACCCCTCTGTTTCCACCGCCAAACGTATCATGGGAGTCTTTGCAACATTTTGGCACCATTCTTGAGTGAATTGGAGAACGTCAGATTTTTGGTGAAATTCTGACCCGCCGGTCAGGGATTTTTTCAAAAAAATTTTTTCCTGCAGGTTCAGTTGTCGAGGTCTGTTTTTATTTCCTATGATAAAAACCCCTCTGTTTCCACCGCCAAACGTATCAGGGGAGTCTTTGCAACATTTTGGCACCATTCTTGAGTGAATTGGAGAACGTCAGATTTTTGGTGAAATTCTGACCGGCCGGTCAGGGATTTTTTCAAAAAAATGTTTCCCCGCAGGTTAAGTTGTCGAGGCCTGAATTCATTTCCTATGATAAAAACCCCTCTGTTTCCACCGCCAAAGGTATCAGGGGAGTCTTTGCAACATTTTGGCACCATTCTTGAGTGAATTCGAGAACGTCAGATTTTTGGTGAAATTCTGACCCGCCGGTCAGGGATTTTTTTAAAAAAATGTTTCCTCGCAGGTTAAGTTGTCGAGGCCTGATTTTATTTCCTATGATAAAAACCCCTCTGTTTCCACCGCCAAACGTATCAGGGGAATCTTTGCAACATTTTGGCACCATTCTTGAGTGAATTGGAGAACGTCAGATTTTTGGTGAAATTCTGACCCGCCGGTCAGGGCTTTTTTCTAAAAAATGTTTCCCCGCAGGTTAAGTTGTTGAGGCCTGATTTTATTTCCTATGATAAAAACCCCTCTGTTTCCACCGCAAAACGTATCAGGGGAGTCTTTGCATCATTTTGGCACCATTCTTGAGTGAATTGGAGAACGTCAGATTTTTGGTGAAATTCTGACCCGCCGGTCAGGGATTTTTTCAAAAAAATGTTTCCCCGCAGGTTAAGTTGTCGAGGCCTGATTTCATTTCCTATGATAAAAACCCCTCTGTTTCCACCGCCAAACGTATCAGGGGAGTCTTTGCAACATTTTGGCACCATTCTTGAGTGAATTGGAGAACGTCAGATTTTTGGTGAAATTCTGACCCGCCGGTCAGGGTTTTTTTTTTTTAAAAAAAGTTTTTCCGCAGGTTAAGTTGTCGAGGCCTGATTTTATTTCCTATGATAAAAACCCCTCTGTTTCCACCGCCAAACGTATCAGGGGAGTCTTTGCAACATTTTGGCACCATTCTTGAGTGAATTGGAGAACGTCAGATTTTTGGTGAAATTCTGACCGGCCGGTCAGGGATTTTTTCAAAAAAATGTTTCCCCGCAGGTTAAGTTGTCGAGGCCTGATTTTATTTCCTATGATAAAAACCCCTCTGTTTCCACCGCCAAACGTATCAGGGGAGTCTTTGCAACATTTTGGCACCATTCTTGAGTGAATTGGAGAACGTCAGATTTTTGGTGAAATTCTGACCCGCCGGTCAGGGATTTTTTCAAAAAAATGTTTTCCCGCAGGTTAAGTTGTCGAGGCCTGATTTCATTTCCTATGATAAAAACCCCTCTGTTTCCACCGCCAAACGTATCAGGGGAGTCTTTGGAACATTTTGGCACCATTCTTGAGTGAATTGGAGAACGTCAGTTTTTTGGTGAAATTCTGACCCGCTGGTCAGGGTTTTTTTTTTAAAAAAAAGTTTTTCCGCAGGTTAAGTTGTCGAGGTCTGTTTTTATTTCCTATGATAAAAACCCCTCTGTTTCCACCGCCAAACGTATCAGGGGAGTCTTTGCAACATTTTGGCACCATTCTTGAGTGAATTGGAGAACGTCAGATTTTTGGTGAAATTCTGACCCGCCGGTCAGGGATTTTTTCAAAAAAATGATTTTATTTCCTATGATAAAAACCCCTCTGTTTCCACCGCAAAACGTATCAGGGGAGTCTTTGCATCATTTTGGCACCATTCTTGAGTGAATTGGAGAACGTCAGATTTTTGGTGAAATTCTGACCCGCAGGTCAGGGATTTTTTTTTTTAAAAATGTTTTTCCGCAGGTTAAGTTGTCAAGGCCTGATTTCATTTCCTATGATAAAAACCCCTCTGTTTCCACCGCCAAACGTATCAGGGGAGTCTTTGCAACATTTTGGCACCATTCTTGAGTGAATTGGAGAACGTCAGATTTTTGGTGAAATTCTGACCCGCCGGTCAGGGACTTTTTCAAAAAAATGATTTTAATTCCTATGATAAAAACCCCTCTGTTTCCACCGCCAAACGTATCAGGGGAGTCTTTGCAACATTTTGGCACCATTCTTGAGTGAATTGGAGAACGTCAGATTTTTGGTGAAATTCTGACCCGCCGGTCAGGGATTTTTTCAAAAAAATGTTTTCCCGCAGCTTAAGTTGTCGAGGTCTGATTTTATTTCCTATGATAAAAACCCCTCTGTTTCCACCGCCAAACGTATCATGGGAGTCTTTGCAACATTTTGGCACCATTCTTGAGTGAATTGGAGAACGTCAGATTTTTGGTGAAATTCTGACCCGCCGGTCAGGGATTTTTTCAAAAAAAATTTTTCCTGCAGGTTCAGTTGTCGAGGTCTGTTTTTATTTCCTATGATAAAAACCCCTCTGTTTCCACCGCCAAACGTATCAGGGGAGTCTTTGCAACATTTTGGCACCATTCTTGAGTGAATTGGAGAACGTCAGATTTTTGGTGAAATTCTGACCGGCCGGTCAGGGATTTTTTCAAAAAAATGTTTCCCCGCAGGTTAAGTTGTCGAGGCCTGAATTCATTTCCTATGATAAAAACCCCTCTGTTTCCACCGCCAAAGGTATCAGGGGAGTCTTTGCAACATTTTGGCACCATTCTTGAGTGAATTCGAGAACGTCAGATTTTTGGTGAAATTCTGACCCGCCGGTCAGGGATTTTTTTAAAAAAATGTTTCCTCGCAGGTTAAGTTGTCGAGGCCTGATTTTATTTCCTATGATAAAAACCCCTCTGTTTCCACCGCCAAACGTATCAGGGGAATCTTTGCAACATTTTGGCACCATTCTTGAGTGAATTGGAGAACGTCAGATTTTTGGTGAAATTCTGACCCGCCGGTCAGGGCTTTTTTCTAAAAAATGTTTCCCCGCAGGTTAAGTTGTTGAGGCCTGATTTTATTTCCTATGATAAAAACCCCTCTGTTTCCACCGCAAAACGTATCAGGGGAGTCTTTGCATCATTTTGGCACCATTCTTGAGTGAATTGGAGAACGTCAGATTTTTGGTGAAATTCTGACCCGCCGGTCAGGGATTTTTTCAAAAAAATGTTTCCCCGCAGGTTAAGTTGTCGAGGCCTGATTTCATTTCCTATGATAAAAACCCCTCTGTTTCCACCGCCAAACGTATCAGGGGAGTCTTTGCAACATTTTGGCACCATTCTTGAGTGAATTGGAGAACGTCAGATTTTTGGTGAAATTCTGACCCGCCGGTCAGGGTTTTTTTTTTTTAAAAAAAGTTTTTCCGCAGGTTAAGTTGTCGAGGCCTGATTTTATTTCCTATGATAAAAACCCCTCTGTTTCCACCGCCAAACGTATCAGGGGAGTCTTTGCAACATTTTGGCACCATTCTTGAGTGAATTGGAGAACGTCAGTTTTTTGGTGAAATTCTGACCCGCTGGTCAGGGTTTTTTTTTTTAAAAAAAGTTTTTCCGCAGGTTAAGTTGTCGAGGTCTGTTTTTATTTCCTATGATAAAAACCCCTCTGTTTCCACCGCCAAACGTATCAGGGGAGTCTTTGCAACATTTTGGCACCATTCTTGAGTGAATTGGAGAACGTCAGCTTTTTGGTGAAATTCTGACCTGCCGGTCATGGATTTTTTCAAAAAAATGTTTCCCCGCAGGTTAAGTTGTCGAGGCCTGATTTGATTTCCTATGATAAAAACCCCTCTGTTTCTACCGCCAAACGTATCAGGGGAGTCTTTGCATCATTTTGGCACCATTCTTGAGTGAATTGGAGAACGTCAGATTTTTGGTGAAATTCTGACCCGCCGGTCAGGGATTTTTTCAAAAAAATGTTTTCCCGCAGGTTAAGTTGTCGAGGCCTGATTTGATTTCCTATGATAAAAACCCCTCTCTATGTACCGCCAAACGTATCAGGGGAGTCTTTGCATCATTTTGGCACCATTCTTGAGTGAATTGGAGAACGTCAGATTTTTGGTGAAATTCTGACCCGCCGGTCAGGGATTTTTTCAAAAAAATGTTTTCCCGCAGGTTAAGTTGTCGAGGCCTGATTTTATTTCCTATGATAAAAACCCCTCTGTTTCCACCGCAAAACGTATCAGGGGAGTCTTTGCATCATTTTGGCACCATTCTTGAGTGAATTGGAGAACGTCAGATTTTTGGTGAAATTCTGACCCGCAGGTCAGGGATTTTTTTTTAAAAAAATGTTTTTCCGCAGGTTAAGTTGTCAAGGCCTGATTTCATTTCCTATGATAAAAACCCCTCTGTTTCCACCGCCAAACGTATCAGGGGAGTCTTTGCAACATTTTGGCACCATTCCTGAGTGAATTGGAGAACGTCAGATTTTTGGTGAAATTCTGACCCGCCGGTCAGGGTTTTTTTTTTTTTAAAAAAAGTTTTTCCGCAGGTTAAGTTGTCGAGGCCTGATTTCATTTCCTATGATAAAAACCCCTCTGTTTCCACCGCCAAACGTATCAGGGGAGTCTTTGCAACATTTTGGCACCATTTCTGAGTGAATTGGAGAACGTCAGATTTTTGGTGAAATTCTGACCCGCCGGTCAGGGTTTTTTTTTTCAACAAAAAAAAGTGTTTCCGCAGGTTAAGTTGTCGAGGTCTGATTTCATTTCCTATGATAAAAACCCCTCGGTTTCCACCGCCAAACGTATCAGGGGAGTCTTTGCAACATTTTGGCACCATTCTTGAGTGAATTGGAGAACGTCAGATTTTTGGTGAAATTCTGACCCGCCGGTCAGGGATTTTTTCAAAAAAATGTTTTCCCGCAGCTTAAGTTGTCGAGGTCTGATTTTATTTCCTATGATAAAAACCCCTCTGTTTCCACCGCCAAACGTATCATGGGAGTCTTTGCAACATTTTGGCACCATTCTTGAGTGAATTGGAGAACGTCAGATTTTTGGTGAAATTCTGACCGGCCGGTCAGGGATTTTTTCAAAAAAATGTTTCCCCGCAGGTTAAGTTGTCGAGGCCTGAATTCATTTCCTATGATAAAAACCCCTCTGTTTCCACCGCCAAAGGTATCAGGGGAGTCTTTGCAACATTTTGGCACCATTCTTGAGTGAATTGGAGAACGTCAGATTTTTGGTGAAATTCTGACCCGCCGGTCACGGATTTTTTCAAAAAAATGTTTTTCCGCAGGTTAAGTTGTCGAGGCCTGATTTGATTTCCTATGATAAAAACCCCTCTGTTTCCACCGCCAAACGTATCAGGGGAGTCTTTGCATCATTTTGGCACCATTCTTGAGTGAATTGGAGAACGTCAGATTTTTGGTGAAATTCTGACCCGCCGGTCAGGGTTTTTTTTTTTTAAAAAAAGCTTTTCCGCAGGTTAAGTTGTCGAGGCCTGATTTTATTTATTATGATAAAAAACCCTCTGTTTCCACCGCCAAACGTATCAGGGGAGTCTTTGCAACATTTTGGCACCATTCTTGAGTGAATTGGAGAACGTCAGATTTTTGGTGAAATTCTGACCGGCCGGTCAGGGATTTTTTCAAAAAAATGTTTCCCCGCAGGTTAAGTTGTCGAGGCCTGATTTTATTTCCTATGATAAAAACCCCTCTGTTTCCACCGCCAAACGTATCAGGGGAGTCTTTGCAACATTTTGGCACCATTCTTGAGTGAATTGGAGAACGTCAGATTTTTGGTGAAATTCTGACCCGCCGGTCAGGGATTTTTTCAAAAAAATGTTTTCCCGCAGGTTAAGTTGTCGAGGCCTGATTTCATTTCCTATGATAAAAACCCCTCTGTTTCCACCGCCAAACGTATCAGGGGAGTCTTTGCAACATTTTGGCACCATTCTTGAGTGAATTGGAGAACGTCAGTTTTTTGGTGAAATTCTGACCCGCCGGTCAGGGTTTTTTTCAAAAAAAAAAGTTTTTCCGCAGGTTAAGTTGTCGAGGTCTGTTTTTATTTCCTATGATAAAAACCCCTCTGTTTCCACCGCCAAACGTATCAGGGGAGTCTTTGCAACATTTTGGCACCATTTCTGAGTGAATTGGAGAACGTCAGTTTTTTGGTGAAATTCTGACCCGCCGGTCAGGGTTTTTTTTTCAACAAAAAAAAGTGTTTCCGCAGGTTAAGTTGTCGAGGTCTGATTTCATTTCCTATGATAAAAACCCCTCTGTTTCCACCGCCAAACGTATCAGGGGAGTCTTTGCAACATTTTGGCACCATTCTTGAGTGAATTGGAGAACGTCAGATTTTTGGTGAAATTATGACCCGCCGGTCAGGGACTTTTTCAAAAAAATGATTTTAATTCCTATGATAAAAACCCCTCTGTTTCCACCACCAAACGTATCAGGGGAGTCTTTGCAACATTTTGGCACCATTCTTGAGTGAATTGGAGAACGTCAGATTTTTGGTGAAATTCTGACCCGCCGGTCAGGGATTTTTTCAAAAAAATGTTTTCCCGCAGCTTAAGTTGTCGAGGCCTGATTTTATTTCCTATGATAAAAACCCCTCTGTTCCAACCGCCAAACGTATCATGGGAGTCTTTGCAACATTTTGGCACCATTCTTGAGTGAATTGGAGAACGTCAGATTTTTGGTGAAATTCTGACCCGCCGGTCAGGGATTTTTTCAAAAAAAAATTTTCCTGCAGGTTTAGTTGTCGAGGTCTGTTTTTATTTCCTATGATAAAAACCCCTCTGTTTCCACCGCCAAACGTATCAGGGGAGTCTTTGCAACATTTTGGCACCATTCTTGAGTGAATTGGAGAACGTCAGATTTTTGGTGAAATTCTGACCGGCCGGTCAGGGATTTTTTCAAAAAAATGTTTCCCCGCAGGTTAAGTTGTCGAGGCCTGAATTCATTTCCTATGATAAAAACCCCTCTGTTTCCACCGCCAAAGGTATCAGGGGAGTCTTTGCAACATTTTGGCACCATTCTTGAGTGAATTGGAGAACGTCAGATTTTTGGTGAAATTATGACCGGCCGGTCAGGGATTTTTTCAAAAAAATGTTTCCCCGCAGGTTAAGTTGTCGAGGCCTGATTTTATTTCCTATGATAAGAACCCCTCTGTTTCCACCGCCAAACGTATCAGGGGAGTCTTTGCAACATTTTGGCACCATTCTTGAGTGAATTGGAGAACGTCAGATTTTTGGTGAAATTCTGACCCGCCGGTCAGGGATTTTTTCAAAAAAATGTTTTCCCGCAGGTTAAGTTGTCGAGGCCTGATTTTATTTCCTATGATAAAAACCCCTCTGTTTCCACCGCAAAACGTATCAGGGGAGTCTTTGCATCATTTTGGCACCATTCTTGAGTGAATTGGAGAACGTCAGATTTTTGGTGAAATTCTGACCCGCAGGTCAGGGATTTTTTTTTAAAAAAATGTTTTTCCGCAGGTTAAGTTGTCAAGGCCTGATTTCATTTCCTATGATAAAAACCCCTCTGTTTCCACCGCCAAACGTATCAGGGGAGTCTTTGCAACATTTTGGCACCATTCCTGAGTGAATTGGAGAACGTCAGATTTTTGGTGAAATTCTGACCCGCCGGTCAGGGTTTTTTTTTTTTTAAAAAAAGTTTTTCCGCAGGTTAAGTTGTCGAGGCCTGATTTCATTTCCTATGATAAAAACCCCTCTGTTTCCACCGCCAAACGTATCAGGGGAGTCTTTGCATAATTTTGGCACCATTCTTGAGTGAATTGGAGAACGTCAGATTTTTGGTGAAATTCTGACCCGCCGGTCAGAGTTTTTTTTTTAAAAAAATAGTCTTTCTGCAGGTTAAGTTGTCAAGGCCTGATTTCATTTCCTATGATAAAAACCCCTCTGTTTCCACCGCCAAACGTATCAGGGGAGTCTTTGCAACATTTTGGCACCATTTCTGAGTGAATTGGAGAACGTCAGATTTTTGGTGAAATTCTGACCCGCCGGTCAGGGTTTTTTTTTTCAACAAAAAAAAGTGTTTCCGCAGGTTAAGTTGTCGAGGTCTGATTTCATTTCCTATGATAAAAACCCCTCGGTTTCCACCGCCAAACGTATCAGGGGAGTCTTTGCAACATTTTGGCACCATTCTTGAGTGAATTGGAGAACGTCAGATTTTTGGTGAAATTATGACCCGCCGGTCAGGGACTTTTTCAAAAAAATGATTTTAATTCCTATGATAAAAACCCCTCTGTTTCCACCGCCAAACGTATCAGGGGAGTCTTTGCAACATTTTGGCACCATTCTTGAGTGAATTGGAGAACGTCAGATTTTTGGTGAAATTCTGACCCGCCGGTCAGGGATTTTTTCAAAAAAATGTTTTCCCGCAGCTTAAGTTGTCGAGGTCTGATTTTATTTCCTATGATAAAAACCCCTCTGTTTCCACCGCCAAACGTATCATGGGAGTCTTTGCAACATTTTGGCACCATTCTTGAGTGAATTGGAGAACGTCAGATTTTTGGTGAAATTCTGACCGGCCGGTCAGGGATTTTTTCAAAAAAATGTTTCCCCGCAGGTTAAGTTGTCGAGGCCTGATTTTATTTCCTATGATAAAAACCCCTCTGTTTCCACCGCCAAACGTATCAGGGGAGTCTTTGCAACATTTTGGCACCATTCTTGAGTGAATTGGAGAACGTCAGATTTTTGGTGAAATTCTGACCCGCCGGTCAGGGATTTTTTCAAAAAAATGTTTTCCCGCAGGTTAAGTTGTCGAGGCCTGATTTCATTTCCTATGATAAAAACCCCTCTGTTTCCACCGCCAAACGTATCAGGGGAGTCTTTGCAACATTTTGGCACCATTCTTGAGTGAATTGGAGAACGTCAGTTTTTTGGTGAAATTCTGACCCGCCGGTCAGGGTTTTTTTCAAAAAAAAAAGTTTTTCCGCAGGTTAAGTTGTCGAGGTCTGTTTTTATTTCCTATGATAAAAACCCCTCTGTTTCCACCGCCAAACGTATCAGGGGAGTCTTTGCAACATTTTGGCACCATTTCTGAGTGAATTGGAGAACGTCAGTTTTTTGGTGAAATTCTGACCCGCCGGTCAGGGTTTTTTTTTCAACAAAAAAAAGTGTTTCCGCAGGTTAAGTTGTCGAGGTCTGATTTCATTTCCTATGATAAAAACCCCTCTGTTTCCACCGCCAAACGTATCAGGGGAGTCTTTGCAACATTTTGGCACCATTCTTGAGTGAATTGGAGAACGTCAGATTTTTGGTGAAATTATGACCCGCCGGTCAGGGACTTTTTCAAAAAAATGATTTTAATTCCTATGATAAAAACCCCTCTGTTTCCACCACCAAACGTATCAGGGGAGTCTTTGCAACATTTTGGCACCATTCTTGAGTGAATTGGAGAACGTCAGATTTTTGGTGAAATTCTGACCCGCCGGTCAGGGATTTTTTCAAAAAAATGTTTTCCCGCAGCTTAAGTTGTCGAGGCCTGATTTTATTTCCTATGATAAAAACCCCTCTGTTTCCACCGCCAAACGTATCATGGGAGTCTTTGCAACATTTTGGCACCATTCTTGAGTGAATTGGAGAACGTCAGATTTTTGGTGAAATTCTGACCCGCCGGTCAGGGATTTTTTCAAAAAAAATTTTTCCTGCAGGTTTAGTTGTCGAGGTCTGTTTTTATTTCCTATGATAAAAACCCCTCTGTTTCCACCGCCAAACGTATCAGGGGAGTCTTTGCAACATTTTGGCACCATTCTTGAGTGAATTGGAGAACGTCAGATTTTTGGTGAAATTCTGACCGGCCGGTCAGGGATTTTTTCAAAAAAATGTTTCCCCGCAGGTTAAGTTGTCGAGGCCTGAATTCATTTCCTATGATAAAAACCCCTCTGTTTCCACCGCCAAAGGTATCAGGGGAGTCTTTGCAACATTTTGGCACCATTCTTGAGTGAATTGGAGAACGTCAGATTTTTGGTGAAATTATGACCGGCCGGTCAGGGATTTTTTCAAAAAAATGTTTCCCCGCAGGTTAAGTTGTCGAGGCCTGATTTTATTTCCTATGATAAGAACCCCTCTGTTTCCACCGCCAAACGTATCAGGGGAGTCTTTGCAACATTTTGGCACCATTCTTGAGTGAATTGGAGAACGTCAGATTTTTGGTGAAATTCTGACCCGCCGGTCAGGGATTTTTTCAAAAAAATGTTTTCCCGCAGGTTAAGTTGTCGAGGCCTGATTTCATTTCCTATGATAAAAACCCCTCTGTTTCCACCGCCAAACGTATCAGGGGAGTCTTTGCAACATTTTGGCACCATTCTTGAGTGAATTGGAGAACGTCAGTTTTTTGGTGAAATTCTGACCCGCCGGTCAGGGTTTTTTTCAAAAAAAAAAGTTTTTCCGCAGGTTAAGTTGTAGAGGCCTGATTTCATTTCCTATGATAAAAACCCCTCTGTTTCCACCGCCAAACGTATCAGGGGAGTCTTTGCAACATTTTGGCACCATTCTTGAGTGAATTGGAGAACGTCAGCTTTTTGGTGAAATTCTGACCCGCCGGTCATGGATTTTTTCAAAAAAATGTTTCCCCGCAGGTTAAGTTGTCGAGGCCTGATTTGATTTCCTATGATAAAAACCCCTCTGTTTCTACCGCCAAACGTATCAGGGGAGTCTTTGCATCATTTTGGCACCATTCTTGAGTGAATTGGAGAACGTCAGATTTTTGGTGAAATTCTGACCCGCCGGTCAGGGATTTTTTCAAAAAAATGTTTTTCCGCAGGTTAAGTTGTCAAGGCCTGATTTCATTTCCTATGATAAAAACCCCTCTGTTTCCACCGCAAAACGTATCAGGGGAGTCTTTGCAACATTTTGGCACCATTCCTGAGTGAATTGGAGAACGTCAGATTTTTGGTGAAATTCTGACCCGCCGGTCAGGGTTTTTTTTTTTAAAAAAAGTTTTTCCGCAGGTTAAGTTGTCGAGGCCTGATTTCATTTCCTATGATAAAAACCCCTCTGTTTCCACCGCCAAACGTATCAGGGGAGTCTTTGCATAATTTTGGCACCATTCTTGAGTGAATTGGAGAACGTCAGATTTTTGGTGAAATTCTGACCCGCCGGTCAGAGTTTTTTTTTTAAAAAAATAGTCTTTCCGCAGGTTAAGTTGTCAAGGCCTGATTTCATTTCCTATGATAAAAACCCCTCTGTTTCCACCGCCAAACGTATCAGGGGAGTCTTTGCCACATTTTGGCACCATTTCTGAGTGAATTGGAGAACGTCAGATTTTTGGTGAAATTCTGACCCGCCGGTCAGGGTTTTTTTTTTCAACAAAAAAAAGTGTTTCCGCAGGTTAAGTTGTCGAGGTCTGATTTCATTTCCTATGATAAAAACACCTCGGTTACCACCGCCAAACGTATCAGGGGAGTCTTTGCAACATTTTGGCACCATTCTTGAGTGAATTGGAGAACGTCAGATTTTTGGTGAAATTATGACCCGCCGGTCAGGGACTTTTTCAAAAAAATGATTTTAATTCCTATGATAAAAACCCCTCTGTTTCCACCGCCAAACGTATCAGGGGAGTCTTTGCAACATTTTGGCACCATTCTTGAGTGAATTGGAGAACGTCAGATTTTTGGTGAAATTCTGACCCGCCGGTCAGGGATTTTTTCAAAAAAATGTTTTCCCGCAGCTTAAGTTGTCGAGGTCTGATTTTATTTCCTATGATAAAAACCCCTCTGTTTCCACCGCCAAACGTATCATGGGAGTCTTTGCAACATTTTGGCACCATTCTTGAGTGAATTGGAGAACGTCAGATTTTTGGTGAAATTCTGACCGGCCGGTCAGGGATTTTTTCAAAAAAATGTTTCCCCGCAGGTTAAGTTGTCGAGGCCTGATTTTATTTCCTATGATAAAAACCCCTCTGTTTCCACCGCCAAACGTATCAGGGGAGTCTTTGCAACATTTTGGCACCATTCTTGAGTGAATTGGAGAACGTCAGATTTTTGGTGAAATTCTGACCCGCCGGTCAGGGATTTTTTCAAAAAAATGTTTTCCCGCAGGTTAAGTTGTCGAGGCCTGATTTCATTTCCTATGATAAAAACCCCTCTGTTTCCACCGCCAAACGTATCAGGGGAGTCTTTGCAACATTTTGGCACCATTCTTGAGTGAATTGGAGAACGTCAGTTTTTTGGTGAAATTCTGACCCGCCGGTCAGGGTTTTTTTCAAAAAAAAAAGTTTTTCCGCAGGTTAAGTTGTCGAGGTCTGTTTTTATTTCCTATGATAAAAACCCCTCTGTTTCCACCGCCAAACGTATCAGGGGAGTCTTTGCAACATTTTGGCACCATTTCTGAGTGAATTGGAGAACGTCAGTTTTTTGGTGAAATTCTGACCCGCCGGTCAGGGTTTTTTTTTCAACAAAAAAAAGTGTTTCCGCAGGTTAAGTTGTCGAGGTCTGATTTCATTTCCTATGATAAAAACCCCTCTGTTTCCACCGCCAAACGTATCAGGGGAGTCTTTGCAACATTTTGGCACCATTCTTGAGTGAATTGGAGAACGTCAGATTTTTGGTGAAATTATGACCTGCCGGTCAGGGACTTTTTCAAAAAAATGATTTTAATTCCTATGATAAAAACCCCTCTGTTTCCACCACCAAACGTATCAGGGGAGTCTTTGCAACATTTTGGCACCATTCTTGAGTGAATTGGAGAACGTCAGATTTTTGGTGAAATTCTGACCCGCCGGTCAGGGATTTTTTCAAAAAAATGTTTTCCCGCAGCTTAAGTTGTCGAGGCCTGATTTTATTTCCTATGATAAAAACCCCTCTGTTTCCACCGCCAAACGTATCATGGGAGTCTTTGCAACATTTTGGCACCATTCTTGAGTGAATTGGAGAACGTCAGATTTTTGGTGAAATTCTGACCCGCCGGTCAGGGATTTTTTCAAAAAAAATTTTTCCTGCAGGTTTAGTTGTCGAGGTCTGTTTTTATTTCCTATGATAAAAACCCCTCTGTTTCCACCGCCAAACGTATCAGGGGAGTGTTTGCAACATTTTGGCACCATTCTTGAGTGAATTGGAGAACGTCAGATTTTTGGTGAAATTCTGACCGGCCGGTCAGGGATTTTTTCAAAAAAATGTTTCCCCGCAGGTTAAGTTGTCGAGGCCTGAATTCATTTCCTATGATAAAAACCCCTCTGTTTCCACCGCCAAAGGTATCAGGGGAGTCTTTGCAACATTTTGGCACCATTCTTGAGTGAATTGGAGAACGTCAGATTTTTGGTGAAATTATGACCGGCCGGTCAGGGATTTTTTCAAAAAAATGTTTCCCCGCAGGTTAAGTTGTCGAGGCCTGATTTTATTTCCTATGATAAGAACCCCTCTGTTTCCACCGCCAAACGTATCAGGGGAGTCTTTGCAACATTTTGGCACCATTCTTGAGTGAATTGGAGAACGTCAGATTTTTGGTGAAATTCTGACCCGCCGGTCAGGGATTTTTTCAAAAAAATGTTTTCCCGCAGGTTAAGTTGTCGAGGCCTGATTTCATTTCCTATGATAAAAACCCCTCTGTTTCCACCGCCAAACGTATCAGGGGAGTCTTTGCAACATTTTGGCACCATTCTTGAGTGAATTGGAGAACGTCAGTTTTTTGGTGAAATTCTGACCCGCCGGTCAGGGTTTTTTTTAAAAAAAAAAGTTTTTCCGCAGGTTAAGTTGTAGAGGCCTGATTTCATTTCCTATGATAAAAACCCCTCTGTTTCCACCGCCAAACGTATCAGGGGAGTCTTTGCAACATTTTGGCACCATTCTTGAGTGAATTGGAGAACGTCAGCTTTTTGGTGAAATTCTGACCCGCCGGTCATGGATTTTTTCAAAAAAATGTTTCCCCGCAGGTTAAGTTGTCGAGGCCTGATTTGATTTCCTATGATAAAAACCCCTCTGTTTCTACCGCCAAACGTATCAGGGGAGTCTTTGCATCATTTTGGCACCATTCTTGAGTGAATTGGAGAACGTCAGATTTTTGGTGAAATTCTGACCCGCCGGTCAGGGATTTTTTCAAAAAAATGTTTTCCCGCAGGTTAAGTTGTCGAGGCCTGATTTTATTTCCTATGATAAAAACCCCTCTGTTTCCACCGCAAAACGTATCAGGGGAGTCTTTGCATCATTTTGGCACCATTCTTGAGTGAATTGGAGAACGTCAGATTTTTGGTGAAATTCTGACCCGCAGGTCAGGGATTTTTTTAAAAAAAAATGTTTTTCTGCAGGTTAAGTTGTCAAGGCCTGATTTCATTTCCTATGATAAAAACCCCTCTGTTTCCACCGCCAAACGTATCAGGGGAGTCTTTGCAACATTTTGGCACCATTCCTGAGTGAATTGGAGAACGTCAGATTTTTGGTGAAATTCTGACCCGCCGGTCAGGGTTTTTTTTTAAAAAAAAAAGTTTTTCCGCAGGTTAAGTTGTCGAGGCCTGATTTCATTTCCTATGATAAAAACCCCTCTGTTTCCACCGCCAAACGTATCAGGGGAGTCTTTGCATAATTTTGGCACCATTCTTGAGTGAATTGGAGAACGTCAGATTTTTGGTGAAATTCTGACCCGCCGGTCAGAGTTTTTTTTTTAAAAAAATAGTCTTTCCGCAGGTTAAGTTGTCAAGGCCTGATTTCATTTCCTATGATAAAAACCCCTCTGTTTCCACCGCCAAACGTATCAGGGGAGTCTTTGCCACATTTTGGCACCATTTCTGAGTGAATTGGAGAACGTCAGATTTTTGGTGAAATTCTGACCCGCCGGTCAGGGTTTTTTTTTTCAACAAAAAAAAGTGTTTCCGCAGGTTAAGTTGTCGAGGTCTGATTTCATTTCCTATGATAAAAACCCCTCGGTTTCCACCGCCAAACGTATCAGGGGAGTCTTTGCAACATTTTGGCACCATTCTTGAGTGAATTGGAGAACGTCAGATTTTTGGTGAAATTATGACCCGCCGGTCAGGGACTTTTTCAAAAAAATGATTTTAATTCCTATGATAAAAACCCCTCTGTTTCCACCGCCAAACGTATCAGGGGAGTCTTTGCAACATTTTGGCACCATTCTTGAGTGAATTGGAGAACGTCAGATTTTTGGTGAAATTCTGACCCGCCGGTCAGGGATTTTTTCAAAAAAATGTTTTCCCGCAGCTTAAGTTGTCGAGGCCTGATTTTATTTCCTATGATAAAAACCCCTCTGTTTCCACCGCCAAACGTATCATGGGAGTCTTTGCAACATTTTGGCACCATTCTTGAGTGAATTGGAGAACGTCAGATTTTTGGTGAAATTCTGACCCGCCGGTCAGGGATTTTTTCAAAAAAAATTTTTCCTGCAGGTTCAGTTGTCGAGGTCTGTTTTTATTTCCTATGATAAAAACCCCTCTGTTTCCACCGCCAAACGTATCAGGGGAGTCTTTGCAACATTTTGGCACCATTCTTGAGTGAATTGGAGAACGTCAGATTTTTGGTGAAATTCTGACCGGCCGGTCAGGGATTTTTTCAAAAAAATGTTTCCCCGCAGGTTAAGTTGTCGAGGCCTGAATTCATTTCCTATGATAAAAACCCCTCTGTTTCCACCGCCAAAGGTATCAGGGGAGTCTTTGCAACATTTTGGCACCATTCTTGAGTGAATTGGAGAACGTCAGATTTTTGGTGAAATTCTGACCGGCCGGTCAGGGATTTTTTCAAAAAAATGTTTCCCCGCAGGTTAAGTTGTCGAGGCCTGTTTTTATTTCCTATGATAAAAACCCCTCTGTTTCCACCGCCAAACGTATCAGGGGAGTCTTTGCAACATTTTGGCACCATTCTTGAGTGAATTGGAGAACGTCAGATTTTTGGTGAAATTCTGACCCGCCGGTCAGGGATTTTTTCAAAAAAAAAAGTTTTTCCGCAGGTTAAGTTGTAGAGGCCTGATTTCATTTCCTATGATAAAAACCCCTCTGTTTCCACCGCCAAACGTATCAGGGGAGTCTTTGCAACATTTTGGCACCATTCTTGAGTGAATTGGAGAACGTCAGCTTTTTGGTGAAATTCTGACCCGCCGGTCATGGATTTTTTCAAAAAAATGTTTCCCCGCAGGTTAAGTTGTCGAGGCCTGATTTGATTTCCTATGATAAAAACCCCTCTGTTTCTACCGCCAAACGTATCAGGGGAGTCTTTGCATCATTTTGGCACCATTCTTGAGTGAATTGGAGAACGTCAGATTTTTGGTGAAATTCTGACCCGCCGGTCAGGGATTTTTTCAAAAAAATGTTTTCCCGCAGGTTAAGTTGTCGAGGCCTGATTTTATTTCCTATGATAAAAACCCCTCTGTTTCCACCGCAAAACGTATCAGGGGAGTCTTTGCATCATTTTGGCACCATTCTTGAGTGAATTGGAGAACGTCAGATTTTTGGTGAAATTCTGACCCGCCGGTCAGAGTTTTTTTTTTAAAAAAATAGTCTTTCCGCAGGTTAAGTTGTCAAGGCCTGATTTCATTTCCTATGATAAAAACCCCTCTGTTTCCACCGCCAAACGTATCAGGGGAGTCTTTGCCACATTTTGGCACCATTTCTGAGTGAATTGGAGAACGTCAGATTTTTGGTGAAATTCTGACCCGCCGTTCAGGGTTTTTTTTTTCAAAAAAAAAAAGTGTTTCCGCAGGTTAAGTTGTCGAGGTCTGATTTCATTTCCTATGATAAAAACCCCTCGGTTTCCAACGCCAAACGTATCAGGGGAGTCTTTGCAACATTTTGGCACCATTCTTGAGTGAATTGGAGAACGTCAGATTTTTGGTGAAATTATGACCCGCCGGTCAGGGACTTTTTCAAAAAAATGATTTTAATTCCTATGATAAAAACCCCTCTGTTTCCACCGCCAAACGTATCAGGGGAGTCTTTGCAACATTTTGGCACCATTCTTGAGTGAATTGGAGAACGTCAGATTTTTGGTGAAATTCTGACCCGCCGGTCAGGGATTTTTTCAAAAAAATGTTTTCCCGCAGCTTAAGTTGTCGAGGTCTGATTTTATTTCCTATGATAAAAACCCCTCTGTTTCCACCGCCAAACGTATCATGGGAGTCTTTGCAACATTTTGGCACCATTCTTGAGTGAATTGGAGAACGTCAGATTTTTGGTGAAATTCTGACCCGCCGGTCAGGGATTTTTTCAAAAAAATTTTTTCCTGCAGGTTCAGTTGTCGAGGTCTGTTTTTATTTCCTATGATAAAAACCCCTCTGTTTCCACCGCCAAACGTATCCGGGGAGTCTTTGCAACATTTTGGCACCATTCTTGAGTGAATTGGAGAACGTCAGATTTTTGGTGAAATTCTGACCCGCCGGTCAGGGATTTTTTCAAAAAAATGTTTCCCCGCAGGTTAAGTTGTCGAGGCCTGAATTCATTTCCTATGATAAAAACCCCTCTGTTTCCACCGCCAAAGGTATCAGGGGAGTCTTTGCAACATTTTGGCACCATTCTTGAGTGAATTCGAGAACGTCAGATTTTTGGTGAAATTCTGACCCGCCGGTCAGGGATTTTTTTAAAAAAATGTTTCCTCGCAGGTTAAGTTGTCGAGGCCTGATTTTATTTCCTATGATAAAAACCCCTCTGTTTCCACCGCCAAACGTATCAGGGGAGTCTTTGCAACATTTTGGCACCATTCTTGAGTGAATTGGAGAACGTCAGATTTTTGGTGAAATTCTGACCCGCCGGTCAGGGCTTTTTTCTAAAAAATGTTTCCCCGCAGGTTAAGTTGTTGAGGCCTGATTTTATTTCCTATGATAAAAACCCCTCTGTTTCCACCGCAAAACGTATCAGGGGAGTCTTTGCATCATTTTGGCACCATTCTTGAGTGAATTGGAGAACGTCAGATTTTTGGTGAAATTCTGACCAGCCGGTCAGGGATTTTTTCAAAAAAAAGTTTCCCCGCAGGTTAAGTTGTCGAGGCCTGATTTCATTTCCTATGATAAAAACCCCTCTGTTTCCACCGCCAAACGTATCAGGGGAGTCTTTGCAACATTTTGGCACCATTCTTGAGTGAATTGGAGAACGTCAGATTTTTGGTGAAATTCTGACCCGCCGGTCACGGATTTTTTCAAAAAAATGTTTTTCCGCAGGTTAAGTTGTCGAGGCCTGATTTGATTTCCTATGATAAAAACCCCTCTGTTTCCACCGCCAAACGTATCAGGGGAGTCTTTGCATCATTTTGGCACCATTCTTGAGTGAATTGGAGAACGTCAGATTTTTGGTGAAATTCTGACCCGCCGGTCAGGGTTTTTTTTTTTTAAAAAAAGTTTTTCCGCAGGTTAAGTTGTCGAGGCCTGATTTTATTTCCTATGATAAAAACCCCTCTGTTTCCACCGCCAAACGTATCATGGGAGTCTTTGCAACATTTTGGCACCATTCTTGAGTGAATTGGAGAACGTCAGATTTTTGGTGAAATTCTGACCGGCCGGTCAGGGATTTTTTCAAAAAAATGTTTCCCCGCAGGTTAAGTTGTCGAGGCCTGATTTTATTTCCTATGATAAAAACCCCTCTGTTTCCACCGCCAAACGTATCAGGGGAGTCTTTGCAACATTTTGGCACCATTCTTGAGTGAATTGGAGAACGTCAGTTTTTTGGTGAAATTATGACCCGCCGGTCAGGGTTTTTTTCAAAAAAAAAAGTTTTTCCGCAGGTTAAGTTGTCGAGGTCTGTTTTTATTTCCTATGATAAAAACCCCTCTGTTTCCACCGCCAAACGTATCAGGGGAGTCTTTGCAACATTTTGGCACCATTCTTGAGTGAATTGGAGAACGTCAGATTTTTGGTGAAATTCTGACCCGCCGGTCAGGGATTTTTTCAAAAAAATGTTTTCCCGCAGGTTAAGTTGTCGAGGCCTGATTTTATTTCCTATGATAAAAACCCCTCTGTTTCCACCGCAAAACGTATCAGGGGAGTCTTTGCATCATTTTGGCACCATTCTTGAGTGAATTGGAGAACGTCAGATTTTTGGTGAAATTCTGACCCGCCGGTCAGGGATTTTTTTTAAAAAAAATGTTTTTCCGCAGGTTAAGTTGTCAAGGCCTGATTTCATTTCCTATGATAAAAAACCCCTCTGTTTCCACCGCCAAACGTATCAGGGGAGTCTTTGCAACATTTTGGCACCATTCCTGAGTGAATTGGAGAACGTCAGATTTTTGGTGAAATTCTGACCCGCCGGTCAGGGTTTTTTTTTTTAAAAAAAAGTTTTTCCGCAGGTTAAGTTGTCGAGGCCTGATTTCATTTCCTATGATAAAAACCCCTCTGTTTCCACCGCCAAACGTATCAGGGGAGTCTTTGCATAATTTTGGCACCATTCTTGAGTGAATTGGAGAACGTCAGATTTTTGGTGAAATTATGACCCGCCGGTCAGGGACTTTTTCAAAAAAATGATTTTAATTCCTATGATAAAAACCCCTCTGTTTCCACCGCCAAACGTATCAGGGGAGTCTTTGCAACATTTTGGCACCATTCTTGAGTGAATTGGAGAACGTCAGATTTTTGGTGAAATTCTGACCCGCCGGTCAGGGATTTTTTCAAAAAAATGTTTTCCCGCAGCTTAAGTTGTCGAGGCCTGATTTTATTTCCTATGATAAAAACCCCTCTGTTTCCACCGCCAAACGTATCATGGGAGTCTTTGCAACATTTTGGCACCATTCTTGAGTGAATTGGAGAACGTCAGATTTTTGGTGAAATTCTGACCCGCCGGTCAGGGATTTTTTCAAAAAAATTTTTTCCTGCAGGTTCAGTTGTCGAGGTCTGTTTTTATTTCCTATGATAAAAACCCCTCTGTTTCCACCGCCAAACGTATCAGGGGAGTCTTTGCAACATTTTGGCACCATTCTTGCGTGAATTGGAGAACGTCAGATTTTTGGTGAAATTCTGACCGGCCGGTCAGGGATTTTTTCAAAAAAATGTTTCCCCGCAGGTTAAGTTGTCGAGGCCTGAATTCATTTCCTATGATAAAAACCCCTCTGTTTCCACCGCCAAAGGTATCAGGGGAGTCTTTGCAACATTTTGGCACCATTCTTGAGTGAATTGGAGAACGTCAGATTTTTGGTGAAATTCTGACCCGCCGGTCAGGGATTTTTTTAAAAAAATGTTTCCCCGCAGGTTAAGTTGTCGAGGCCTGATTTTATTTCCTATGATAAAAACCCCTCTGTTTCCACCGCCAGACGTATCAGGGGAGTCTTTGCAACATTTTGGCACCTTTCTTGAGTGAATTGGAGAACGTCAGATTTTTGGTGAAATTCTGACCTGCCGGTCAGGGATTTTTTCAAAAAAATGTTTTCCCCGCAGGTTAAGTTGTCGAGGCCTGATTTTATTTCCTATGATAAAAACCCCTCTGTTTCCACCGCCAAACGTATCAGGGGAGTCTTTGCAACATTTTGGCACCATTCTTGAGTGAATTGGAGAACGTCAGATTTTTGGTGAAATTCTGACCCACCGGTCAGGGTTTTTTTCAAAAAAATGTTTTTCCGGAGGTTAAGTTGTCAAGGCCTGATTTGATTTCCTATGATAAAAACCCCTCTGTTTCCACCGCCAAACGTATCAGGGGAGTCTTTGCAACATTTTGGCACCATTCTTGAGTGAATTGGAGAACGTCAGATTTTTGGTGAAATTATGACCCGCCGGTCAGGGACTTTTTCAAAAAAATGATTTTATTCCCTATGATAAAAACCCCTCTGTTTCCACCGCCAAACGTATCAGGGGAGTCTTTGCAACATTTTGGCACCATTCTTGAGTGAATTGGGGAACGTCAGATTTTTGGTGAAATTCTGACCCGCCGGTCAGGGCTTTTTTCTAAAAAAAATTTTCCTGCAGGTTCAGTTGTCGAGGTCTGTTTTTATTTCCTATGATAAAAACCCCTCTGTTTCCACCGCCAAACGTATCAGGGGAGTCTTTCCAACATTTTGGCACCATTCTTGAGTGAATTGGAGAACGTCAGATTTTTGGTGAAATTCTGACCTGCCGGTCAGGGATTTTTTCAAAAAAATGTTTCCCCGCAGGTTAAGTTGTCGAGGCCTGATTTCATTTCCTATGATAAAAACCCCTCTGTTTCCACCGCCAAACGTATCAGGGGAGTCTTTGCAACATTTTGGCACCATTCTTGAGTGAATTGGAGAACGTCAGATTTTTGGTGAAATTCTGACCCGCCGGTCAGGGATTTTTTCAAAAAAATGTTTTCCCGCAGGTTAAGTTGTCGAGGCCTGATTTCATTTCCTATGATAAAAATCCCTCTGTTTCCACCGCCAAACGTATCAGGGGAGTCTTTGCAACATTTTGGCACCATTCTTGAGTGAATTGGAGAACGTCAGTTTTTTGGTGAAATTCTGACCCGCCGGTCAGGGTTTTTTTCAAAAAAAAAAGTTTTTCCGCAGGTTAAGTTGTAGAGGCCTGATTTCATTTCCTATGATAAAAACCCCTCTGTTTCCACCGCCAAACGTATCAGGGGAGTCTTTGCAACATTTTGGCACCATTCTTGAGTGAATTGGAGAACGTCAGATTTTTGGTGAAATTCTGACCCGCCGGTCATGGATTTTTTCAAAAAAATGTTTTCCCGCAGGTTAAGTTGTCGAGGCCTGATTTTATTTCCTATGATAAAAACTCCTCTGTTTCCACCGCAAAACGTATCAGGGGAGTCTTTGCATCATTTTGGCACCATTCCTGAGTGATTTGGAGAACGTCAGATTTTTGGTGAAATTCTGACCCGCCGGTCAGGGATTTTTTCAAAAAAATGTTTCCCCGCAGGTTAAGATGTCGAGGCCTTATTTCATTTCCTATGATAAAAACCCCTCTGTTTACACCGCCAAACGTATCAGGGGAGTCTTTGCAACATTTTGGCACCATTCTTGAGTGAATTGGAGAACGTCAGATTTTGGGTGAAATTCTGACCCGCCGGTCACGGATTTTTTCAAAAAAATGTTTTCCCGCAGGTTAAGTTGTCGAGGCCTGATTTGATTTCCTATGATAAAAACCCCTCTGTTTCCACCGCCAAACGTATCAGGGGAGTCTTTGCATCATTTTGGCACCATTCTTGAGTGAATTGGAGAACATCAGATTTTTGGTGAAATTCTGACCCGCCGGTCAGGGTTTTTTTTTTTAAAAAAAGTTTTTCCGCAGGTTAAGTTGTCGAGGCCTGATTTTATTTCCTATGATAAAAACCCCTCTGTTTCCACCGCCAAACGTATCAGGGGAGTCTTTGCAACATTTTGGCACCATTCTTGAGTGAATTGGAGAACGTCAGATTTTTGGTGAAATTCTGACCCGCCGGTCAGGGATTTTTAAAAAAAAATGTTTCCCCGCAGGTTAAGTTGTCGAGGCCTGATTTTATTTCCTATGATAAAAACCCCTCTTTTTCCACCGCCAAACGTATCAGGGGAGTCTTTGCAATATTTTGGCACCATTCTTGAGTGAATTGGAGAACGTCAGATTTTTGGTTAAATTCTGACCCGCCGGTCAGGGATTTTTTCAAAAAAATGTTTTCCCGCAGGTTAAGTTGTCGAGGCCTGATTTCATTTCCTATGATAAAAACCCCTCTGTTTCCACCGCGAAACGTATCAGGGGAGTCTTTGCAACATTTTGGCACCATTCTTGAGTGAATTGGAGAACGTCAGATTTTTGGTGAAATTCTGACCCGCCGGTCATGGATTTTTTCAAAAAAATGTTTTTCCGGAGGTTAAGTTGTCGAGGCCTGATTTGATTTCCTATGATAAAAACCCCTCTGTTTCCACCGGAAAACGTATCAGGGGAGTCTTTGCATCATTTTGGCACCATTCTTGAGTGAATTGGAGAACGTCAGATTTTTGGTGAAATTCTGACCCGCAGGTCAGGGATTTTTTTTAAAAAAAATGTTTTTCCGCAGGTTAAGTTGTCAAGGCCTGATTTCATTTCCTATGATAAAAACCCCTCTGTTTCCACCGCCAAACGTATATGGGGAGTCTTTGCAACATTTTGGCACCATTCTTGAGTGAATTGGAGAACGTCAGATTTTTGGTGAAATTCTGACCCGCCGGTCAGGGTTTTTTTTTAAAAAAAAATAGTCTTTCCGCAGGTTAAGTTGTCAAGGCCTGATTTCATTTCCTATGATAAAAACCCCTCTGTTTCCACCGCCAAACGTATCAGGGGAGTCTTTGCAACATTTTGGCACCATTTCTGAGTGAATTGGAGAACGTCAGATTTTTGGTGAAATTCTGACCCGCCGGTCAGGGATTTTTTCAAAAAAATGTTTTCCCGCAGCTTAAGTTGTCGAGGCCTGATTTTATTTCCTATGATAAAAACCCCTCTGTTTCCACCGCCAAACGTATCAGGGCAGTCTTTGCATCATTTTGGCACCATTCCTGAGTGAATTGGAGAACCTCAGATTTTTGGTGAAATTCTGACCCGCCGGTCAGGGATTTTTTTTAAAAAAAAAGTTTTTCCGCAGGTTAAGTTGTCGAGGTCTGATTTTATTTCCTATGATAAAAACCCCTCTGTTTCCACCGCCAAACGTATCAGGGGAGTCTTTGCAACATTTTGGCACCATTCGTGAGTGAATTGGAGAACGTCAGATTTTTGGTGAAATTCTGACCCGCCGGTCATGGATTTTTTTCCAAAAAATGTTTCCCCGCAGGTTAAGTTGTCGAGGCCTGATTTCATTTCCTATGATAAAAACCCCTCTGTTCCCACCGCCAAAAGTATCAGGGGAGTCTTTGCAACATTTTCGCACCATTCCTGAGTGAATTGGAGAACGTCAGATTTTTGGTGAAATTCTGACCCGCCGGTCAGGGATTTTTTCAAAAAAATGTTTTCCCGCAGGTTAAGTTGTCGAGGCATGATTTTATTTCCTATGATAAAAACCCCTCTGTTTCCACCGCCAAACGTATCAGGGGAGTCTTTGCATCATTTTGGCACCATTCTTGAGTGAATTGGAGAACGTCAGATTTTTGGAGAAATTCTGACCCGCCGGTCAGGGTTTTTTTTAAAAAAATTTTTTTTGCCGCAGGTTAAGTTGTCGAGGTCTGATTTTATTTCCTATGATAAAAACCCCTCTGTTTCCACCGCCAAACGTATCAGGGGAGTCTTTGCAACATTTTGGCACCATTCGTGAGTGAATTGGAGAACGTCAGATTTTTGGTGAAATTCTGACCCGCCGGTCAGGGATTTTTTCCCAAAAAATGTTTCCCCGCAGGTTAAGTTGTCGAGGCCTGATTTTATTTCCTATGATAAAAACCCCTCTGTTCCCACCGCCAAACGTATCAGGGGAGTCTTTGCAACATTTTGGCACCATTCCTGAGTGAATTGGAGAACGTCAGATTTTTGGTGAAATTCTGACCCGCCGGTCAGGGATTTTTTCAAAAAAATGTTTTCCCGCAGGTTAAGTTGTCGAGGCCTGATTTTATTTCCTATGATAAAAACCCCTCTGTTTCCACCGCCAAACGTATCAGGGGAGTCTTTGCATCATTTTGGCACCATTCTTGAGTGAATTGGAGAACGTCAAATTTTTGGAGAAATTCTGACCCGCCGGTCAGGGTTTTTTTAAAAAAAAAATTTTTTGCCGCAGGTTAAGTTGTCGAGGCCTGATTTTATTTCCTATGATAAAAACCCCTCTGTTTCCACCGCCAAACGTATCAGGGGAGTCTTTGCAATATTTTGGAACCATTCCTGAGTGAATTGGAGAACGTCAGATTTTTGGTGAAATTCTGACCCGCCGGTCAGGGATTTTTTCAAAAAAATGTTTCCCCGCAGGTTAAGTTGTCGAGGCCTGATTTCATTTCCTATGATAAAAACCCCTCTGTTTCCACCGCCAAACGTATCAGGGGAGTCCTTGCATAATTTTGGCAACATTCTTGAGTGAATTGGAGAACGTCAGATTTTTGGTGAAAGTCTGACCCGCCGGTCAGGGTTTTTTTTTAAAAAAAAATAGTCTTTCCGCAGGTTAAGTTGTCAAGGCCTGATTTCATTTCCTATGATAAAAACCCCTCTGTTTCCACCGCCAAACGTATCAGGGGAGTCTTTGCAACATTTTGGCACCATTTCTGAGTGAATTGGAGAACGTCAGATTTTTGGTGAAATTCTGACCCGCCGGTCAGGGTTTTTTTTTTCAACAAAAAAAAGTGTTTCCGCAGGTTAAGTTGTCGAGGTCTGATTTCATTTCCTATGATAAAAACCCCTCTGTTTCCACCACCAAACGTATCAGGGGAGTCTTTGCAACATTTTGGTACCATTCTTGAGTGAATTGGAGAACGTCAGATTTTTGGTGAAATTCTGACCCGCCGGTCAGGGATTTTTTTCAAAAAAATGTTTTCCTGCAGGTTAAGTTGTCGAGGCCTGATTTGATTTCCTATCATAAAAACCCCTCTGTTTCCACCGCCAAACGTATCAGGGGAGTCTTGGCAACATTTTGGCACCATTCTTGAGTGAATTGGAGAACGTCAGATTTTTGGTAAAATTCTGACCCGCCGGTCAGGGATTTTTTCAAAAAAATGTTTCCCCGCAGGTTAAGTTGTCGAGGCCTGATTTCATTTCCTATGATAAAAACCCCTCTGTTTCCACCGCCAAACGTATCAGGGGAGTCTTGGCAACATTTTGGCACCATTCCTGAGTGAATTGGAGAACATCAGATTTTTGGTTTAAATTCTGACCCGCCGGTCAGGGATTTTTTCAAAAAAATGTTTCCCCGCAGGTTAAGTTGTCGAGGCCTGATTTAATTTCCTATGATAAAAACCCCTCTGTATCGACCGCCAAACGTATCAGGGGAGTCTTTGCAACATTGTGGCACCATTCTTGAGTGAATTGGAGAACGTCAGATTTTTGGTGAAATTCTGACCCGCCGGTCAGGGATTTTTTCAAAAAAATGTTTTCTCGCAGGTTAAGTTGTCGAGGCCTGATTTTATTTCCTATGATAAAAACCCCTCTGTTTCCACCGCCAAACGTATCAGGGGAGTCTTTGCATCATTTTGGCACCATTCCTGAGTGAATTGGAGAACGTCAGATTTTTGGTGAGATTCTGACCCGCCGGTCAGGGTTTTTTTTTTAAAAAAAAGTGTTTCCGCAGGTTAAGTTGTCAAGGCCTGATTTCATTTCCTATGATAAAAACCCCTCTGTTTCCACCGCCAAACGTATCAGGGGAGTCTTTGCAACATTTTGCCACCATTCTTGAGTGAATTGGAGAATGTCAGATTTTTGGTGAAATTCTGACCCGCCGGTCAGGGATTTTTTTTTAATAAAATGTTTTTCCGCAGGTTAAGTTGTCGATGTCTGATTTTATTTCCTATGATAAAAACCCCTCTGTTTCCACCGCCAAACGTATCAGGGGAGTCTTTGCAACATTTTGGCACCATTCTTGAATGAATTGGAGAACGTCAGATTTTTGGTGAAATTCTTACCCGCCGGTCAGGGATTTTTTCAAAAAAATGTTTTCCTGCAGGTTAAGTTGTTGAGGCCTGATTTTATTCCCTATGATAAAAACCCCTCTGTTTCCACCGCCAAACGTATCAGGGGAGTCTTTGCAACATTTTGGCACCATTCTTGAGTGAATTGGAGAACGTCAGATTTTTGGTGAAATTCTGACCCGCCGGTCAGGGATTTTTTCAAAAAAATGTTTCCACGCAGGTTAAGTTGTCGAGGTCTGATTTTATTTCCTATGATAAAAACCCCTCTGTTTCCACCGCCAGACGTATCAGGGGAGTCTTTGCAACATTTTGGCACCATTCTTGAGTGAATTGGAGAACGTCAGATTTTTGGTGAAATTCTGACCCACCGGTCAGGGATTTTTTCAAAAAAATGTTTCCCCGCAGGTTAAGTTGTCGAGGCCTGATTTCATTTCCTATGATAAAAACCCCTCTGTATCGACCACCAAACGTATCAGGGGAGTCTTTGCAACATTGTGGCACCATTCTTGAGTGAATTGGAGAACGTCAGATTTTTGGTGAAATTCTGACCCGCCGGTCAGGGTTTTTTTCAAAAAAATGTTTTCTCGCAGGTTAAGTTGTCGAGGCCTGATTTCATTTCCTATGATAAAAACCCCTCGGTTTCCAACGCCAAACGTATCAGGGGAGTCTTTGCAACATTTTGGCACCATTCTTGAGTGAATTGGAGAACGTCAGATTTTTGGTGAAATTCTGACCCGCCGGTCAGGGATTTTTTCAAAAAAATGTTTCCACGCAGGTTAAGTTGTCGAGGTCTGATTTTATTTCCTATGATAAAAACCCCTCTGTTTCCACCGCCAAAAGTATCAGGGGAGTCTTTGCAACATTTTGGCACCATTCTTGAGTGAATTGGAGAACGTCAGATTTTTGGTGAAATTCTGACCCACCGGTCAGGGATTTTTTCAAAAAAATGTTTTTCCGGAGGTTAAGTTGTCGAGGCCTGATTTCATTTCCTATGATAAAAACCCCTCTGTATCGACCACCAAACGTATCAGGGGAGTCTTTGCAACATTGTGGCACCATTCTTGAGTGAATTGGAGAACGTCAGATTTTTGGTGAAATTCTGACCCGCCGGTCAGGGTTTTTTTCAAAAAAATGTTTTCTCGCAGGTTAAGTTGTCGAGGCCTGATTTCATTTCCTATGATAAAAACCCCTCTGTTTCCACCGCCAAACGTATCAGGGGAGTCTTTGCAACATTTTGGCACCATTTCTGAGTGAATTGGAGAACGTCAGATTTTTGGTGAAATTCTGACCCGCCGGTCAGGGTTTTTTTTTTCAACAAAAAAAAGTGTTTCCGCAGGTTAAGTTGTCGAGGTCTGATTTCATTTCCTATGATAAAAACCCCTCTGTTTCCACCACCAAACGTATCAGGGGAGTCTTTGCAACATTTTGGTACCATTCTTGAGTGAATTGGAGAACGTCAGATTTTTGGTGAAATTCTGACCCGCCGGTCAGGGATTTTTTTCAAAAAAATGTTTTCCTGCAGGTTAAGTTGTCGAGGCCTGATTTGATTTCCTATCATAAAAACCCCTCTGTTTCCACCGCCAAACGTATCAGGGGAGTCTTGGCAACATTTTGGCACCATTCTTGAGTGAATTGGAGAACGTCAGATTTTTGGTAAAATTCTGACCCGCCGGTCAGGGATTTTTTCAAAAAAATGTTTCCCCGCAGGTTAAGTTGTCGAGGCCTGATTTCATTTCCTATGATAAAAACCCCTCTGTATCGACCACCAAACGTATCAGGGGAGTCTTTGCAACATTGTGGCACCATTCTTGAGTGAATTGGAGAACGTCAGATTTTTGGTGAAATTCTGACCCGCCGGTCAGGGATTTTTTCAAAAAAATGTTTTCTCGCAGGTTAAGTTGTCGAGGCCTGATTTTATTTCCTATGATAAAAACCCCTCTGTTTCCACCGCCAAACGTATCAGGGGAGTCTTTGCATCATTTTGGCACCATTCCTGAGTGAATTGGAGAACGTCAGATTTTTGGTGAGATTCTGACCCGCCGGTCAGGGTTTTTTTTCAAAAAAAAAGTTTTTCCGCAGGTTAAGTTGTCAAGGCCTGATTTCATTTCCTATGATAAAAACCCCTCTGTTTCCACCGCCAAAAGTATCAGGGGAGTCTTTGCAACATTTTGGCACCATTCTTGAGTGAATTGGAGAACGTCAGATTTTTGGTGAAATTCTGACCCGCCGGTCAGGGATTTTTTCAAAAAAATGTTTTTCCGGAGGTTAAGTTGTCGAGGCCTGTTTTTATTTCCTATGATAAAAACCCCTCTGTTTCCACCGCCAAACGTATCAGGGGAGTCTTTGCAACATTTTGGCACCATTCTTGAGTGAATTGGAGAACGTCAGATTTTTTGTGAAATTCTGACCCGCCGGTCAGGGATTTTTTCAAAAAAATGTTTTTCCGGAGGTTAAGTTGTCGAGGCCTGATTTGATTTCCTATGATAAAAACCCCTCTGTTTCCACCGCCAAACGTATCAGGGGAGTCTTTGCAACATTTTGGCACCATTCTTGAGTGAATTGGAGAACGTCAGATTTTTGGTGAAATTCTGACCCGCCGGTCAGGGTTTTTTTTTTAATAAAAAGTTTTTCCGCAGGTTAAGTTGTCGATGTCTGATTTTATTTCCTATGAAAAAAACCCCTCTGTTTCCACCGCCAAACGTATCAGGGGAGTCTTTGCAACATTTTGGCACCATTCTTGAGTGAATTGGAGAACGTCAGATTTTTGGTGAAATTCTGACCCGCCGGTCAGGGATTTTTTCAAAAAAATGTTTCCCCGCAGGTTAAGTTGTCAAGGCCTGATTTGATTTCCTATGATAAAAACCCCTCTGTTTCCACCGCCAAACGTATCAGGGGAGTCTTTGCAACATTTTGGCACCATTCCTGAGTGAATTGGAGAACGTCAGATTTTTGGTGAAATTCTGACCCGCCGGTCAGGGTTTTTTTTTTAATAAAAAGTTTTTCCGCAGGTTAAGTTGTCGATGTCTGATTTTATTTCCTATCATAAAAACCCCTCTTTTTCCACCGCCAAACGTATCAGGGGAGTCTTTGCAACATTTTGGCACCATTCTTGAATGAATTGGAGAACGTCAGATTTTTGGTGAAATTCTTACCCGCCGGTCAGGGATTTTTTCAAAAAAATGTTTTCCTGCAGGTTAAGTTGTCGAGGCCTGATTTTATTCCCTATGATAAAAACCCCTCTGTTTCCACCGCCAAACGTATCAGGGGAGTCTTTGCAACATTTTGGCACCATTCTTGAGTGAATTGGAGAACGTCAGATTTTTGGTGAAATTCTGACCCGCTGGTCAGGGATTTTTTCAAAAAAATGTTTCCACGCAGGTTAAGTTGTCGAGGTCTGATTTTATTTCCTATGATAAAAACCCCTCTGTTTCCACCGCCAAAAGTATCAGGGGAGTCTTTGCAACATTTTGGCACCATTCTTGAGTGAATTGGAGAACGTCAGATTTTTGGTGAAATTCCGACCCGCCGGTCAGGGATTTTTTCAAAAAAATGTTTTTCCGCAGGTTAAGTTGTCGAGGCCTGATTTGATTTCCTATGATAAAAACCCCTCTGTTTCCACCGCCAAACGTATCAGGGGAGTCTTTGCAACATTTTGGCACCATGCTTGAGTGAATTGGAGAACGTCAGATTTTTGGTGAAATTCTGACCCGCCGGTCAGGGTTTTTTTTTTAATAAAAAGTTTTTCCGCAGGTTAAGTTGTCGATGTCTGATTTTATTTCCTATGATAAAAACCCCTCTGTTTCCACCGCCAAACGTATCAGGGGAGTCTTTGCAACATTTTGGCACCATTCTTGAATGAATTGGAGAACGTCAGATTTTTGGTGAAATTCTTACCCGCCGGTCAGGGATTTTTTCAAAAAAATGTTTTCCTGCAGGTTAAGTTGTCGAGGCCTGATTTTATTCCCTATGATAAAAACCCCTCTGTTTCCACCGCCAAACGTATCAGGGGAGTCTTTGCAACATTTTGGCACCATTCTTGAGTGAATTGGAGAACGTCAGATTTTTGGTGAAATTCTGACCCGCCGGTCAGGGATTTTTTCAAAAAAATGTTTCCACGCAGGTTAAGTTGTTGAGGCCTGATTTCATTTCCTATGATAAAAACCCCTCTGTATCTTCCGTCAAACTTATCAGGGGAGTCTTTGCAGCATTTTGGGACTATTCCTGAATGAATTGGAGAACGTCAGGTTTTTGATGAAATTCTGACCCGCCGGTCAGGGATTTTTTTTCAAAAAAATGTTTTCCCGGAGGTTAAGTTGTCGAGGCCTGATTTTATTTCCTATGATAAAAAGCCCTCTGTATCTACCGCCAAACGTATCAGGGGAGTCTTTGCAACATTTTGACACCATTTTTGAGTGAACTGGATAACGTCAGATTTTTGGTGAAATTCTGACCCGCCGCTCAGGGTTTTTTTCAAAAAAATCATTTTCAGTTGGTTAAGTTATCGAGGTCTGATTTTATTTCCTATGATAAAAAACCCTCGGTTTCCACCGCCAAACGTATCAGGGTAGTCTTTGCAACATTTTGGCACCATTCTTGAGTGAATTGGAGAACGTCAGATTTTGGGTGAAATTCTGACCCGCCGGTCAGGGATTTTTTCAAAAAAATGTTTTCCCGCAGGTTAAGTTGTCGAGGCCTGATTTCATTTCCTATGATAAAAACCCCTCTGTTTCCACCGCCAAACGTATTAGGGGAGTCTTTGCAACATTTTGGCACCATTCTTGAGTGAATTGGAGAACGTCAGATTTTTGGTGAAATTCTGACCCGCCGGTCAGGGATTTTTTTAAAAAAATGTTTTCCTGCACGTTAACTTGTCGAGGCCTGATTTTATTTCCTATGATAAAAACCCCTCGGTTTCCACCGCCAAACGTATCAGGGGAGTCTTTGCAACATTTTGGCACCATTCCTGAGTGAATTGGAGAACGTCAGATTTTTGGTGAAATTCTGACCCGCCGGTCAGGGTTTTTTTTTTAATAAAAAGTTTTTCCGCAGGTTAAGTTGTCGAGGCCTGATTTTATTCCCTATGATAAAAACCCCTCTGTTTCCACCGCCAAACGTATCAGGGGAGTCTTTGCAACATTTTGGCACCATTCTTGAGTGAATTGGAGAACGTCAGATTTTTGGTGAAATTCTGACCCGCCGGTCAGGGATTTCTTCAAAAAAATGTTTTCCTGCAGGTTAAGTTGTCGAGGCCTGATTTTATTTCCTATGATAAAAACCCCTCTTTTTCCACCCCGAAACGTATCAGGGGAGTCTTTGCAACATTTTGGCACCATTCTTGAGTGAATTGGAGAACGTCAGATTTTTGGTGAAATTCTGACCCGCCGGTCAGGGATTTTTTCAAAAAAATGTTTCCCTGCAGGTTAAGTTGTCGAGGCCTGATTTCATTTCCTATGATAAAAACCCCTCTGTTTCCACCGCCAAACGTATCAGGGGAGTCTTTGCAACATTTTGGCACCATTCTTGAGTGAATTGGAGAACGTCAGATTTTTGGTGAAATTCTGACCCGCCGGTCAGGGATTTTTTCAAAAAAATGTTTTCCCGCAGGTTAAGTTGTCGAGGCCTGATTTTATTTCCTATGATAAAAACCCCTCTGTTTCTACCGCCAAACGTATCAGGGGAGTCTTTGCATCATTTTGGCACCATTCCTGAGTGAATTGGAGAACGTCAGATTTTTGGTGAGATTCTGACCCGCCGGTCAGGGTTTTTTTCAAAAAAATGTTTCCCCGCAGGTTAAGTTGTCTAGGCCTGATTTTATTTCCTATGATAAAACCCCTCTGTTTCCACCGCCAAACATATCAGGGGAGTCTTTGCATCATTTTGGCACCATTCTTGAGTGAATTGGAGAACGTCAGATTTTTGGTGAAATTCTGACCCGCCGGTCAGGGTTTTTTTCAAAAAAAAAAGTTTTGCCGCAGGTTAAGTTGTCGAGGCCTGATTTCATTTCCTATGATAAAAACGCCTCTGTTTCCACTGCCAAACGTATCAGGGGAGTCTTTGCAACATTTTGACACCATTCTTGAGTGAATTGGAAAAGGTCAGATTTTTGGTGAAATTCTGACCGGCCGGTCAGGGATTTTTTTAAAAAAATGTTTCCCCGCAGGTTAAGTTCTCAAGGCCTGATTTCATTTCCTATCATAAAAATCCCTCTGTTTCCACCGCCAAACGTATCAGGGGAGTCTTTGCAACATTTTGGCACCATTCCTGAGTGAATTGGAGAACGTCAGATTTTTGGTGAAATTCTGACCCGCCGGTCAGGGTTTTTTTTTTAATAAAAAGTTTTTCTGCAGGTTAAGTTGTCGATGTCTGATTTTATTTCCTATGATAAAAATCCCTCTGTTTCCACCGCCAAACGTATCAGGGGAGTCTTTGCAACATTTTGGCACCATTCTTGAGTGAATTGGAGAACGTCAGATTTTTGGTGAAATTCTGACCCGCTGGTCAGGGATTTTTTTCAAAAAAATGTTTTCCCGCAGGTTAAGTTGTCGAGGCCTGATTTTATTTCCTATGATAAAAACCCCTCTGTTTCCACCGCCAAACGTATCAGGGGAGTCTTTGCATCATTTTGGCACCATTCCTGAGTGAATTGGAGAACGTCAGATTTTTGGTGAGTTTCTGACCCGCCGGTCAGGGTTTTTTTCAAAAAAAAAAGTTTTTCCGCAGGTTAAGTTGTCAAGGCCTGATTTCATTTCCTATGATAAAAACCCCTCTGTATCTTCCGCCAAACTTATCAGGGGAGTCTTTGCAGCATTTTGGGACTATTCCTGAATGAATTGGAGAACGTCAGGTTTTTGATGAAATTCTGACCCGCCGGTCAGGGATTTTTTTTCAAAAAAATGTTTTCCCGGAGGTTAAGTTGTCGAGGCCTGATTTTATTTCCTATGATAAAAAGCCCTCTGTATCTACCGCCAAACGTATCAGGGGAGTCTTTGCAACAATTTGACACCATTTTTGAGTGAACTGGATAACGTCAGATTTTTGGTGAAATTCTGACCCGCCGCTCAGGGTTTTTTTCAAAAAAATCATTTTCAGTAGGATAAGTTATCGAGGTCTGATTTTATTTCCTATGATAAAAACCCCTCGGTTTCTACCGCCAAACGTATCAGGGTAGTATTTGCAACATTTTGGCACCATTCTTGAGTGAATTGGAGAACGTCAGATTTTGGGTGAAATTCTGACCCGCCGGTCAGGGATTTTTTCAAAAAAATGTTTTCCCGCAGGTTAAGTTGTCGAGGCCTGATTTCATTTCCTATGATAAAAACCCCTCTGTTTCCACCGCCAAACGTATTAGGGGAGTCTTTGCAACATTTTGGCACCATTCTTGAGTGAATTGGAGAACGTCAGATTTTTGGTGAAATTCTGACCCGCCGGTCAGGGATTTTTTTAAAAAAATGTTTTCCTGCACGTTAACTTGTCGAGGCCTGATTTTATTTCCTATGATAAAAACCCCTCGGTTTCCACCGCCAAACGTATCAGGGGAGTCTTTGCAACATTTTGGCACCATTCCTGAGTGAATTGGAGAACGTCAGATTTTTGGTGAAATTCTGACCCGCCGCTCAGGGTTTTTTTTTTAATAAAAAGTTTTTCCGCAGGTTAAGTTGTCGAGGCCTGATTTTATTCCCTATGATAAAAACCCCTCTGTTTCCACCGCCAAACGTATCAGGGGAGTCTTTGCAACATTTTGGCACCATTCTTGAGTGAATTGGAGAACGTCAGATTTTTGGTGAAATTCTGACCCGCCGGTCAGGGATTTCTTCAAAAAAATGTTTTCCTGCAGGTTAAGTTGTCGAGGCCTGATTTTATTTCCTATGATAAAAACCCCTCTGTTTCCACCGCCAAACGTATCAGGGGAGTCTTTGCAACATTTTGGCACCATTCTTGAATGAATTGGAGAACGTCAGATTTTTGGTGAAATTCTTACCCGCCGGTCAGGGATTTTTTCAAAAAAATGTTTTCCTGCAGGTTAAGTTGTCGAGGCCTGATTTTATTCCCTATGATAAAAACCCCTCTGTTTCCACCGCCAAACGTATCAGGGGAGTCTTTGCAACATTTTGGCACCATTCTTGAGTGAATTGGAGAACGTCAGATTTTTGGTGAAATTCTGACCCGCCGGTCAGGGATTTTTTCAAAAAAATGTTTCCACGCAGGTTAAGTTGTTGAGGCCTGATTTCATTTCCTATGATAAAAACCCCTCTGTTTCCACCGCCAAACGTATCAGGGGAGTCTTTGCAACATTTTGGCACCATTCTTGAGTGAATTGGAGAACGTCAGATTTTTGGTGAAATTCTGACCCGCTGGTCAGGGATTTTTTCAAAAAAATGTTTTCCCGCAGGTTAAGTTGTCGAGGCCTGATTTTATTTCCTATGATAAAAACCCCTCTGTTTCCACCGCCAAACGTATCAGGGGAGTCTTTGCATCATTTTGGCACCATTCCTGAGTGAATTGGAGAACGTCAGATTTTTGGTGAGTTTCTGACCCGCCGGTCAGGGTTTTTTTCAAAAAAATCATTTTCAGTAGGTTAAGTTATCGAGGTCTGATTTTATTTCCTATGATAAAAACCCCTCAGTTTCCACCGCCAAACGTATCAGGGTAGTCTTTGCAACATTTTGGCACCATTCTTGAGTGAATTGGAGAACGTCAGATTTTGGGTGAAATTCTGACCCGCCGGTCAGGGATTTTTTCAAAAAAATGTTTTCCCGCAGGTTAAGTTGTCGAGGCCTGATTTCATTTCCTATGATAAAAACCCCTCTGTTTCCACCGCCAAACGTATTAGGGGAGTCTTTGCAACATTTTGGCACCATTCTTGAGTGAATTGGAGAACGTCAGATTTTTGGTGAAATTCTGACCCGCCGGTCAGGGATTTTTTTTAAAAAATGTTTTCCTGCACGTTAACTTGTCGAGGCCTGATTTTATTTCCTATGATAAAAACCCCTCGGTTTCCACCGCCAAACGTATCAGGGGAGTCTTTGCAACATTTTGGCACCATTCCTGAGTGAATTGGAGAACGTCAGATTTTTGGTGAAATTCTGACCCGCCGGTCAGGGTTTTTTTTTTAATAAAAAGTTTTTCCGCAGGTTAAGTTGTCGAGGCCTGATTTTATTCCCTATGATAAAAACCCCTCTGTTTCCACCGCCAAACGTATCAGGGGAGTCTTTGCAACATTTTGGCACCATTCTTGAGTGAATTGGAGAACGTCAGATTTTTGGTGAAATTCTGACCCGCCGGTCAGGGATTTCTTCAAAAAAATGTTTTCCTGCAGGTTAAGTTGTCGAGGCCTGATTTTATTTCCTATGATAAAAACCCCTCTGTTTCCACCGCGAAACGTATCAGGGGAGTCTTTGCAACATTTTGGCACCATTCTTGAGTGAATTGGAGAACGTCAGATTTTTGGTGAAATTCTGACCCGCCGGTCAGGGATTTTTTCAAAAAAATGTTTCCCCGCAGGTTAAGTTGTCGAGGCCTGATTTCATTTCCTATGATAAAAACCCCTCTGTTTCCACCGCCAAACGTATCAGGGGAGTCTTTGCAACATTTTGGCACCATTCCTGAGTGAATTGGAGAACGTCAGATTTTTGGTGAGATTCTGACCCGCCGGTCAGGGTTTTTTTCAAAAAAATGTTTCCCCGCAGGTTAAGTTGTCTAGGCCTGATTTTATTTCCTATGATAAAAACCCCTCTGTTTCCACCGCCAAACGTATCAGGGGAGTCTTTGCATCATTTTGGCACCATTCTTGAGTGAATTGGAGAACGTCAGATTTTTGGTGAAATTCTGACCCGCCGGTCAGGGTTTTTTTCAAAAAAAAAAGTTTTGCCGCAGGTTAAGTTGTCGAGGCCTGATTTCATTTCCTATGATAAAAACGCCTCTGTTTCCACTGCCAAACGTATCAGGGGAGTCTTTGCAACATTTTGACACCATTCTTGAGTGAATTGGAAAAGGTCAGATTTTTGGTGAAATTCTGACCGGCCGGTCAGGGATTTTTTTAAAAAAATGTTTCCCCGCAGGTTAAGTTCTCAAGGCCTGATTTCATTTCCTATCATAAAAATCCCTCTGTTTCCACCGCCAAACGTATCAGGGGAGTCTTTGCAACATTTTGGCACCATTCCTGAGTGAATTGGAGAACGTCAGATTTTTGGTGAAATTCTGACCCGCCGGTCAGGGTTTTTTTTTTAATAAAAAGTTTTTCTGCAGGTTAAGTTGTCGATGTCTGATTTTATTTCCTATGATAAAAATCCCTCTGTTTCCACCGCCAAACGTATCAGGGGAGTCTTTGCAACATTTTGGCACCATTCTTGAGTGAATTGGAGAACGTCAGATTTTTGGTGAAATTCTGACCCGCTGGTCAGGGATTTTTTTCAAAAAAATGTTTTCCCGCAGGTTAAGTTGTCGAGGCCTGATTTTATTTCCTATCATAAAAACCCCTCTGTTTCCACCGCCAAACGTATCAGGGGAGTCTTTGCATCATTTTGGCACCATTCCTGAGTGAATTGGAGAACGTCAGATTTTTGGTGAGTTTCTGACCCGCCGGTCAGGGTTTTTTTTTTAAAAAAAAGTTTTTCCGCAGGTTAAGTTGTCAAGGCCTGATTTCATTTCCTATGATAAAAACCCCTCTGTATCTTCCGCCAAACTTATCAGGGGAGTCTTTGCAGCATTTTGGGACTATTCCTGAATGAATTGGAGAACGTCAGGTTTTTGATGAAATTCTGACCCGCCGGTCAGGGATTTTTTTTCAAAAAAATGTTTTCCCGGAGGTTAAGTTGTCGAGGCCTGATTTTATTTCCTATGATAAAAAGCCCTCTGTATCTACCGCCAAACGTATCAGGGGAGTCTTTGCAACATTTTGACACCATTTTTGAGTGAACTGGATAACGTCAGATTTTTGGTGAAATTCTGACCCGCCGCTCAGGGTTTTTTTCAAAAAAATCATTTTCAGTAGGTTAAGTTATCGAGGTCTGATTTTATTTCCTATGATAAAAACCCCTCGGTTTCTACCGCCAAACGTATCAGGGTAGTATTTGCAACATTTTGGCACCATTCTTGAGTGAATTGGAGAACGTCAGATTTTGGGTGAAATTCTGACCCGCCGGTCAGGGATTTTTTCAAAAAAATGTTTTCCCGCAGGTTAAGTTGTCGAGGCCTGATTTCATTTCCTATGATAAAAACCCCTCTGTTTCCACCGCCAAACGTATTAGGGGAGTCTTTGCAACATTTTGGCACCATTCTTGAGTGAATTGGAGAACGTCAGATTTTTGGTGAAATTCTGACACGCCGGTCAGGGTTTTTTTTTTAATAAAAAGTTTTTCCGCAGGTTAAGTTGTCGAGGCCTGATTTTATTCCCTATGATAAAAACCCCTCTGTTTCCACCGCCAAACGTATCAGGGGAGTCTTTGCAACATTTTGGCACCATTCTTGAGTGAATTGGAGAACGTCAGATTTTTGGTGAAATTCTGACCCGCCGGTCAGGGATTTCTTCAAAAAAATGTTTTCCTGCAGGTTAAGTTGTCGAGGCCTGATTTTATTTCCTATGATAAAAACCCCTCTGTTTCCACCGCCAAACGTATCAGGGGAGTCTTTGCAACATTTTGGCACCATTCTTGAGTGAATTGGAGAACGTCAGATTTTTGGTGAAATTCTGACCCGCCGGTCAGGGATTTTTTCAAAAAAATGTTTTCCCGCAGGTTAAGTTGTCGAGGCCTGATTTTATTTCCTATGATAAAAACCCCTCTGTTTCCACCGCCAAACGTATCAGGGGAGTCTTTGCATCATTTTGGCACCATTCCTGAGTGAATTGGAGAACGTCAGATTTTTGGTGAGATTTTGACCCGCCGGTCAGGGTTTTTTTCAAAAAAATGTTTCCCCGCAGGTTAAGTTGTCTAGGCCTGATTTTATTTCCTATGATAAAAACCCCTCTGTCTCCACCGCCAAACGTATCAGGGGAGTCTTTGCATCATTTTGGCACCATTCTTGAGTGAATTGGAGAACGTCAGATTTTTGGTGAAATTCTGACACGCCGGTCAGGGTTTTTTTCAAAAAAAAAGTTTTGCCGCAGGTTAAGTTGTCGAGGCCTGATTTCATTTCCTATGATAAAAACGCCTCTGTTTCCACCGCCAAACGTATCAGGGGAGTCTTTGCAATATTTTGACACCATTCTTGAGTGAATTGGAAAAGGTCAGATTTTTGGTGAAATTCTGACCGGCCGGTCAGGGATTTTTTTAAAAAAATGTTTCCCCGCAGGTTAAGTTCTCAAGGCCTGATTTCATTTCCTATCATAAAAATCCCTCTGTTTCCACCGCCAAACGTATCAGGGGAGTCTTTGCAACATTTTGGCACCATTCCTGAGTGAATTGGAGAACGTCAGATTTTTGGTGAAATTCTGACCCGCCGGTCAGGGTTTTTTTTTAATAAAAAGTTTTTCCGCAGGTTAAGTTGTCAATGTCTGATTTTATTTCCTATGATAAAAATCCCTCTGTTTCCACCGCCAAACGTATCAGGGGAGTCTTTGCAACATTTTGGCACCATTCTTGAGTGAATTGGAGAACGTCAGATTTTTGGTGAAATTCTGACCCGCTGGTCAGGGATTTTTTCAAAAAAATGTTTTCCCGCAGGTTAAGTTGTCGAGGCCTGATTTTATTTCCTATGATAAAAACCCCTCTGTTTCCACCGCCAAACGTATCAGGGGAGTCTTTGCATCATTTTGGCACCATTCCTGAGTGAATTGGAGAACGTCAGATTTTTGGTGAGTTTCTGACCCGCCGGTCAGGGTTTTTTTCAAAAAAAAAAAAGTTTTTCCGCAGGTTAAGTTGTCAAGGCCTGATTTCATTTCCTATGATAAAAACCCCTCTGTATCTTCCGCCAAACTTATCAGGGGAGTCTTTGCAGCATTTTGGGACTATTCCTGAATGAATTGGAGAACGTCAGGTTTTTGATGAAATTCTGACCCGCCGGTCAGGGATTTTTTTTCAAAAAAATGTTTTCCCGGAGGTTAAGTTGTCGAGGCCTGATTTTATTTCCTATGATAAAAAGCCCTCTGTATCTACCGCCAAACGTATCAGGGGAGTCTTTGCAACATTTTGACACCATTTTTGAGTGAACTGGATAACGTCCAATTTTTGGTGAAATTCTGACCCGCCGCTCAGGGTTTTTTTCAAAAAAATCATTTTCAGTAGGTTAAGTTATCGAGGTCTGATTTTATTTCCTATGATAAAAACCCCTCGGTTTCCACCGCCAAACGTATCAGGGTAGTCTTTGCAACATTTTGGCACCATTCTTGAGTGAATTGGAGAACGTC
Organism: Zootoca vivipara; assembly: GCF_963506605.1. Lineage (NCBI taxonomy): Eukaryota > Metazoa > Chordata > Lepidosauria > Squamata > Lacertidae > Zootoca > Zootoca vivipara. Next base: position 13,439,152 of record NC_083285.1, read on the forward strand.
AGATTTTTGGTGAAATTCTGACCCGCCGGTCAGGGATTTTTTCAAAAAAATGTTCCCCCGCAGGTTAAGTTGTCGAGGCCTGATTTCATTTCCTATGATAAAAACCCCTCTGTTTCCACCGCCAAACGTATCAGGGGAGTCTTTGCATCATTTTGGCACCATTCTTGAGTGAATTGGAGAACGTCAGATTTTTGGTGAAATTCTGACCCGCCGGTCAGGGATTTTTTCAAAAAAATTTTTTCCTGCACGTTAACTTGTCGAGGCCTGATTTCATTTCCTATGATAAAAACCCCTCGGTTTCCACCGCCAAACGTATCAGGGGAGTCTTTGCAACATTTTGGCACCATTCTTGAGTGAATTGGAGAACGTCAGATTTTTGGTGAAATTCTGACCCGCCGGTCAGGGATTTTTTTTTAATAAAATGTTTTCCCGCAGGTTAAGTTGTCGAGGCCTGATTTCATTTCCTATGATAAAAACCCCTCTGTTTCCACCGCCAAACGTATCAGGGGAGTCTTTGCAACATTTTGGCACCATTCTTGAGTGAATTGGAGAACGTCAGATTTTTGGTGAAATTCTGACCCGCCGGTCAGGGATTTTTTCAAAAAAATTTTTTCCTGCACGTTAACTTGTCGAGGCCTGATTTCATTTCCTATGATAAAAACCCCTCGGTTTCCACCGCCAAACGTATCAGGGGAGTCTTTGCAACATTTTGGCACCATTCCTGAGTGAATTGGAGAACGTCAGATTTTTGGTGAAATTCTGACCCGCCGGTCAGGGTTTTTTTTTTAATAAAAAGTTTTTCCGCAGGTTAAGTTGTCGAGGCCTGATTTTATTCCCTATGATAAAAACCCCTCTGTTTCCACCGCCAAACGTATCAGGGGAGTCTTTGCAACATTTTGGCACCATTCTTGAGTGAATTGGAGAACGTCAGATTTTTGGTGAGATTCTGACCCGCCGGTCAGGGTTTTTTTCAAAAAAATGTTTCCCCGCAGGTTAAGTTGTCTAGGCCTGATTTTATTTCCTATGATAAAAACCCCTCTGTTTCCACCGCCAAACGTATCAGGGGAGTCTTTGCATCATTTTGGCACCATTCCTGAGTGAATTGGAGAACGTCAGATTTTTGGTGAAATTCTGACCCGCCGGTCAGGGTTTTTTTTTTAATAAAAAGTTTTTCCGCAGGTTAAGTTGTCGAGGCCTGATTTTATTCCCTATGATAAAAACCCCTCTGTTTCCACCGCCAAACGTATCAGGGGAGTCTTTGCAACATTTTGGCACCATTCTTGAGTGAATTGGAGAACGTCAGATTTTTGGTGAAATTCTGACCCGCCGGTCAGGGATTTCTTCAAAAAAATGTTTTCCTGCAGGTTAAGTTGTCGAGGTCTGATTTCATTTCCTGTCATAAAAACCCCTCTGTTTCCACCGCCAAACGTATCAGGGGAGTCTTTGCAACATTTTGACACCATTCGTGAGTGAATTGGAGAACGTCAGATTTTTGGTGAAATTCTGACCCGCCGGTCAGGGATTTTTTCAAAAAAATGTTTTCCCGCAGGTTAAGTTGTCGAGGCCTGATTTTATTTCCTATGATAAAAACCCCTCTGTTTCCACCGCCAAACGTATCAGGGGAGTCTTTGCATCATTTTGGCACCATTCTTGAGTGAATTGGAGAACGTCAGATTTTTGGTGAAATTCTGAACCGCCGGTCAGGGTTTTTTTTTTTTCAAAAAAATGTTTTCTCGCAGTTTAAGTTGTCGAGGCCTGATTTTATTTGCTATGATAAAAACCCCTCTGTTTCCACCGCCAAACGTATCAGGGGAGTCTTTGCAACATTTTGGCACCATTCTTGAGTGAATTGGAGAACGTCAGATTTTTGGTGAAATTCTGACCCGCCGGTCAGGGTTTTTTTCAGAATAATGTTCCCCCGCAGGTTAAGTTGTCGAGGCCTGATTTCATTTCCTATGATAAAAACCCCTCTGTTTCCACCGCCAAACGTATCAGGAGAGTCTTTGCAACATTTTGGCACCATTCTTGAGTGAATTGGAGAACGTCAGATTTTTGGTGAAATTCTGACCCGCCGGTCAGGGATTTTTTCAAAAAAATGTTTTCTCGCAGTTTAAGTTGTCGAGGTCTGATTTCATTTCCTATGATAAAAACCCCTCTGTTTCCACCGCCAAACGTATCAGGGGAGTCTTGGCAACATTTTGGCACCATTCTTGAGTGAATTGGAGAACGTCAGATTTTTGGTAAAATTCTGACCCGCCGGTCAGGGATTTTTTCAAAAAAATGTTTTCCCGCAGGTTAAGTTGTCGAGGCCTGATTTTATTTCCTATGATAATAACCCCTCTGTTTCCACCGCCAAACGTATCAGGGGAGTCTTTGCATCATTTTGGCACCATTCTTGAGTGAATTGGAGAATGTCAGATTTTTGGTGAAATTCTGACCCGCCGGTCAGGGATTTTTTCGAAAAAAATGTTTTCCCGCAGGTTAAGTTGTCGAGGCCTGATTTTATTTCCTATGATAAAAACCCCTCTGTTTCCACCGCCAAACGTATCAGGGGAGTCTTTGCAACATTTTGCCACCATTCTTGAGTGAATTGGAGAACGTCAGATTTTTGGTGAAATTCTGACCCGCCGGTCAGGGATTTTTTTCATAAAAAAGTTTTTCCACAGGTTATGTTGTCAAGGCCTGGTTTTATTTCCTATGATAAAAAACCCCTCTGTTTCCACCGCCAAACGTATCAGGGGAGTCTTTGCATCATTTTGGCACCATTCTTGAGTGAATTGGAGAATGTCAGATTTTTGGTTTAAATTCTAACCCGCCGGTCAGGGATTTTTTCGAAAAAAATGTTTTCCCGCAGGTTAAGTTGTCGAGGCCTGATTTTATTTCCTATGATACAAACCCCTCTGTATCTACCGCCAAACGTATCAGGGGAGTCTTTGCAACATTTTGACACCATTCTTGAGTTAATTGGAGAACGTCAGATTTTTGGTGAAATTCTGACCCGCCGGTCAGGGATTTTTTCAAAAAAAAAAATTTCCTGCAGGTTAAGATCTCGAGGCCTGATTTTATTCCCTATGATAAACACCCCTCTGTTTCCACCGCCAAACGTATCAGGGGAGTCTTTGCAACATTTTGGGACCATTCCTGAGTGAATTGGAGAACGTCAGATTTTTGGTGAAATTCTGACCCGCGGGTCAGGGATTTTTTCATTAAAAAGTTTTTCCACAGGTTAAGTTGTCGAGGCCTGATTTTATTTCCTATGATAAAAACCCCTCTGTATCTACCACCAAACATATCAGGGGAGTCTTTGCAACATTTTGGGACCATTCCTGAGTGAATTGGAGAACGTCAGATTTTTGGTGAAATTCTGACCCGCCGGTCAGGGATTTTTTCAAAAAAATGTTTTCCCGCAGGTTAAGTTGTCGAGGCCTGATTTCATTTCCTATGATAAAAACCCCTCTGTTTCCACCGCCAAACGTATCAGGGGAGTCTTTGCAACATTTTGGGACCATTCCTGAGTGAATTGGAGAACGTCAGATTTTTGGTGAAATTCTGACCCGCCGGTCAGGGATTTATTTAAAAAAATGTTTTTCCACAGGTTAAGTTGTCGAGGCCTGATTTTATTTCCTATGATAAAAACCCCTCTGTATCTACCACCAAACATATCAGGGGAGTCTTTGCAACATTTTGGGACCATTCCTGAGTGAATTGGAGAACGTCAGATTTTTGGTGAAATTCTGACCCGCCGGTCAGGGATTTTTTCAAAAAAATGTTTTCCCGCAGGTTAAGTTGTCGAGGCCTGATTTCATTTCCTATGATAAAAACCCCTCTGTTTCCACCGCCAAACGTATTAGGGGAGTCTTTGCAACATTTTGGCACCATTCTTGAGTGAATTGGAGAACGTCAGATTTTTGGTGAAATTCTGACCCGCCGGTCAGGGATTTATTTAAAAAAATGTTTTCCTGCACGTTAACTTGTCGAGGCCTGATTTTATTTCCTATGATAAAAACCCCTCGGTTTCCACCGCCAAACGTATCAGGGGAGTCTTTGCAACATTTTGGCACCATTCCTGAGTGAATTGGAGAACGTCAGATTTTTGGTGAAATTCTGACCCGCCGGTCAGGGTTTTTTTTTTAATAAAAAGTTTTTCCGCAGGTTAAGTTGTCGAGGCCTGATTTTATTCCCTATGATAAAAACCCCTCTGTTTCCACCGCCAAACGTATCAGGGGAGTCTTTGCAACATTTTGGCACCATTCTTGAGTGAATTGGAGAACGTCAGATTTTTGGTGAAATTCTGACCCGCCGGTCAGGGATTTCTTCAAAAAAATGTTTTCCTGCAGGTTAAGTTGTCGAGGCCTGATTTTATTTCCTATGATTAAAACCCCTCTGTTTCCACCGCGAAACGTATCAGGGGAGTCTTTGCAACATTTTGGCACCATTCTTGAGTGAATTGGAGAACGTCAGATTTTTGGTGAGATTCTGACCCGCCGGTCAGGGATTTTTTCAAAAAAATGTTTCCCCGCAGGTTAAGTTGTCGAGGCCTGATTTCATTTCCTATGATAAAAACCCCTCTGTTTCCACCGCCAAACGTATCAGGGGAGTCTTTGCAACATTTTGGCACCATTCTTGAGTGAATTGGAGAACGTCAGATTTTTGGTGAAATTCTGACCCGCCGGTCAGGGATTTTTTCAAAAAAATGTTTTCCCGCAGGTTAAGTTGTCGAGGCCTGATTTCATTTCCTATGATAAAAACCCCTCTGTTTCCACCACCAAACGTATCAGGGGAGTCTTTGCATCATTTTGGCACCATTCCTGAGTGAATTGGAGAACGTCAGATTTTTGGTGAGATTCTGACCCGCCGGTCAGGGATTTCTTCAAAAAAATGTTTCCCCGCAGGTTAAGTTGTCTAGGCCTGATTTTATTTCCTATGATAAAAACCCCTCTGTTTCCACCGCCAAACGTATCAGGGGAGTCTTTGCATCATTTTGGCACCATTCCTGAGTGAATTGGAGAACGTCAGATTTTAGGTGAAATTCTGACCCGCTGGTCAGGGTTTTTTTTTTAATAAAAAGTTTTTCCGCAGGTTAAGTTGTCGAGGCCTGATTTTATTCCCTATGATAAAAACCCCTCTGTTTCCACCGCCAAACGTATCAGGGGAGTCTTTGCAACATTTTGGCACCATTCTTGAGTGAATTGGAGAACGTCAGATTTTTGGTGAAATTCTGACCCGCCGGTCAGGGATTTCTTCAAAAAAATGTTTTCCTGCAGGTTAAGTTGTCGAGGCCTGGTTTTATTTCCTATGATAAAAACCCCTCTGTTTCCACCGCGAAACGTATCAGGGGAGTCTTTGCAACATTTTGGCACCATTCTTGAGTGAATTGGAGAACGTCAGATTTTTGGTGAAATTCTGACCCGCCGGTCAGGGATTTCTTCAAAAAAATGTTTTCCTGCAGGTTAAGTTGTCGAGGCCTGGTTTTATTTCCTATGATAAAAACCCCTCTGTTTCCACCGCGAAACGTATCAGGGGAGTCTTTGCAACATTTTGGCACCATTCTTGAGTGAATTGGAGAACCTCAGATTTTTGGTGAAATTCTGAACCGCCGGTCAGGGGTTTTTTTTTTTTTAAAAAAAGTTTTCCCGCAGGTTAAGTTGTCTAGGCCTGATTTTATTTCCTATGATAAAAACCCCTCTGTTTCCACCGCCAAACGTATCAGGGGAGTCTTTGCATCATTTTGGCACCATTCTTGAGTGAATTGGAGAACGTCAGATTTTTGGTGAAATTCTGACCCGCCGGTCAGGGATTTTTTCATAAAAAAGTTTTTCCCGCAGGTTAAGTTGTCGAGGCCTGATTTTATTTCCTATGATAAAAACCCTTCTGTATCCACCGCCAAACGTATCAGGGGAGTCTTTGCAACATTTTGGCACCATTCTTGAGTGAATTGGAGAACGTCAGATTTTTGGTGAAATTCTGACCCGCCGGTCAGGGATTTTTTTCATAAAAAAGTTTTTCCACAGGTTAAGTTGTCGAGGCCTGGTTTTATTTCCTATGATAAAAACCCCTCTGTATCTACCACCAAACGTATCAGGGGAGTCTTTGCAACATTTTGGGACCATTCCTGAGTGAATTGGAGAACGTCAGATTTTTGGTGAAATTCTGACCCGCCGGTCAGGGATTTTTTCAAAAAAAGTTTTCCCGCAGGTTAAGTTGTCAAGGCCTGGTTTTATTTCCTATGATAAAAACCCCTCTGTTTCCACCGCGAAACGTATCAGGGGAGTCTTTGCAACATTTTGGCACTATTCTTGAGTGAATTGGAGAATGTCAGATTTTTGGTGAAATTCTGACCCGCCGGTCAGGGATTTTTTCAAAAAAAAAAAATTTCCTGCAGGTTAATATCTCAAGGTCTGATTTTATTTCCTATGATAAAAACCCCTCTGTATCCATTGCCAAACGTATCAGGGGAGTCTTTTCAACATTTTGGCACCATTCATGAGTGAATTGGAGAACGTCAGATTTTTGGTGAAATTCTGACCCGCCGGTCAGGGTTTTTTTTTTTAAAAAAAAGTTTTCCCGCAGGTTAAGTTGTCGAGGCCTGATTTTATTTCCTATGATAAAAACCCCTCTGTATCTACCACCAAACGTATCAGGGGAGTCTTTGCAACATTTTGGCACCATTCTTGAGTGAATTGGAGAACGTCAGATTTTTGGTGAAATTCTGACCCGCCGGTCAGGGTTTTTTTCAAAAAAAAAAATTTCCTGCAGGTTAAGATCTCAAGGTCTGATTTTATTTCCTATGATAAAAACCCCTCTGTATCCACCGCCAAACGTATCAGGGGAGTCTTTGCAACATTTTGGCACCTTTTTTGAGTGAATTGAAGAACGTTAGATTTTTGGTTTAAATTCTAACCCGCCGGTCAGGGATTTTTTCATAAAAAAGTTTTTCCACAGGTTAAGTTGTCGAGGCCTGATTTTATTTCCTATGATACAAACCCCTCTGTATCTACCGCCAAACGTATCAGGGGAGTCTTTGCAACATTTTGACACCATTCCTGAGTTAATTGGAGAACGTCAGATTTTTGGTGAAATTCTGACCCGCCGGTCAGGGTTTTTTCAAAAAAATGTTTTCCCGCAGGTTAAGTTGTCGAGGCCTGATTTTATTCCCTATGATAAACACCCCTCTGTTTCCACCGCCAAATGTATCAGGGGAGTCTTTGCAACATTTTGGGACCATTCCTGAGTGAATTGGAGAACGTCAGATTTTTGGTGAAATTCTGACCCGCCGGTCAGGGATTTTTTCATAAAAAAGTTTTTCCACAGGTTAAGTTGTCGAGGCCTGATTTTATTTCCTATGATAAAAACCCTTCTGTATCCACCGCCAAACGTATCAGGGGAGTCTTTGCAACATTTTGGCACCATTCTTGAGTGAATTGGAGAACGTCAGATTTTTGGTGAAATTCTGACCCGCCGGTCAGGGATTTTTTTCATAAAAAAGTTTTTCCACAGGTTAAGTTGTCGAGGCCTGATTTTATTTCCTATGATAAAAACCCCTCTGTATCTACCGCCAAACGTATCAGGGGAGTCTTTGCAACATTTTGGGACCATTCCTGAGTGAATTGGAGAACGTCAGATTTTTGGTGAAATTCTGACCCGCCGGTCAGGGATTTTTTCAAAAAAAGTTTTCCCGCAGGTTATGTTGTCAAGGCCTGGTTTTATTTCCTATGATAAAAACCCCTCTGTTTCCACCGCCAAACGTATCAGGGGAGTCTTTGCAACATTTTGCCACCATTCTTGAGTGAATTCGAGAACGTCAGATTTTTGGTGAAATTCTGACCCGCCGGTCAGGGATTTTTTCAAAAAAATGTTTTCCCGCAGGTTAAGTTGTTGAGGCCTGATTTTATTTCCTATGATAAAAACCTCTCTGTTTCCACCGCCAAACGTATCAGGGGAGTCTTTGCAACATTTTGCCACCATTCTTGAGTGAATTGGAGAATGTCAGATTTTTGGTGAAATTCTGACCCGCCGGTCAGGGATTTTTTCAAAAAAAAAATTTCCTGCAGGTTAAGATCTCAAGGTCTGATTTTATTTCCTATGATAAAAACCCCTCTGTATCCAACGCCAAACGTATCAGGGGAGTCTTTGCAACATTTTGGCACCATTCTTGAGTGAATTGGAGAACGTCAGATTTTTGGTGAAATTCTGACCCGCCGGTCAGGGATTTTTTTCATAAAAAAGTTTTTCCACAGGTTAAGTTGTCGAGGCCTGATTTTATTTCCTATGATAAAAACCCCTCTGTATCTACCACCAAACATATCAGGGGAGTCTTTGCAACATTTTGGGACCATTCCTGAGTGAATTGGAGAACGTCAGATTTTTGGTGAAATTCTGACCCGCCGGTCAGGGATTTTTTCAAAAAAAGTTTTCCCGCAGGTTATGTTGTCAAGGCCTGGTTTTATTTCCTATGATAAAAACCCCTCTGTTTCCACCGCCAAACGTATCAGGGGAGTCTTTGCAACATTTTGCCACCATTCTTGAGTGAATTCGAGAACGTCAGATTTCTGGTGAAATTCTGACCCGCCGGTCAGGGATTTTTTCAAAAAAATGTTTTCCCGCAGGTTATGTTGTCAAGGCCTGGTTTTATTTCCTATGATAAAAACCCCTCTGTTTCCACCGCCAAACGTATCAGGGGAGTCTTTGCAACATTTTGCCACCATTCTTGAGTGAATTGGAGAATGTCAGATTTTTGGTGAAATTCTGACCCGCCGGTCAGGGATTTTTTCAAAAAAAAAATTTTCCTGCAGGTTAAGATCTCAAGGTCTGATTTTATTTCCTATGATAAAAACCCCTCTGTATCCACCGCCAAACGTATCAGGGGAGTCTTTGCAACATTTTGGCACCATTATTGAGTGAATTGAAGAATGTCAGATTTTTGGTTTAAATTCTAACCCGCCGGTCAGGGATTTTTTCATAAAAAAGGTTTTTCCACAGGTTAAGTTGTCGAGGCCTGATTTTATTTCCTATGATACAAACCCCTCTGTATCTACCGCCAAACGTATCAGGGGAGTCTTTGCAACATTTTGGGACCATTCCTGAGTGAATTGGAGAACGTCAGATTTTTGGTGAAATTCTTACCCGCCGGTCAGGGATTTTTTCAAAAAAATGTTTTCCCGCAGGTTATGTTGTCAAGGCCTGGTTTTATTTCCTATGATAAAAACCCCTCTGTTTCCACCGCCAAACGTATCAGGGGAGTCTTTGCAACATTTTTACACCATTCGTGAGTGAATTGGAGAACGTCAGATTTTTGGTGAAATTCTGACCCGCCGGTCAGGGATTTTTTCAAAAAAATATTTTTCTGCAGGTTAAGTTGTCGAGGCCTGATTTTATTTCCTATGCTAAAAACCCCTCTGTATCTACCACCAATCTTATCAGGGGAGTCTTTGCAGCATTTTGGGACTATTCCTGAATGAATTGGAGAACGTCAGGTTTTTGATGAAATTCTGACCCGCAGGTCAGGGATTTTTTTTCAAAAAAATGTTTTCCCGGAGGTTAAGTTGTCGAGGCCTGATTTTATTTCCTATGATAAAAAGCCCTCTGTATCTACCGCCAAACGTATCAGGGGAGTCTTTGCAACATTTTGACACCATTTTTGAGTGAACTGGATAACGTCAGATTTTTGGTGAAATTCTGACTCGCCGCTCAGGGTTTTTTTCAAAAAAATCATTTTCAGTAGGTTAAGTTATCGAGGTCTGATTTTATTTCCTATGATAAAACCCCTCTGTTTCCACCACCAAACGTATCAGGGGAGCCTTTGCTTCAGATTGGCACCATTCTTGAGTGAATTGGAGAACGTCAGATTTTTGGAGAAATTCTGACCCGCCGCTCAGGGATTTTTTCAAAAAAATCATTTTCCGCTGGTTAGGTTATCGAGGTCTGATTTTATTTCCTATGATAAAAACCCCTCTGTATCCATCGCCAAACGTATCAGGGGAGTCTTTTCAACATTTTGGCACCATTCATGAGTGAATTGGAGAACGTCAGATTTTTGGTGAAATTCTGACCCGCCGGTCAGGGATTTTTTCATAAAAAAGTTTTTCCACAGGTTAAGTTGTCAAGGCCTGATTTTATTTCCTATGATAAAAACCCCTCTGTTTCCACCGCCAAACGTATCAGGGGAGTCTTTGCAACATTTTGCCACCATTCTTGAGTGAATTGGAGAATGTCAGATTTTTGGTGAAATTCTGACCCGCCAGTCAGGGATTTTTTCAAAAAAATGCTTTCCCGCAGGTTAAGTTGTCAAGGCCTGATTTTATTTCCTATGCTAAAAACCCCTCTGTATCTACCGCCAAACGTATCAGGGGAGTCTTTGCAACATTTTGGGACCATTCCTGAGTGAATTGGAGAACGTCAGATTTTTGGTGAAATTCTGACCCGCCGGTCAGGGATTTTTTCAAAAAAATGTTTTCCTGCAGGTTAAGTTGTCGAGGCCTGATTTTATTCCCTATGATAAAAACCCCTCTGTTTCCACCGCCAAACGTATTAGGGGAGTCTTTGCAACATTTTGACTCCATTCGTGAGTGATTTGGAGAACGTCAGATTTTTGGTGAAATTCTCACCCGCCGGTCAGGGTTTTTTTTTAAAAAAAAAAGTTTTTCCGCAGGTTAAGTTGTCGAGGCCTGATTTCATTTCCTATGATAAAAACCCCTCTGTTTCCACCGCCAAACGTATCAGGGGAGTCTTTGCAACATTTTGGCACCATTCTTGAGTGAATTGGAGAACGTCAGATTTTTGGTGAAATTCTGACCCGCCGGTCAGGGATTTTTTCAAAAAAATATTTTTCTGCAGGTTAAGTTGTCGAGGCCTGATTTTATTTCCTATGCTAAAAACCCCTCTGTATCTACCACCAATCTTATCAGGGGAGTCTTTGCAACATTTTGGCACCATTCTTGTGTGAATTGGAGAACGCCAGATTTTTGGTGAAATTCTGACCCTCCGGTCAGGGTTTTTATGAAAAGAATATTTTTCCCCAGGTTAAGTTATCGAGGCCTGATTTTATTTCCTATGATAAAAACCCCTCTGTATCTTCCGCCAAACTTATCAGGGGAGTCTTTGCAGCATTTTGGGACTATTCCTGAATGAATTGGAGAACGTCAGGTTTTTGATGAAATTCTGACCCGCCGGTCAGGGATTTTTTTTCAAAAAAATGTTTTCCCGGTGGTTAAGTTGTCGAGGCCTGATTTTATTTCCTATGATAAAAAGCCCTCTGTATCTACCGCCAAACGTATCAGGGGAGTCTTTGCAACATTTTGACACCATTTTTGAGTGAACTGGATAACGTCAGATTTTTGGTGAAATTCTGACCCGCCGCTCAGGGTTTTTTTCAAAAAAATCATTTTCAGTAGGTTAAGTTATCGAGGTCTGATTTTATTTCCTATGATAAAACCCCTCTGTTTCCACCACCAAACGTATCAGGGGAGCCTTTGCTTCAGATTGGCACCATTCTTGAGTGAATTGGAGAACGTCAGATTTTTGGAGAAATTCTGACCCGCCGCTCAAGGATTTTTTCAAAAAAATCATTTTCCGCTGGTTAGGTTATCGAGGTCTGATTTTATTTCCTATGATAAAAACCCCTCTGTATCCATTGCCAAACGTATCAGGGGAGTCTTTTCAACATTTTGGCACCATTCATGAGTGAATTGGAGAACGTCAGATTTTTGGTGAAATTCTGACCCGCCGGTCAGGGTTTTTTTTTTTTAAAAAAAGTTTTCGCGCAGGTTAAGTTGTCGAAGCCTGATTTTATTTCCTATGATAAAAACCCCTCTGTATCTACCGCCAAACGTATCAGGGGAGTCTTTGCAACATTTTGGCACCATTCATGAGTGAATTGGAGAATGTCAGATTTTTGGTGAAATTCTGACCCGCCGGTCTGGGATTTTTTCATAAAAAAGTTTTTCCACAGGTTAAGTTGTCGAGGCCTGATTTTATTTCCTATGATAAAAACCCCTCTGTATCCACCGCCAAACGTATCAGGGGAGTCTTTGCAACATTTTGGCACCATTCTTGAGTGAATTGGAGAACGTCAGATTTTTGGTGAAATTCTGACCCGCCGGTCAGGGTTTTTTTCAAAAAAAAAAATTTCCTGCAGGTTAAGATCTCAAGGTCTGATTTTATTTCCTATGATAAAAACCCCTCTGTATCCACCGCCAAACGTATCAGGGGAGTCTTTGCAACATTTTGGCACCTTTTTTGAGTGAATTGAAGAACGTTAGATTTTTGGTTTAAATTCTAACCCGCCGATCAGGGATTTTTTCATAAAAAAGTTTTTCCACAGGTTAAGTTGTCGAGGCCTGATTTTATTTCCTATGATACAAACCCCTCTGTATCTACCGCCAAACGTATCAGGGGAGTCTTTGCAACATTTTGACACCATTCCTGAGTTAATTGGAGAACGTCAGATTTTTGGTGAAATTCTGACCCGCCGGTCAGGGTTTTTTCAAAAAAATGTTTTCCCGCAGGTTAAGTTGTCGAGGCCTGATTTTATTCCCTATGATAAACACCCCTCTGTTTCCACCGCCAAATGTATCAGGGGAGTCTTTGCAACATTTTGGGACCATTCCTGAGTGAATTGGAGAACGTCAGATTTTTGGTGAAATTCTGACCCGCCGGTCAGGGATTTTTTCAAAAAAATGTTTTTCCACAGGTTAAGTTGTCGAGGCCTGGTTTTATTTCCTATGATAAAAACCCCTCTGTTTCCACCGCCAAACGTATCAGGGGAGTCTTTGCAACATTTTGGGACCATTCCTGAGTGAATTGGAGAACGTCAGATTTTTGGTGAAATTCTGACCCGCCGGTCAGGGATTTTTTCAAAAAAATGTTTTCCTGCAGGTTAAGTTGTCGAGGCCTGATTTTATTCCATATGATAAAAGCCCCTCTGTTTCCACCGCCAAACGTATTAGGGGAGTCTTTGCAACATTTTGACACCATTCCTGAGTTAATTGGAGAACGTCAGATTTTTGGTGAAATTCTGACCCGCCGGTCAGGGTTTTTTCAAAAAAATGTTTTCCCGCAGGTTAAGTTGTCGAGGCCTGATTTTATTCCCTATGATAAACACCCCTCTGTTTCCACCGCCAAATGTATCAGGGGAGTCTTTGCAACATTTTGGGACCATTCCTGAGTGAATTGGAGAACGTCAGATTTTTGGTGAAATTCTGACCCGCCGGTCAGGGATTTTTTCAAAAAAATGTTTTTCCACAGGTTAAGTTGTCGAGGCCTGGTTTTATTTCCTATGATAAAAACCCCTCTGTTTCCACCGCCAAACGTATCAGGGGAGTCTTTGCAACATTTTGGGACCATTCCTGAGTGAATTGGAGAACGTCAGATTTTTGGTGAAATTCTGACCCGCCGGTCAGGGATTTTTTCAAAAAAATGTTTTCCTGCAGGTTAAGTTGTCGAGGCCTGATTTTATTCCATATGATAAAAGCCCCTCTGTTTCCACCGCCAAACGTATTAGGGGAGTCTTTGCAACATTTTGACACCATTCGTGAGTGATTTGGAGAACGTCAGATTTTTGGTGAAATTCTCACCCGCCGGTCAGGGATTTTTTCATAAAAAATCTTTTCCCGCAGGTTAAATTATCGAGGCCTGGTTTTATTTCCTATGATAAAAACCCCTCGGTTTCCACAGCCAAACGTATCAGGGGAGTCTTTGCAACATTTTGCCACCATTCTTGAGTGAATTGGAGAACGTCAGATTTTTGGTGAAATTCTGACCCGCCGGTCAGGGTTTTTTTTTTAAAAAAAAAAGTTTTTCCGCAGGTTAAGTTGTCGAGGCCTGATTTCATTTCCAATGTAAAAACCCCTCTGTTTCCACCGCCAAACGTATCAGGGGAGTCTTTGCAACATTTTGGCACCATTCTTGAGTGAATTGGAGAACGTCAGATTTTTGGTGAAATTCTGACCCGCCGGTCTGGGATTTTTTCATAAAAAAGTTTTTCCACAGGTTAAGTTGTCGAGGCCTGATTTTATTTCCTATGATAAAAACCCCTCTGTATCCACCGCCAAACGTATGAGGGGAGTCTTTGCAACATTTTGACACCATTCGTGAGTGATTTGGAGAACGTCAGATTTTTGGTGAAATTCTGACCCGCCGGTCAGGGATTTTTTTCAAAAAAATGTTTTCCCGCAGGTTAAATTGTCGAGGCCTGGTTTTATTTCCTATGATAAAAACCCCTCGGGTTCCACAGCCAAACGTATCAGGGGAGTCTTTGCAACATTTTGCCACCATTCTTGAGTGAATTGGAGAACGTCAGATTTTTGGTGAAATTCTGACCCGCCGGTCAGGGTTTTTTTTTTAAAAAAAAAGTTTTCCCGCAGGTTAAGTTGTCGAAGCCTGATTTTATTTCCTATGATAAAAACCCCTCTGTATCTACCGCCAAACGTATCAGGGGAGTCTTTGCAACATTTTGCCACCATTCATGAGTGAATTGGAGAATGTCAGATTTTTGGTTTAAATTCTAACCCGCCGGTCAGGGATTTTTTCATAAAAAAGTTTTTCCACAGGTTAAGTTGTCGAGGCCTGATTTTATTTCCTATGATACAAACCCCTCTGTATCTACCGCCAAACGTATCAGGGGAGTCTTTGCAACATTTTGACACCATTCCTGAGTTAATTGGAGAACGTCAGATTTTTGGTGAAATTCTGACCCGCCGGTCAGGGTTTTTTCAAAAAAATGTTTTCCCGCAGGTTAAGTTGTCGAGGCCTGATTTTATTCCCTATGATAAACACCCCTCTGTTTCCACCGCCAAATGTATCAGGGGAGTCTTTGCAACATTTTGGGACCATTCCTGAGTGAATTGGAGAACGTCAGATTTTTGGTGAAATTCTGACCCGCCGGTCAGGGATTTTTTCAAAAAAATGTTTTTCCACAGGTTAAGTTGTCGAGGCCTGATTTTATTTCCTATGATAAAAACCCCTCTGTATCCACCGCCAAACGTATCAGGGGAGTCTTTGCAACATTTTGGCACCATTCTTGAGTGAATTGGAGAACGTCAGATTTTTGGTGAAATTCTGACCCGCCGGTCAGGGATTTTTTCATAAAAAAGTTTTTCCACAGGTTAAGTTGTCGAGGCCTGATTTTATTTCCTATGATAAAAACCCTTCTGTATCCACCGCCAAACGTATCAGGGGAGTCTTTGCAACATTTTGGCACCATTCTTGAGTGAATTGGAGAACGTCAGATTTTTGGTGAAATTCTGACCCGCCGGTCAGGGATTTTTTTCATAAAAAAGTTTTTCCACAGGTTATGTTGTCAAGGCCTGGTTTTATTTCCTATGATAAAAACCCCTCTGTTTCCACCGCCAAACGTATCAGGGGAGTCTTTGCAACATTTTGGCACCATTCTTGAGTGAATTGGAGAATGTCAGATTTTTGGTGAAATTCTGACCCGCCGGTCAGGGATTTTTTTCAAAAAAATGTTTTCCCGCAGGTTATGTTGTCAAGGCCTGGTTTTATTTCCTATGATAAAAACCCCTCTGTTTCCACCGCCAAACGTATCAGGGGAGTCTTTGCAACATTTTGCCACCATTCTTGAGTGAATTGGAGAATGTCAGATTTTTGGTGAAATTCTGACCCGCCGGTCAGGGATTTTTTCAAAAAAAAAAATTTCCTGCAGGTTAAGATCTCAAGGTCTGATTTTATTTCCTATGATAAAAACCCCTCTGTATCCACCGCCAAACGTATCAGGGGAGTCTTTGCAACATTTTGGCACCATTATTGAGTGAATTGAAGAATGTCAGTTTTTTGGTTTAAATTCTAACCCGCCGGTCAGGGACTTTTTCATAAAAAAGTTTTTCCACAGGTTAAGTTGTCGAGGCCTGATTTTATTTCCTATGATACAAACCCCTCTGTATCTACCGCCAAACGTATCAGGGGAGTCTTTGCAACATTTTGGGACCATTCCTGAGTGAATTGGAGAACGTCAGATTTTTGGTGAAATTCTGACCCGCCGGTCAGGGATTTTTTCAAAAAAATGTTTTCCCGCAGGTTATGTTGTCAAGGCCTGGTTTTATTTCCTATGATAAAAACCCCTCTGTTTCCACCGCCAAACGTATCAGGGGAGTCTTTGCAACATTTTTACACCATTCGTGAGTGAATTGGAGAACGTCAGATTTTTGGTGAAATTCTGACCCGCCGGTCAGGGATTTTTTCAAAAAAATATTTTTCTGCAGGTTAAGTTGTCGAGGCCTGATTTTATTTCCTATGCTAAAAACCCCTCTGTATCTACCACCAATCTTATCAGGGGAGTCTTTGCAACATTTTGGCACCATTCTTGAGTGAATTGGAGAACGCCAGATTTTTGGTGAAATTCTGACCCTCCCGTCAGGGTTTTTATGAAAAGAATATTTTTCCGCAGGTTAAGTTATCGAGGCCTGATTTTATTTCCTATGATAAAAACCCCTCTGTATCTTCCGCCAAACTTATCAGGGGAGTCTTTGCAGCATTTTGGGACTATTCCTGAATGAATTGGAGAACGTCAGGTTTTTGATGAAATTCTGACCCGCCGGTCAGGGATTTTTTTTCAAAAAAATGTTTTCCCGGAGGTTAAGTTTTCGAGGCCTGATTTTATTTCCTATGATAAAAAGCCCTCTGTATCTACCGCCAAACGTATCAGGGGAGTCTTTGCAACATTTTGACACCATTTTTGAGTGAACTGGATAACGTCAGATTTTTGGTGAAATTCTGACCCGCCGCTCAGGGTTTTTTTCAAAAAAAATCATTTTCAGTAGGTTAAGTTATCAAGGTCTGATTTTATTACCTATGATAAAACCCCTCTGTTTCCACCACCAAACGTATCAGGGGAGCCTTTGCTTCAGATTGGCACCATTCTTGAGTGAATTGGAGAACGTCAGATTTTTGGAGAAATTCTGACCCGCCGCTCAGGGATTTTTTCAAAAAAATCATTTTCCGCTGGTTAGGTTATCGAGGTCTGATTTTATTTCCTATGATAAAAACCCCTCTGTTTCCACCGCCAAACGTATCAGGGGAGTCTTTGCAACATTTTGCCACCATTCTTGAGTGAATTGGAGAATGTCAGATTTTTGGTGAAATTCTGACCCGCCAGTCAGGGATTTTTTCAAAAAAATGTTTTCCCGCAGGTTAAGTTGTCAAGGCCTGATTTTATTTCCTATGCTAAAAACCCCTCTGTATCTACCGCCAAACGTATCAGGGGAGTCTTTGCAACATTTTGGGACCATTCCTGAGTGAATTGGAGAACGTCAGATTTTTGGTGAAATTCTGACCCGCCGGTCAGGGATTTTTTCAAAAAAATGTTTTCCTGCAGGTTAAGTTGTCGAGGCCTGATTTTATTCCCTATGATAAAAACCCCTCTGTTTCCACCGCCAAACGTATTAGGGGAGTCTTTGCAACATTTTGACACCATTCGTGAGTGATTTGGAGAACGTCAGATTTTTGGTGAAAGTTTTTCCACAGGTTAAGTTGTCGAGGCCTGATTTTATTTCCTATGATACAAACCCCTCTGTATCTACCGCCAAACGTATCAGGGGAGTCTTTGCAACATTTTGACACCATTCCTGAGTTAATTGGAGAACGTCAGATTTTTGGTGAAATTCTGACCCGCCGGTCAGGGTTTTTTCAAAAAAATGTTTTCCCGCAGGTTAAGTTGTCGAGGCCTGATTTTATTCCCTATGATAAACACCCCTCTGTTTCCACCGCCAAATGTATCAGGGGAGTCTTTGCAACATTTTGGGACCATTCCTGAGTGAATTGGAGAACGTCAGATTTTTGGTGAAATTCTGACCCGCCGGTCAGGGATTTTTTCAAAAAAATGTTTTTCCACAGGTTAAGTTGTCGAGGCCTGATTTTATTTCCTATGATAAAAACCCCTCTGTATCCACCGCCAAACGTATCAGGGGAGTCTTTGCAACATTTTGGCACCATTCTTGAGTGAATTGGAGAACGTCAGATTTTTGGTGAAATTCTGACCCGCCGGTCAGGGATTTTTTCATAAAAAAGTTTTTCCACAGGTTAAGTTGTCGAGGCCTGATTTTATTTCCTATGATAAAAACCCTTCTGTATCCACCGCCAAACGTATCAGGGGAGTCTTTGCAACATTTTGGCACCATTCTTGAGTGAATTGGAGAACGTCAGATTTTTGGTGAAATTCTGACCCGCCGGTCAGGGATTTTTTTCATAAAAAAGTTTTTCCACAGGTTATGTTGTCAAGGCCTGGTTTTATTTCCTATGATAAAAACCCCTCTGTTTCCACCGCCAAACGTATCAGGGGAGTCTTTGCAACATTTTGCCACCATTCTTGAGTGAATTGGAGAATGTCAGATTTTTGGTGAAATTCTGACCCGCCAGTCAGGGATTTTTTCAAAAAAATGTTTTCCCGCAGGTTAAGTTGTCAAGGCCTGATTTTATTTCCTATGCTAAAAACCCCTCTGTATCTACCGCCAAACGTATCAGGGGAGTCTTTGCAACATTTTGGGACCATTCCTGAGTGAATTGGAGAACGTCAGATTTTTGGTGAAATTCTGACCCGCCGGTCAGGGATTTTTTCAAAAAAATGTTTTCCTGCAGGTTAAGTTGTCGAGGCCTGATTTTATTCCCTATGATAAAAACCCCTCTGTTTCCACCGCCAAACGTATTAGGGGAGTCTTTGCAACATTTTGACACCATTCGTGAGTGATTTGGAGAACGTCAGATTTTTGGTGAAAGTTTTTCCACAGGTTAAGTTGTCGAGGCCTGATTTTATTTCCTATGATACAAACCCCTCTGTATCTACCGCCAAACGTATCAGGGGAGTCTTTGCAACATTTTGACACCATTCCTGAGTTAATTGGAGAACGTTAGATTTTTGGTGAAATTCTGACCCGCCGGTCAGGGTTTTTTCAAAAAAATGTTTTCCCGCAGGTTAAGTTGTCGAGGCCTGATTTTATTCCCTATGATAAACACCCCTCTGTTTCCACCGCCAAATGTATCAGGGGAGTCTTTGCAACATTTTGGGACCATTCCTGAGTGAATTGGAGAACGTCAGATTTTTGGTGAAATTCTGACCCGCCGGTCAGGGATTTTTTCAAAAAAATGTTTTTCCACAGGTTAAGTTGTCGAGGCCTGATTTTATTTCCTATGATAAAAACCCCTCTGTATCCACCGCCAAACGTATCAGGGGAGTCTTTGCAACATTTTGGCACCATTCTTGAGTGAATTGGAGAACGTCAGATTTTTGGTGAAATTCTGACCCGCCGGTCAGGGATTTTTTCATAAAAAAGTTTTTCCACAGGATAAGTTGTCGAGGTCTGATTTTATTTCCTATGATAAAAACCCTTCTGTATCCACCGCCAAACGTATCAGGGGAGTCTTTTCAACATTTTGGCACCATTCTTGAGTGAATTGGAGAACGTCAGATTTTTGGTGAAATTCTGACCCGCCGGTCAGGGATTTTTTTCATAAAAAAGTTTTTCCACAGGTTATGTTGTCAAGGCCTGGTTTTATTTCCTATGATAAAAACCCCTCTGTTTCCACCGCCAAACGTATCAGGGGAGTCTTTGCAACATTTTGCCACCATTCTTGAGTGAATTGGAGAATGTCAGATTTTTGGTGAAATTCTGACCCGCCGGTCAGGGATTTTTTCAAAAAAAAAATTTCCTGCAGGTTAAGATCTCGAGGTCTGATTTTATTTCCTATGATAAAAACCCCTCTGTATCCACCGCCAAACGTATCAGGGGAGTCTTTGCAACATTTTGGCACCATTATTGAGTGAATTGAAGAACGTCAGATTTTTGGTTTAAATTCTAACCCGCCGGTCAGGGATTTTTTCATAAAAAAGTTTTTCCACAGGTTAAGTTGTCGAGGCCTGATTTTATTTCCTATGATACAAACCCCTCTGTATCTACCGCCAAACGTATCAGGGGAGTCTTTGCAACATTTTGACACCATTCCTGAGTTAATTGGAGAACGTCAGATTTTTGGTGAAATTCTGACCCGCCGGTCAGGGTTTTTTCATAAAAAAGTTTTTCCACAGGTTAAGTTGTCGAGGCCTGATTTTATTTCCTATGATAAAAACCCCTCTGTTTCCACCGCCAAACATATCAGGGGAGTCTTTGCAACATTTTGCCACCATTCTTGAGTGAATTGGAGAATGTCAGATTTTTGGTGAAATTCTGACCCGCCGGTCAGGGATTTTTTCAAAAAAATGTTTTCCCGCAGGTTAAGTTGTCGAGGCCTGATTTTATTTCCTATGATAAAAACCCCTCTGTTTCCACCGCCAAACGTATCAGGGGAGTCTTTGCAACATTTTGCCACCATTCTTGAGTGAATTGGAGAATGTCAGATTTTTGGTGAAATTCTGACCCGCCGGTCAGGGATTTTTTCAAAAAAAAAAAAAATTCTTGCAGGTTAAGATCTCAAGGTCTGATTTTATTTCCTATGATAAAAACCCCTCTGTATCCACCGCCAAACGTATCAGGGGAGTCTTTGCAACATTTTGGCACCTTTTTTGAGTGAATTGAAGAACGTTAGATTTTTGGTTTAAATTCTAACCCGCCGGTCAGGGATTTGTTCATAAAAAAGTTTTTCCACAGGTTAAGTTGTCGAGGCCTGATTTTATTTCCTATGATAAAAACCCCTCTGTATCCACCGCCAAACGTATCAGGGGAGTCTTTGCAACATTTTGGCACCATTCTTGAGTGAATTGGAGAACGTCAGATTTTTGGTGAAATTCTGACCCGCCAGTCAGGGATTTTTTCATAAAAAAGTTTTTCCACAGGTTAAGTTGTCGAGGCCTGATTTTATTTCCTATGATACAAACCCCTCTGTATCTTCCGCCAAACTTATCAGGGGAGTCTTGGCAACATTTTGGCACCATTCTTGAGTGAATTGGAGAACGTCAGATTTTTGGTGAAATTCTGACCCGCCGGTCAGGGATTTTTTTTCAAAAAAATGTTTTCCCGGAGGTTAAGTTGTCGAGGCCTGATTTTATTTCCTATGATAAAAAGCCCTCTGTATCTACCGCCAAACGTATCAGGGGAGTCATTGCAACATTTTGACACCATTTTTGAGTGAACTGGATAACGTCCGATTTTTGGTGAAATTCTGACCCGCCGCTCAGCGTTTTTTTCAAAAAAATCATTTTCAGTAGGTTAAGTTATCGAGGTCTGATTTTATTTCCTATGATAAAAACCCCTCGGTTTCTACCGCCAAACGTATCAGGGGAGTCTTTGCAACATTTTGGCACCATTCCTGAGTGAATTGGAGAACGTCAGATTTTTGGTGAAATTCTGACCCGCCGGTCAGTGTTTTTTTTTTAATAAAAAGTTTTTCCGCAGGTTAAGTTGTCGAGGCCTGATTTTATTCCCTATGATAAAAACCCCTCTGTTTCCACAGCCAAACGTATCAGGGGAGTCTTTGCAACATTTTGGCACCATTCTTGAGTGAATTGGAGAACGTCAGATTTTTGGTGAAATTCTGAACCGCCGGTCAGGGATTTCTTCAAAAAAATGTTTCCCCGCAGGTTAAGTTGTCGACGCCTGATTTCATTTCCTATGATAAAAACCCCTCTGTTTCCACCGCCAAACGTATCAGGGGAGTCTTTGCAACATTTTGGCACCATTCTTGAGTGAATTGGAGAACGTCAGATTTTTGGTGAAATTCTGACCCGCCGGTCAGGGATTTTTTCAAAAAAATGTTTTCCCGCAGGTTAAGTTGTCGAGGCCTTATTTTATTTCCTATGATAAAAACCCCTCTGTTTCCACCGCCAAACGTATCAGGGGAG
Organism: Zootoca vivipara; assembly: GCF_963506605.1. NCBI lineage: Eukaryota > Metazoa > Chordata > Lepidosauria > Squamata > Lacertidae > Zootoca > Zootoca vivipara. Next base: position 13,460,930 of record NC_083285.1, read on the forward strand.
TCTTTGCATCATTTTGGCACCATTCCTGAGTGAATTGGAGAACGTCAGATTTTTGGTGAGATTTTGACCCGCCGGTCAGGGTTTTTTTCAAAAAAATGTTTCCCCGCAGGTTAAGTTGTCTAGGCCTGATTTTATTTCCTATGATAAAAACCCCTCTGTTTCCACCGCGAAACATATCAGGGGAGTCTTTGCAACATTTTGGCACCATTCTTGAGTGAATTGGAGAACGTCAGATTTTTGGTGAAATTCTGACCTGCCGGTCAGGGATTTTTTCAAAAAAATGTTTCCCCGCAGGTTAAGTTGTCGAGGCCTGATTTCATTTCCTATGATAAAAACCCCTCTGTTTCCACCGCCAAACGTATCAGGGGAGTCTTTGCAACATTTTGGCACCATTCTTGAGTGAATTGGAGAACGTCAGATTTTTGGTGAAATTCTGACCCGCCGGTCAGGGATTTTTTCAAAAAAATGTTTTCCCGCAGGTTAAGTTGTCGAGGCCTGATTTTATTTCCTATGATAAAAACCCCTCTGTTTCCACCGCCAAACGTATCAGGGGAGTCTTTGCATCATTTTGGCACCATTCCTGAGTGAATTGGAGAACGTCAGATTTTTGGTGAGATTTTGACCCGCCGGTCAGGGTTTTTTTCAAAAAAATGTTTCCCCGCAGGTTAAGTTGTCTAGGCCTGATTTTATTTCCTATGATAAAAACCCCTCTGTTTCCACCGCCAAACGTATCAGGGGAGTCTTTGCATCATTTTGGCACCATTCTTGAGTGAATTGGAGAACCTCAGATTTTTGGTGAAATTCTGAACCGCCGGTCAGGGTTTTTTTTTTTTTTTTTTTTAAAAAGTTTTTCCGCAGATTAAGTTGTCAAAGCCTGATTTCATGTCCTGTCATAAAAACCCCTCTGTTTCCACCGCCAAACGTATCAGGGGAGTCTTTGCAACATTTTGACACCATTCGTGAGTGAATTGGAGAACGTCAGATTTTTGGTGAAATTCTGACCCGCCGGTCAGGGATTTTTTCAAAAAAATGTTTTCCCGCAGGTTAAGTTGTCAAGGCCTGATTTTATTTCCTATGATAAAAACCCCTCTGTATCCACCGCCAAACGTATCAGGGGAGTCTTTGCATCATTTTGGCACCATTCTTGAGTGAATTGGAGAACGTCAGATTTTTGGTGAAATTCTGACCCGCCGGTCAGGGTTTTTTTTCAAAAAAAAAGTTTTGCCGCAGGTTAAGTTGTCAATGTCTGATTTTATTTCCTATGATAAAAATCCCTCTGTTTCCACCGCCAAACGTATCAGGGGAGTCTTTGCAACATTTTGGCACCATTCTTGAGTGAATTGGAGAACGTCAGATTTTTGGTGAAATTCTGACCCGCTGGTCAGGGATTTTTTCAAAAAAATGTTTTCCCGCAGGTTAAGTTGTCGAGGCCTGATTTTATTTCCTATGATAAAAACCCCTCTGTTTCCACCGCCAAACGTATCAGGGGAGTCTTTGCATCATTTTGGCACCATTCCTGAGTGAATTGGAGAACGTCAGATTTTTGGTGAGTTTCTGACCCGCCGGTCAGGGTTTTTTTCAAAAAAAAAAGTTTTTCCGCAGGTTAAGTTGTCAAGGCCTGATTTCATTTCCTATGATAAAAACCCCTCTGTATCTTCCGCCAAACTTATCAGGGGAGTCTTTGCAGCATTTTGGGACTATTCCTGAATGAATTGGAGAACGTCAGGTTTTTGATGAAATTCTGACCCGCCGGTCAGGGATTTTTTTTCAAAAAAATGTTTTCCCGGAGGTTAAGTTGTCGAGGCCTGATTTTATTTCCTATGATAAAAAGCCCTCTGTATCTACCGCCAAACGTATCAGGGGAGTCTTTGCAACATTTTGACACCATTTTTGAGTGAACTGGATAACGTCCAATTTTTGGTGAAATTCTGACCCGCCGCTCAGGTTTTTTTTCAAAAAAATCATTTTCAGTAGGTTAAGTTATCGAGGTCTGATTTTATTTCCTATGATAAAAACCCCTCGGTTTCCACCGCCAAACGTATCAGGGTAGTCTTTGCAACATTTTGGCACCATTCTTGAGTGAATTGGAGAACGTCAGATTTTGGGTGAAATTCTGACCCGCCGGTCAGGGATTTTTTCAAAAAAATGTTTTCCCGCAGGTTAAGTTGTCGAGGCCTGATTTCATTTCCTATGATAAAAACCCCTCTGTTTCCACCGCCAAACGTATTAGGGGAGTCTTTGCAACATTTTGGCACCATTCTTGAGTGAATTGGAGAACGTCAGATTTTTGGTGAAATTCTGACCCGCCGGTCAGGGATTTTTTTAAAAAAATGTTTTCCTGCACGTTAACTTGTCGAGGCCTGATTTTATTTCCTATGATAAAAACCCCTCGGTTTCCACCGCCAAACGTATCAGGGGAGTCTTTGCAACATTTTGGCACCATTCCTGAGTGAATTGGAGAACGTCAGATTTTTGGTGAAATTCTGACCAGGGTCAGGGTTTTTTTTTTAATAAAAAGTTTTTCCGCAGGTTAAGTTGTCGAGGCCTGATTTTATTCCCTATGATAAAAACCCCTCTGTTTCCACCGCCAAACGTATCAGGGGAGTCTTTGCAACATTTTGGCACCATTCTTGAGTGAATTGGAGAACGTCAGATTTTTGGTGAAATTCTGACCCGCCGGTCAGGGATTTCTTCAAAAAAATGTTTTCCTGCAGGTTAAGTTGTCGAGGCCTGATTTTATTTCCTATGATAAAAACCCCTCTGTTTCCACCGCGAAACGTATCAGGGGAGTCTTTGCAACATTTTGGCACCATTCTTGAGTGAATTGGAGAACGTCAGATTTTTGGTGAAATTCTGACCCGCCGATCAGGGATTTTTTCAAAAAAATGTTTCCCCGCAGGTTAAGTTGTCGAGGCCTGATTTCATTTCCTATGATAAAAACCCCTCTGTTTCCACCGCCAAACGTATCAGGGGAGTCTTTGCAACATTTTGGCACCATTCTTGAGTGAATTGGAGAACGTCAGATTTTTGGTGAAATTCTGACCCGCCGGTCAGGGTTTTTTTTTTAATAAAAAGTTTTTCCGCAGGTTAAGTTGTCGAGGCCTGATTTTATTCCCTATGATAAAAACCCCTCTGTTTCCACCGCGAAACGTATCAGGGGAGTCTTTGCAACATTTTGGCACCATTCTTGAGTGAATTGGAGAACGTCAGATTTTTGGTGAAATTCTGACCCGCCGGTCAGGGATTTCTTCAAAAAAATGTTTTCCTGCAGGTTAAGTTGTCGAGGCCTGGTTTTATTTCCTATGATAAAAACCCCTCTGTTTCCACCGCGAAACGTATCAGGGGAGTCTTTGCAACATTTTGGCACCATTCTTGAGTGAATTGGAGAACGTCAGATTTTTGGTGAAATTCTGACCCGCCGGTCGGGGATTTTTTCAAAAAAATGTTTCCCCGCAGGTTAAGTTGTCGAGGCCTGATTTCATTTCCTATGATAAAAACCCCTCTGTTTCCACCGCCAAACGTATCAGGGGAGTCTTTGCAACATTTTGGCACCATTCTTGAGTGAATTGGAGAACGTCAGATTTTTGGTGAAATTCTGACCCGCCGGTCAGGGATTTTTTCAAAAAAATGTTTTCCCGCAGGTTAAGTTGTCGAGGCCTGATTTTATTTCCTATGATAAAAACCCCTCTGTTTCCACCGCCAAACGTATCAGGGGAGTCTTTGCATCATTTTGGCACCATTCCTGAGTGAATTGGAGAACATCAGATTTTTGGTGAGATTCTGACCCGCCGGTCAGGGTTTTTTTCAAAAAAATGTTTCCCCGCAGGTTAAGTTGTCTAGGCCTGATTTTATTTCCTATGATAAAAACCCCGCTGTTTCCACCGCCAAACGTATCAGGGGAGTCTTTGCATCATTTTGGCACCATTCTTGAGTGAATTGGAGAACCTCAGATTTATGGTGAAATTCTGAACCGCCGGTCAGGGTTTTTTTTTTTTTTTAAAAAAAAGTTTTTCCGCAGGTTAAGTTGTCAAAGCCTGATTTCATTTCCTGTCATAAAAACCCCTCTGTTTCCACCGCCAAACTTATCAGGGGAGTCTTTGCAACATTTTGGCACCATTCTTGAGTGAATTGGAGAACGTCAGATTTTTGGTGAAATTCTGACCCGCCGGTCAGGGATTTCTTCAAAAAAATGTTTTCCTGCAGGTTAAGTTGTCGAGGCCTGATTTTATTTCCTATGATAAAAACCCCTCTGTTTCCACCGCGAAACGTATCAGGGGAGTCTTTGCAACATTTTGGCACCATTCTTGAGTGAATTGGAGAACGTCAGATTTTTGGTGAAATTCTGACCCGCCGGTCGGGGATTTTTTCAAAAAAATGTTTCCCCGCAGGTTAAGTTGTCGAGGCCTGATTTCATTTCCTATGATAAAAACCCCTCTGTTTCCACCGCCAAACGTATCAGGGGAGTCTTTGCAACATTTTGGCACCATTCTTGAGTGAATTGGAGAACGTCAGATTTTTGGTGAAATTCTGACCCGCCGGTCAGGGATTTTTTCAAAAAAATGTTTTCCCGCAGGTTAAGTTGTCGAGGCCTGATTTTATTTCCTATGATAAAAACTCCTCTGTTTCCACCGCCAAACGTATCAGGGGAGTCTTTGCATCATTTTGGCACCATTCCTGAGTGAATTGGAGAACATCAGATTTTTGGTGAGATTCTGACCCGCCGGTCAGGGTTTTTTTCAAAAAAATGTTTCCCCGCAGGTTAAGTTGTCTAGGCCTGATTTTATTTCCTATGATAAAAACCCCGCTGTTTCCACCGCCAAACGTATCAGGGGAGTCTTTGCATCATTTTGGCACCATTCTTGAGTGAATTGGAGAACGTCAGATTTTTGGTGAAATTCTGAACCGCCGGTCAGGGATTTTTTCAAAAAAATGTTTTCCCGCAGGTTAAGTTGTCGAGGCCTGATTTTATTTCCTATGATAAAAACCCCTCTGTTTCCACCGCCAAACGTATCAGGGGAGTCTTTGCAACATTTTGGCACCATTCCTGAGTGAATTGGAGAACGTCAGATTTTTGGTGAAATTCGGACCCGCCGCCGGTCAGGTTTTTTTTTTTAATAAAAAGTTTTTCCGCAGGTTAAGTTGTCGAGGTCTGATTTTATTTCCTATGATAAAAACCCCTCTGTTTCCACCGCCAAACGTATCAGGGGAGTCTTTGCATCATTTTGGCACCATTCTTGAGTGAATTGGAGAACGTCAGATTTTTGGTGAAATTCTGACCCGCCGGTCAGGGTTTTTTTCAAAAAAAAAGTTTTGCCGCAGGTTAAGTTGTCAAGGCCTGATTTCATTTCCTATGATAAAAACCCCTCTGTTTCCACCGCCAAACGTATCAGGGGAGTCTTTGCAACATTTTGGCACCATTCTTGAGTGAATTGGAGAACGTCAGATTTTTGGTGAAATTCTGTCCCGCCGGTCAGGGATTTTTTCAAAAAAATGTTTTCCTGCAGGTTAAGTTGTCGAGGCCTGATTTGATTTCCTATCATAAAAACCCCTCTGTTTCCACCGCCAAACGTATCAGGGGAGTCTTGGCAACATTTTGGCACCATTCTTGAGTGAATTGGAGAACGTCAGATTTTTGGTGAAATTCTGACCCGCCGGTCAGGGATTTTTTCAAAAAAATGTTTTCCCGCAGGTTAAGTTGTCGAGGCCTGTTTTTATTTCCTATGATAAAAACCCCTCTGTTTCCACCGCGAAACGTATCAGGGGAGTCTTTGCAACATTTTGGCACTATTCTTGAGTGAATTGGAGAACGTCAGATTTTTGGTAAAATTCTGACCCGCCGGTCAGGGATTTTTTCAAAAAAATGTTTCCCCGCAGGTTAAGTTGTCGAGGCCTGATTTCATTTCCTATGATAAAAACCCCTCTGTTTCCACCGCCAAACGTATCAGGAGAGTCTTTGCAACATTTTGGCACCATTCTTGAGTGAATTGGAGAACGTCAGATTTTTGGTGAAATTCTGATCCGCCAGTCAGGGTTTTTTTCTTAATAAAAAGTTTTTCTGCGGGTTAAGTTGTCGAGGTCTGATTTTATTTCCTATGATAAAAACCCCTCTGTTTCCACCGCCAAATGTATCAGGGGAGTCTTGGCAACATTTTGGCACCATTCTTGAGTGAATTGGAGAACGTCAGATTTTTGGTAAAATTCTGACCCGCCGGTCAGGGATTTTTTCAAAAAAATGTTTTCCCGCAGGTTAAGTTGTCGAGGCCTGATTTCATTTCCTATGATAAAAACCCCTCTGTATCGACCGCCAAACGTATCAGGGGAGTCCTTGCAACATTTTGGCACCATTCTTGAGTGAATTGGAGAACGTCAGATTTTTGGTGAAATTCTGACCCGCCGGTCAGGGATTTTTTCAAAAAAATGTTTTCCCGCAGGTTAAGTTGTCGAGGCCTGATTTTATTTCCTATGATAAAAACACCTCTGTTTCCACCGCCAAACGTATCAGGGGAGTCTTTGCATCATTTTGGCACCATTCCTGAGTGAATTGGAGAACGTCAGATTTTTGGTGAAATTCTGACCCGCCGGTCAGGGTTTTTTTCAAAAAAAAAGTTTTGCCGCAGGTTAAGTTGTCAAGGCCTGATTTCATTTTCTATGATAAAAACCCCTCTGTTTCCACCGCCAAACGTATCAGGGGAGTCTTTGCAACATTTTGGCACCATTCTTGAGTGAATTGGAGAACGTCAGATTTTTGGTAAAATTCTGACCCGCCGGTCAGGGATTTTTTCAAAAAAATGTTTTCCCGCAGGTTAAGTTGTCGAGGCCTGATTTTATTTCCTATGATAAAAACCCCTCTGTTTCCACCGCCAAACGTATCAGGGGAGTCTTTGCATCATTTTGGCACCATTCCTGAGTGAATTGGAGAACGTCAGATTTTTGGTGAAATTCTGTCCCGCCGGTCAGGGATTTTTTCAAAAAAATGTTTTCCTGCAGGTTAAGTTGTCGAGGCCTGATTTGATTTCCTATCATAAAAACCCCTCTGTTTCCACCGCCAAACGTATCAGGGGAGTCTTGGCAACATTTTGGCACCATTCTTGAGTGAATTGGAGAACGTCAGATTTTTGGTGAAATTCTGACCCGCCGGTCAGGGATTTTTTCAAAAAAATGTTTTCCCGCAGGTTAAGTTGTCGAGGCCTGTTTGTATTTCCTATGATAAAAACCCCTCTGTTTCCACCGCGAAACGTATCAGGGGAGTCTTTGCAACATTTTGGCACTATTCTTGAGTGAATTGGAGAACGTCAGATTTTTGGTAAAATTCTGACCCGCCGGTCAGGGATTTTTTCAAAAAAATGTTTCCCCGCAGGTTAAGTTGTCGAGGCCTGATTTCATTTCCTATGATAAAAACCCCTCTGTTTCCACCGCCAAACGTATCAGGAGAGTCTTTGCAAAATTTTGGCACCATTCTTGAGTGAATTGGAGAACGTCAGATTTTTGGTGAAATTCTGATCCGCCAGTCAGGGTTTTTTTCTTAATAAAAAGTTTTTCTGCGGGTTAAGTTGTCGAGGTCTGATTTTATTTCCTATGATAAAAACCCCTCTGTTTCCACCGCCAAATGTATCAGGGGAGTCTTGGCAACATTTTGGCACCATTCTTGAGTGAATTGGAGAACGTCAGATTTTTGGTAAAATTCTGACCCGCCGGTCAGGGATTTTTTCAAAAAAATGTTTTCCCGCAGGTTAAGTTGTCGAGGCCTGTTTTTATTTCCTATGATAAAAACCCCTCTGTTTCCACCGCGAAACGTATCAGGGGAGTCTTTGCAACATTTTGGCACTATTCTTGAGTGAATTGGAGAACGTCAGATTTTTGGTAAAATTCTGACCCGCCGGTCAGGGATTTTTTCAAAAAAATGTTTCCCCGCAGGTTAAGTTGTCGAGGCCTGATTTCATTTCCTATGATAAAAACCCCTCTGTTTCCACCGCCAAACGTATCAGGAGAGTCTTTGCAACATTTTGGCACCATTCTTGAGTGAATTGGAGAACGTCAGATTTTTGGTGAAATTCTGATCCGCCAGTCAGGGTTTTTTTCTTAATAAAAAGTTTTTCTGCGGGTTAAGTTGTCGAGGTCTGATTTTATTTCCTATGATAAAAACCCCTCTGTTTCCACCGCCAAATGTATCAGGGGAGTCTTGGCAACATTTTGGCACCATTCTTGAGTGAATTGGAGAACGTCAGATTTTTGGTAAAATTCTGACCCGCCGGTCAGGGATTTTTTCAAAAAAATGTTTTCCCGCAGGTTAAGTTGTCGAGGCCTGATTTCATTTCCTATGATAAAAACCCCTCTGTATCGACCGCCAAACGTATCAGGGGAGTCCTTGCAACATTTTGGCACCATTCTTGAGTGAATTGGAGAACGTCAGATTTTTGGTGAAATTCTGACCCGCCGGTCAGGGATTTTTTCAAAAAAATGTTTTCCCGCAGGTTAAGTTGTCGAGGCCTGATTTTATTTCCTATGATAAAAACACCTCTGTTTCCACCGCCAAACGTATCAGGGGAGTCTTTGCATCATTTTGGCACCATTCCTGAGTGAATTGGAGAACGTCAAATTTTTGGTGAGATTCTGACCCGCCGGTCAGGGTTTTTTTCAAAAAAAAAGTTTTTCCGCAGGTTAAGTTGTCAAGGCCTGATTTCATTTCCTATGATAAAAACCCCTCTGTTTCCACCGCCAAACGTATCAGGGGAGTCTTGGCAACATTTTGGCACCATTCTTGAGTGAATTGGAGAACGTCAGATTTTTGGTGAAATTCTGACCCGCCGCCGGTCAGGTTTTTTTTTTTAATAAAAAGTTTTTCCGCAGGTTAAGTTGTCGAGGTCTGATTTTATTTCCTATGATAAAAACCCCTCTGTTTCCACCGCCAAACGTATCAGGAGAGTCTTTGCATCATTTTGGCACCATTCTTGAGTGAATTGGAGAACGTCAGATTTTTGGTGAAATTCTGACCCGCCGGTCAGGGTATTTTTCAAAAAAAAAGTTTTGCCGCAGGTTAAGTTGTCAAGGCCTGATTTCATTTCCTATGATAAAAACCCCTCTGTTTCCACCGCCAAACGTATCAGGGGAGTCTTTGCAACATTTTGGCACCATTCTTGAGTGAATTGGAGAACGTCAGATTTTTGGTGAAATTCTGTCCCGCCGGTCAGGGATTTTTTCAAAAAAATGTTTTCCTGCAGGTTAAGTTGTCGAGGCCTGATTTGATTTCCTATCATAAAAACCCCTCTGTTTCCACCGCCAAACGTATCAGGGGAGTCTTGGCAACATTTTGGCACCATTCTTGAGTGAATTGGAGAACGTCAGATTTTTGGTGAAATTCTGACCCGCCGGTCAGGGATTTTTTCAAAAAAATATTTTCCCGCAGGTTAAGTTGTCGAGGCCTGTTTTTATTTCCTATGATAAAAACCCCTCTGTTTCCACCGCGAAACGTATCAGGGGAGTCTTTGCAACATTTTGGCACTATTCCTGAGTGAATTGGAGAACGTCAGATTTTTGGTAAAATTCTGAACCGCCGGTCAGGGATTTTTTCAAAAAAATGTTTTCCCGCAGGTTAAGTTGTCGAGGCCTGATTTCATTTCCTATGATAAAAACCCCTCTGTATCGACCGCCAAACGTATCAGGGGAGTCTTTGCAACATTTTGGCACCATTCTTGAGTGAATTGGAGAACGTCAGATTTTTGGTGAAATTCTGACCCGCCGGTCAGGGATTTTTTCAAAAAAATGTTTTCCCGCAGGTTAAGTTGTCGAGGCCTGATTTTATTTCCTATGATAAAAACCCCTCTGTTTCCACCGCCAAACGTATCAGGGGAGTCTTTGCATCATTTTGGCACCATTCCTGAGTGAATTGGAGAACGTCAAATTTTTGGTGAGATTCTGACCCGCCGGTCAGGGTTTTTTTCAAAAAAAAAAGTTTTTCCGCAGGTTAAGTTGTCAAGGCCTGATTTCATTTCCTATGATAAAAACCCCTCTGTTTCCACCGCCAAACGTATCAGGGGAGTCTTGGCAACATTTTGGCACCATTCTTGAGTGAATTGGAGAACGTCAGATTTTTGGTGAAATTCTGACCCGCCGGTCAGGGATTTTTTCAAAAAAATGTTTTCTCGCAGGTTAAGTTGTCGAGGCCTGATTTTATTTGCTATGATAAAAACCCCTCTGTTTCCACCGCCAAACGTATCAGGGGAGTCTTTGCAACATTTTGGCACCATTCTTGAGTGAATTGGAGAACGTCAGATTTTTGGTGAAATTCTGACCCGCCGGTCAGGGTTTTTTTCAAAATAATGTTTCCCCGCAGGTTAAGTTGTCGAGGCCTGATTTCATTTCCTATGATAAAAACCCCTCTGTTTCCACCGCCAAACGTATCAGGAGAGTCTTTGCAACATTTTGGAACCATTCTTGAGTGAATTCAAAAACGTCAGATTTTTGGTGAAATTCTGACCCGCCGGTCAGGGATTTTTTCAAAAAAATGTTTTCCCGCAGGTTAAGTTGTCGAGGCCTGATTTTATTTCCTATGATAAAAACCTCTCTGTTTCCACCGCCAAACGTATCAGGGGAGTCTTTGCAACATTTTGGCACCATTATTGAGTGAATTGAAGAACGTCAGATTTTTGGTTTAAATTCTGTCCCGCCGGTCAGGGATTTTTTCAAAAAAATGTTTTCCCGCAGGTTAAGTTGTCGAGGCCTGATTTGATTTCCTATGATAAACACCCCTCTGTTTCCAGCGCCAAATGTATCAGGGGAGTCTTTGCAACATTTTGCGACCATTCCTGAGTGAATTGGAGAACGTCAGATTTTTGGTGAAATTCTGACCCGCCGGTCAGGGATTTTTTCATAAAAAAGTTTTTCCACAGGTTAAGTTGTCGAGGCCTGATTTTATTTCCTATGATAAAAACCCCTCTGTATCTACCACCAAACGTATCAGGGGAGTCTTTGCAACATTTTGGGACCATTCCTGAGTGAATTGGAGAACGTCAGATTTTTGGTGAAATTCTGACCCGCCGGTCAGGGATTTTTTCAAAAAAATGTTTTCCCGCAGGTTAAGGCCTGGTTTTATTTCCTATGATAAAAACCCCTCTGTTTCCACCGCCAAACGTATCAGGGGAGTCTTTGCAACATTTTGCCACCATTCTTGAGTGAATTGGAGAATGTCAGATTTTTGGTGAAATTCTGACCCGCCGGTCAGGGATTTTTTCAAAAAAATGTTTTCCCGCAGGTTAAGTTGTCGAGGCCTGATTTTATTTCCTATGATAAAAACCCCTCTGTTTCCACCGCCAAACGTATCAGGGGAGTCTTTGCAACATTTTGCCACCATTCTTGAGTGATTTGGAGAATGTCAGATTTTTGGTGAAATTCTGACCCGCCGGTCAGGGATTTTTTCAAAAAAAAAAAATTTCCTGCAGGTTAAGATCTCAAGGTCTGATTTTATTTCCTATGATAAAAACCCCTCTGTATCCACCGCCAAACGTATCAGGGGAGTCTTTGCAACATTTTGGCACCTTTTTTGAGTGAATTGAAGAACGTTAGATTTTTGGTTTAAATTCTAACCCGCCGGTCAGGGATTTTTTCATAAAAATGTTTTCCCGCAGGTTAAGTTGTCGAGGCCTGATTTTATTTCCTATGATACAAACCCCTCTGTATCTACCGCCAAATGTATCAGGGGAGTCTTTGCAACATTTTGGGACCATTCCTGAGTGAATTGGAGAACGTCAGATTTTTGGTGAAATTCTGACCCGCCGGTCCGGGATTTTTTCAAAAAAATGTTTTTCCACAGGTTAAGTTGTCGAGGCCTGATTTTATTTCCTATGATAAAAACCCCTCTGTATCCACCGCCAAACGTATCAGGGGAGTCTTTGCAACATTTTGGCACCATTCTTGAGTGAATTGGAGAACGTCAGATTTTTGGTGAAATTCTGACCCGCCGGTCAGGGATTTTTTCATAAAAAAGTTTTTCCACAGGTTAAGTTGTCGAGGCCTGATTTTATTTCCTATGATAAAAACCCTTCTGTATCCACCGCCAAACGTATCAGGGGAGTCTTTGAAACATTTTGGCACCATTCTTGAGTGAATTGGAGAACGTCAGATTTTTGGTGAAATTCTGACCCGCCGGTCAGGGATTTTTTTCATAAAAAAGTTTTTCCACAGGTTAAGTTGTCGAGGCCTGATTTTATTTCCTATGATAAAAACCCCTCTGTATCTACCACCAAACGTATCAGGGGAGTCTTTGCAACATTTTGGGACCATTCCTGAGTGAATTGGAGAACGTCAGATTTTTGGTGAAATTCTGACCCGCCGGTCAGGGATTTTTTCAAAAAAAGTTTTCCCGCAGGTTATGTTGTCAAGGCCTGGTTTTATTTCCTATGATAAAAACCCCTCTGTTTCCACCGCCAAACGTATCAGGGGAGTCTTTGCAACATTTTGCCACCATTCTTGAGTGAATTCGAGAACGTCAGATTTTTGGTGAAATTCTGACCCGCCGGTCAGGGATTTTTTCAAAAAAATGTTTTCCCGCAGGTTAAGTTGTCGAGGCCTGATTTTATTTCCTATGATAAAAACCTCTCTGTTTCCACCGCCAAACGTATCAGGGGAGTCTTTGCAACATTTTGCCACCATTCTTGAGTGAATTGGAGAATGTCAGATTTTTGGTGAAATTCTGACCCGCCGGTCAGGGATTTTTTTCAAAAAAAAAAATTTCCTGCAGGTTAAGATCTCAAGGTCTGATTTTATTTCCTATGATAAAAACCCCTCTGTATCCACCGCCAAACGTATCAGGGGAGTCTTTGCAACATTTTGGCACCTTTTTTGAGTGAATTGAAGAACGTTAGATTTTTGGTTTAAATTCTGACCCGCCGGTCAGGGATTTTTTCATAAAAAAGTTTTTCCACAGGTTAAGTTGTCGAGGCCTGATTTTATTTCCTATGATACAAACCCCTCTGTATCTACCGCCAAACGTATCAGGGGAGTCTTTACAACATTTTGACACCATTCCTGAGTTAATTGGAGAACGTCAGATTTTTGGTGAAATTCTGACCCGCCGGTCAGGGTTTTTTCAAAAAAATGTTTTCCCGCAGGTTAAGTTGTCGAGGCCTGATTTTATTCCCTATGATAAACACCCCTCTGTTTCCACCGCCAAATGTATCAGGGGAGTCTTTGCAACATTTTGGGACCATTCCTGAGTGAATTGGAGAACGTCAGATTTTTGGTGAAATTCTGACCCGCCGGTCAGGGATTTTTTCAAAAAAATGTTTTTCCACAGGTTAAGTTGTCGAGGCCTGATTTTATTTCCTATGATAAAAACCCCTCTGTATCCACCGCCAAACGTAACAGGGGAGTCTTTGCAACATTTTGGCACCATTCTTGAGTGAATTGGAGAACGTCAGATTTTTGGTGAAATTCTGACCCGCCGGTCAGGGATTTTTTCATAAAAAAGTTTTTCCACAGGTTAAGTTGTCGAGGCCTGATTTTATTTCCTATGATAAAAACCCTTCTGTATCCACCGCCAAACGTATCAGGGGAGTCTTTGCAACATTTTGGCACCATTCTTGAGTGAATTGGAGAACGTCAGATTTTTGGTGAAATTCTGACCCGCCGGTCAGGGATTTTTTTCATAAAAAAGTTTTTCCACAGGTTAAGTTGTCGAGGCCTGATTTTATTTCCTATGATAAAAACCCCTCTGTATCTACCACCAAACGTATCAGGGGAGTCTTTGCAACATTTTGGGACCATTCCTGAGTGAATTGGAGAACGTCAGATTTTTGGTGAAATTCTGACCCGCCGGTCAGGGATTTTTTCAAAAAAAGTTTTCCCGCAGGTTATGTTGTCAAGGCCTGGTTTTATTTCCTATGATAAAAACCCCTCTGTTTCCACCGCCAAACGTATCAGGGGAGTCTTTGCAACATTTTGCCACCATTCTTGAGTGAATTCGAGAACGTCAGATTTTTGGTGAAATTCTGACCCGCCGGTCAGGGATTTTTTCAAAAAAATGTTTTCCCGCAGGTTAAGTTGTCGAGGCCTGATTTTATTTCCTATGATAAAAACCTCTCTGTTTCCACCGCCAAACGTATCAGGGGAGTCTTTGCAACATTTTGCCACCATTCTTGAGTGAATTGGAGAATGTCAGATTTTTGGTGAAATTCTGACCCGCCGGTCAGGGATTTTTTCAAAAAAAAAAATTTCCTGCAGGTTAAGATCTCAAGGTCTGATTTTATTTCCTATGATAAAAACCCCTCTGTATCCAACGCCAAACGTATCAGGGGAGTCTTTGCAACATTTTGCCACCATTCTTGAGTGCATTGAAGAACGTCAGATTTTTGGTTTAAATTCTAACCCGCCGGTCAGGGATTTTTTCATAAAAAAGTTTTTCCACAGGTTAAGTTGTCGAGGCCTGATTTTATTTCCTATGATAAAAACCCCTCTGTATCTACCACCAAACGTATCAGGGGAGTCTTTGCAACATTTTGGGACCATTCCTGAGTGAATTGGAGAACGTCAGATTTTTGGTGAAATTCTGACCCGGCGGTCAGGGATTTTTTCAAAAAAATGTTTTCCCGCAGGTTATGTTGTCAAGGCCTGGTTTTATTTCCTATGATAAAAACCCCTCTGTTTCCACCGCCAAACGTATCAGGGGAGTCTTTGCAACATTTTGCCACCATTCTTGAGTGAATTGGAGAACGTCAGATTTTTGGTGAAATTCTGACCCGCCGGTCAGGGATTTTTTCAAAAAAATGTTTTCCCGCAGGTTAAGTTGTCGAGGCCTGATTTTATTTCCTATGATAAAAACCCATCTGTTTCCACCGCCAAACGTATCATGGGAGTCTTTGCAACATTTTGCCACCATTCTTGAGTGAATTGGAGAATGTCAGATTTTTGGTGAAATTCCGACCCGCCGGTCAGGGATTTTTTCAAAAAAAAAATTTTCCTGCAGGTTAAGATCTCAAGGTCTGATTTTATTTCCTATGATAAAAACCCCTCTGTATCCACCGCCAAACGTATCAGGGGAGTCTTTGCAACATTTTGGCACCATTATTGAGTGAATTGAAGAATGTCAGATTTTTGGTTTAAATTCTAACCCGCCGGTCAGGGATTTTTTCATAAAAAAGTTTTTCCACAGGTTAAGTTGTCGAGGCCTGATTTTATTTCCTATGATAAAAACCCCTCTGTATCTACCACCAAACGTATCAGGGGAGTCTTTGCAACATTTTGGGACCATTCCTGAGTGAATTGGAGAACGTCAGATTTTTGGTGAAATTCTGACCCGGCGGTCAGGGATTTTTTCAAAAAAATGTTTTCCCGCAGGTTATGTTGTCAAGGCCTGGTTTTATTTCCTATGATAAAAACCCCTCTGTTTCCACCGCCAAACGTATCAGGGGAGTCTTTGCAACATTTTTACACCATTCGTGAGTGAATTGGAGAACGTCAGATTTTTGGTGAAATTCTGACCCGCCGGTCAGGGATTTTTTCAAAAAAATATTTTTCTGCAGGTTAAGTTGTCGAGGCTTGATTTTATTTCCTATGCTAAAAACCCCTCTGTATCTACCACCAATCTTATCAGGGGAGTCTTTGCAACATTTTGGCACCATTCTTGAGTGAATTGGAGAACGCCAGATTTTTGGTGAAATTCTGACCCTCCGGTCAGGGTTTTTATGAAAAGAATATTTTTCCGCAGGTTAAGTTATCGAGGCCTGATTTTATTTCCTATGATAAAAACCCCTCTGTATCTTCCGCCAAACTTATCAGGGGAGTCTTTGCAGCATTTTGGGACTATTCCTGAATGAATTGGAGAACGTCAGGTTTTTGATGAAATTCTGACCCGCCGGTCAGGGATTTTTTTTCAAAAAAATGTTTTCCCGGAGGTTAAGTTGTCGAGGCCTGATTTTATTTCCTATGATAAAAAGCCCTCTGTATCTACCGCCAAACGTATCAGGGGAGTCTTTGCAACATTTTGACACCATTTTTGAGTGAACTGGATAACGTCAGATTTTTGGTGAAATTCTGACCCGCCGCTCAGGGTTTTTTTCAAAAAAATCATTTTCAGTAGGTTAAGTTATCGAGGTCTGATTTTATTTCCTATGATAAAACCCCTCTGTTTCCACCACCAAACGTATCAGGGGAGCCTTTGCTTCAGATTGGCACCATTCTTGAGTGAATTGGAGAACGTCAGATTTTTGGAGAAATTCTGACCCGCCGCTCAGGGATTTTTTCAAAAAAATCATTTTCCGCTGGTTAGGTTATCGAGGTCTGATTTTATTTCCTATGATAAAAACCCCTCTGTATCCATCGCCAAACGTATCAGGGGAGTCTTTGCAACATTTTGGGACCATTCCTGAGTGAATTGGAGAACGTCAGATTTTTGGTGAAATTCTGACCCGCCGGTCAGGGATTTTTTCAAAAAAATGTTTTCCTGCAGGTTAAGTTGTCGAGGCCTGATTTTATTCCCTATGATAAAAACCCCTCTGTTTCCACCGCCAAACGTATTAGGGGAGTCTTTGCAACATTTTGACACCATTCGTGAGTGATTTGGAGAACGTCAGATTTTTGGTGAAATTCTGACCCGCCGGTCAGGGATTTTTTCATAAAAAATCTTTTCCCGCAGGTTAAATTATCGAGGCCTGGTTTTATTTCCTATGATAAAAACCCCTCTGTTTCCACTGCCAAACGTATCAGGGGAGTCTTTGCAACATTTTGCCACCATTCTTGAGTGAATTGGAGAATGTCAGATTTTTGGTGAAATTCTGACCCGCCAGTCAGGGATTTTTTCAAAAAAATGTTTTCCCGCAGGTTAAGTTGTCAAGGCCTGATTTTATTTCCTATGCTAAAAACCCCTCTGTATCTACCGCCAAACGTATCAGGGGAGTCTTTGCAACATTTTGGGACCATTCCTGAGTGAATTGGAGAACGTCAGATTTTTGGTGAAATTCTGACCCGCCGGTCAGGGATTTTTTCAAAAAAATGTTTTCCTGCAGGTTAAGTTGTCGAGGCCTGATTTTATTCCCTATGATAAAAACCCCTCTGTTTCCACCGCCAAACGTATTAGGGGAGTCTTTGCAACATTTTGACACCATTTGTGAGTGATTTGGAGAACGTCAGATTTTTGGTGAAATTCTGACCTGCCGGTCAGGGATTTTTTCATAAAAAATCTTTTCCCGCAGGTTAAATTATCGAGGCCTGGTTTTATTTCCTATGATAAAAACCCCTCGGTTTCCACAGCCAAACGTATCAGGGGAGTCTTTGCAACATTTTGCCACCATTCTTGAGTGAATTGGAGAACGTCAGATTTTTGGTGAAATTCTGACCCGCCGGTCAGGGTTTTTTTTAAAAAAAAAAAGTTTTTCCGCAGGTTAAGTTGTCGAGGCCTGATTTCATTTCCTATGATAAAAACCCCTCTGTTTCCACCGCCAAACGTATCAGGGGAGTCTTTGCAACATTTTGGCACCATTCTTGAGTGAATTGGAGAACGTCAGATTTTTGGTGAAATTCTGACCGTCTGGGATTTTTTCATAAAAAAGTTTTTCCACAGGTTAAGTTGTCGAGGCCTGATTTTATTTCCTATGATAAAAACCCCTCTGTATCCACCGCCAAACGTATCAGGGGAGTCTTTGCAACATTTTGACACCATTCGTGAGTGATTTGGAGAACGTCAGATTTTTGGTGAAATTCTGACCCGCCGGTCAGGGATTTTTTTCAAAAAAATGTTTTCCCGCAGGTTAAATTGTCGAGGCCTGGTTTTATTTCCTATGATAAAAACCCCTCGGGTTCCAAAGCCAAACGTATCAGGGGAGTCTTTGCAACATTTTGCCACCATTCTTGAGTGAATTGGAGAACGTCAGATTTTTGGTGAAATTCTGACCCGCCGGTCAGGGTTTTTTTTTTTAAAAAAAAGTTTTCCCGCAGGTTAAGTTGTCGAAGCCTGATTTTATTTCCTATGATAAAAACCCCTCTGTATCTACCGCCAAACGTATCAGGGGAGTCTTTGCAACATTTTGGCACCATTCATGAGTGAATTGGAGAATGTCAGATTATTGGTGAAATTCTGACCCGCCGGTCTGGGATTTTTTCATAAAAAAGTTTTTCCACAGGTTAAGTTGTCGAGGCCTGATTTTATTTCCTATGATAAAAACCCCTCTGTATCCACCGCCAAACGTATCAGGGGAGTCTTTGCAACATTTTGGCACCATTCTTGAGTGAATTGGAGAACGTCAGATTTTTGGTGAAATTCTGACCCGCCGGTCAGCGTTTTTTTCAAAAAAAAAAATTTCCTGCAGGTTAAGATCTCAAGGTCTGATTTTATTTCCTATGATAAAAACTCCTCTGTATCCACCGCCAAACGTATCAGGGGAGTCTTTGCAACATTTTGGCACCTTATTTGAGTGAATTGAAGAACGTTAGATTTTTGGTTTAAATTCTAACCCGCCGGTCAGGGATTTTTTCATAAAAAAGTTTTTCCACAGGTTAAGTTGTCGAGGCCTGATTTTATTTCCTATGATACAAACCCCTCTGTATCTACCGCCAAACGTATCAGGGGAGTCTTTGCAACATTTTGACACCATTCCTGAGTTAATTGGAGAACGTGAGATTTTTGGTGAAATTCTGACCCGCCGGTCAGGGTTTTTTCAAAAAAATGTTTTCCCGCAGGTTAAGTTGTCGAGGCCTGATTTTATTCCCTATGATAAACACCCCTCTGTTTCCACCGCCAAATGTATCAGGGGAGTCTTGGCAACATTTTGGCACCATTCTTGAGTGAATTGGAGAACGTCAGATTTTTGGTGAAATTCTGACCCGCCGCCGGTCAGGGATTTTTTCAAAAAAATGTTTTTCCACAGGTTAAGTTGTCGAGGCCTGATTTTATTTCCTATGATAAAAACCCCTCTGTATCCACCGCCAAACGTATCAGGGGAGTCTTTGCAACATTTTGGCACCATTCTTGAGTGAATTGGAGAACGTCAGATTTTTGGTGAAATTCTGACCCGCCGGTCAGGGTTTTTTTCAAAAAAAAAGTTTTGCCGCAGGTTAAGTTGTCAAGGCCTGATTTCATTTTCTATGATAAAAACCCCTCTGTTTCCACCGCCAAACGTATCAGGGGAGTCTTTGCAACATTTTGGCACCATTCTTGAGTGAATTGGAGAACGTCAGATTTTTGGTAAAATTCTGACCCGCCGGTCAGGGATTTTTTCAAAAAAATGTTTTCCCGCAGGTTAAGTTGTCGAGGCCTGATTTTATTTCCTATGATAAAAACCCCTCTGTTTCCACCGCCAAACGTATCAGGGGAGTCTTTGCATCATTTTGGCACCATTCCTGAGTGAATTGGAGAACGTCAGATTTTTGGTGAAATTCTGTCCCGCCGGTCAGGGATTTTTTCAAAAAAATGTTTTCCTGCAGGTTAAGTTGTCGAGGCCTGATTTGATTTCCTATCATAAAAACCCCTCTGTTTCCACCGCCAAACGTATCAGGGGAGTCTTGGCAACATTTTGGCACCATTCTTGAGTGAATTGGAGAACGTCAGATTTTTGGTGAAATTCTGACCCGCCGGTCAGGGATTTTTTCAAAAAAATGTTTTCCCGCAGGTTAAGTTGTCGAGGCCTGTTTGTATTTCCTATGATAAAAACCCCTCTGTTTCCACCGCGAAACGTATCAGGGGAGTCTTTGCAACATTTTGGCACTATTCTTGAGTGAATTGGAGAACGTCAGATTTTTGGTAAAATTCTGACCCGCCGGTCAGGGATTTTTTCAAAAAAATGTTTCCCCGCAGGTTAAGTTGTCGAGGCCTGATTTCATTTCCTATGATAAAAACCCCTCTGTTTCCACCGCCAAACGTATCAGGAGAGTCTTTGCAACATTTTGGCACCATTCTTGAGTGAATTGGAGAACGTCAGATTTTTGGTGAAATTCTGATCCGCCAGTCAGGGTTTTTTTCTTAATAAAAAGTTTTTCTGCGGGTTAAGTTGTCGAGGTCTGATTTTATTTCCTATGATAAAAACCCCTCTGTTTCCACCGCCAAATGTATCAGGGGAGTCTTGGCAACATTTTGGCACCATTCTTGAGTGAATTGGAGAACGTCAGATTTTTGGTAAAATTCTGACCCGCCGGTCAGGGATTTTTTCAAAAAAATGTTTTCCCGCAGGTTAAGTTGTCGAGGCCTGTTTTTATTTCCTATGATAAAAACCCCTCTGTTTCCACCGCGAAACGTATCAGGGGAGTCTTTGCAACATTTTGGCACTATTCTTGAGTGAATTGGAGAACGTCAGATTTTTGGTAAAATTCTGACCCGCCGGTCAGGGATTTTTTCAAAAAAATGTTTCCCCGCAGGTTAAGTTGTCGAGGCCTGATTTCATTTCCTATGATAAAAACCCCTCTGTTTCCACCGCCAAACGTATCAGGAGAGTCTTTGCAACATTTTGGCACCATTCTTGAGTGAATTGGAGAACGTCAGATTTTTGGTGAAATTCTGATCCGCCAGTCAGGGTTTTTTTCTTAATAAAAAGTTTTTCTGCGGGTTAAGTTGTCGAGGTCTGATTTTATTTCCTATGATAAAAACCCCTCTGTTTCCACCGCCAAATGTATCAGGGGAGTCTTGGCAACATTTTGGCACCATTCTTGAGTGAATTGGAGAACGTCAGATTTTTGGTAAAATTCTGACCCGCCGGTCAGGGATTTTTTCAAAAAAATGTTTTCCCGCAGGTTAAGTTGTCGAGGCCTGATTTCATTTCCTATGATAAAAACCCCTCTGTATCGACCGCCAAACGTATCAGGGGAGTCCTTGCAACATTTTGGCACCATTCTTGAGTGAATTGGAGAACGTCAGATTTTTGGTGAAATTCTGACCCGCCGGTCAGGGATTTTTTCAAAAAAATGTTTTCCCGCAGGTTAAGTTGTCGAGGCCTGATTTTATTTCCTATGATAAAAACACCTCTGTTTCCACCGCCAAACGTATCAGGGGAGTTTTTGCATCATTTTGGCACCATTCCTGAGTGAATTGGAGAACGTCAAATTTTTGGTGAGATTCTGACCCGCCGGTCAGGGTTTTTTTCAAAAAAAAAGTTTTTCCGCAGGTTAAGTTGTCAAGGCCTGATTTCATTTCCTATGATAAAAACCCCTCTGTTTCCACCGCCAAACGTATCAGGGGAGTCTTGGCAACATTTTGGCACCATTCTTGAGTGAATTGGAGAACGTCAGATTTTTGGTGAAATTCTGACCCGCCGCCGGTCAGGTTTTTTTTTTTAATAAAAAGTTTTTCCGCAGGTTAAGTTGTCGAGGTCTGATTTTATTTCCTATGATAAAAACCCCTCTGTTTCCACCGCCAAACGTATCAGGGGAGTCTTTGCATCATTTTGGCACCATTCTTGAGTGAATTGGAGAACGTCAGATTTTTGGTGAAATTCTGACCCGCCGGTCAGGGTATTTTTCAAAAAAAAAGTTTTGCCGCAGGTTAAGTTGTCAAGGCCTGATTTCATTTCCTATGATAAAAACCCCTCTGTTTCCACCGCCAAACGTATCAGGGGAGTCTTTGCAACATTTTGGCACCATTCTTGAGTGAATTGGAGAACGTCAGATTTTTGGTGAAATTCTGTCCCGCCGGTCAGGGATTTTTTCAAAAAAATGTTTTCCTGCAGGTTAAGTTGTCGAGGCCTGATTTGATTTCCTATCATAAAAACCCCTCTGTTTCCACCGCCAAACGTATCAGGGGAGTCTTGGCAACATTTTGGCACCATTCTTGAGTGAATTGGAGAACGTCAGATTTTTGGTGAAATTCTGACCCGCCGGTCAGGGATTTTTTCAAAAAAATATTTTCCCGCAGGTTAAGTTGTCGAGGCCTGTTTTTATTTCCTATGATAAAAACCCCTCTGTTTCCACCGCCAAACGTATCAGGGGAGTCTTTGCAACATTTTGGCACCATTCTTGAGTGAATTGGAGAACGTCAGATTTTTGGTGAAATTCTGTCCCGCCGGTCAGGGATTTTTTCAAAAAAATGTTTTCCTGCAGGTTAAGTTGTCGAGGCCTGATTTGATTTCCTATCATAAAAACCCCTCTGTTTCCACCGCCAAACGTATCAGGGGAGTCTTGGCAACATTTTGGCACCATTCTTGAGTGAATTGGAGAACGTCAGATTTTTGGTGAAATTCTGACCCGCCGGTCAGGGATTTTTTCAAAAAAATATTTTCCCGCAGGTTAAGTTGTCGAGGCCTGTTTTTATTTCCTATGATAAAAACCCCTCTGTTTCCACCGCGAAACGTATCAGGGGAGTCTTTGCAACATTTTGGCACTATTCTTGAGTGAATTGGAGAACGTCAGATTTTTGGTAAAATTCTGACCCACCGGTCAGGGATTTTTTCAAAAAAATGTTTTCCCGCAGGTTAAGTTGTCGAGGCCTGATTTCATTTCCTATGATAAAAACCCCTCTGTATCGACCGCCAAACGTATCAGGGGAGTCTTTGCAACATTTTGGCACCATTCTTGAGTGAATTGGAGAACGTCAGATTTTTGGTGAAATTCTGACCCGCCGGTCAGGGATTTTTTCAAAAAAATGTTTTCCCGCAGGTTAAGTTGTCGAGGCCTGATTTTATTTCCTATGATAAAAACCCCTCTGTTTCCACCGCCAAACGTATCAGGGGAGTCTTTGCATCATTTTGGCACCATTCCTGAGTGAATTGGAGAACGTCAAATTTTTGGTGAGATTCTGACCCGCCGGTCAGGGTTTTTTTCAAAAAAAAAAGTTTTTCCGCAGGTTAAGTTGTCAAGGCCTGATTTCATTTCCTATGATAAAAACCCCTCTGTTTCCACCGCCAAACGTATCAGGGGAGTCTTGGCAACATTTTGGCACCATTCTTGAGTGAATTGGAGAACGTCAGATTTTTGGTGAAATTCTGACCCGCCGGTCAGGGATTTTTTCAAAAAAATGTTTTCTCGCAGGTTAAGTTGTCGAGGCCTGATTTTATTTGCTATGATAAAAACCCCTCTGTTTCCACCGCCAAACGTATCAGGGGAGTCTTTGCAACATTTTGGCACCATTCTTGAGTGAATTGGAGAACGTCAGATTTTTGGTGAAATTCTGACCCGCCGGTCAGGGTTTTTTTCAAAATAATGTTTCCCCGCAGGTTAAGTTGTCGAGGCCTGATTTCATTTCCTATGATAAAAACCCCTCTGTTTCCACCGCCAAACGTATCAGGAGAGTCTTTGCAACATTTTGGCACCATTCTTGAGTGAATTCAAAAACGTCAGATTTTTGGTGAAATTCTGACCCGCCGGTCAGGGATTTTTTCAAAAAAATGTTTTCCCGCAGGTTAAGTTGTCGAGGCCTGATTTTATTTCCTATGATAAAAACCTCTCTGTTTCCACCGCCAAACGTATCAGGGGAGTCTTTGCAACATTTTGGCACCATTATTGAGTGAATTGAAGAACGTCAGATTTTTGGTTTAAATTCTAACCCGCCGGTCAGGGATTTTTTCATAAAAAAGTTTTTCCACAGGTTAAGTTGTCGAGGCCTGATTTTATTTCCTATGATACAAACCCCTCTGTATCTACCGCCAAACGTATCAGGGGAGTCTTTGCAACATTTTGGCACCATTCCTGAGTGAATTGGAGAACGTCAGATTTTTGGTGAAATTCTGTCCCGCCGGTCAGGGATTTTTTCAAAAAAATGTTTTCCCGCAGGTTAAGTTGTCGAGGCCTGATTTGATTTCCTATGATAAACACCCCTCTGTTTCCACCGCCAAATGTATCAGGGGAGTCTTTGCAACATTTTGCGACCATTCCTGAGTGAATTGGAGAACGTCAGATTTTTGGTGAAATTCTGACCCGCCGGTCAGGGATTTTTTCATAAAAAAGTTTTTCCACAGGTTAAGTTGTCGAGGCCTGATTTTATTTCCTATGATAAAAACCCCTCTGTATCTACCACCAAACGTATCAGGGGAGTCTTTGCAACATTTTGGGACCATTCCTGAGTGAATTGGAGAACGTCAGATTTTTGGTGAAATTCTGACCCGCCGGTCAGGGATTTTTTCAAAAAAATGTTTTCCCGCAGGTTAAGGCCTGGTTTTATTTCCTATGATAAAAACCCCTCTGTTTCCACCGCCAAACGTATCAGGGGAGTCTTTGCAACATTTTGCCACCATTCTTGAGTGAATTGGAGAATGTCAGATTTTTGGTGAAATTCTGACCCACCGGTCAGGGATTTTTTCAAAAAAATGTTTTCCCGCAGGTTAAGTTGTCGAGGCCTGATTTTATTTCCTATGATAAAAACCCCTCTGTTTCCACCGCCAAACGTATCAGGGGAGTCTTTGCAACATTTTGCCACCATTCTTGAGTGAATTGGAGAATGTCAGATTTTTGGTGAAATTCTGACCCGCCGGTCAGGGATTTTTTCAAAAAAAAAAAATTTCCTGCAGGTTAAGATCTCAAGGTCTGATTTTATTTCCTATGATAAAAACCCCTCTGTATCCACCGCCAAACGTATCAGGGGAGTCTTTGCAACATTTTGGCACCTTTTTTGAGTGAATTGAAGAACGTTAGATTTTTGGTTTAAATTCTAACCCGCCGGTCAGGGATTTTTTCATAAAAATGTTTTCCCGCAGGTTAAGTTGTCGAGGCCTGATTTTATTTCCTATGATACAAACCCCTCTGTATCTACCGCCAAATGTATCAGGGGAGTCTTTGCAACATTTTGGGACCATTCCTGAGTGAATTGGAGAACGTCAGATTTTTGGTGAAATTCTGATCCGCCGGTCAGGGATTTTTTCAAAAAAATGTTTTTCCACAGGTTAAGTTGTCGAGGCCTGATTTTATTTCCTATGATAAAAACCCCTCTGTATCCACCGCCAAACGTAACAGGGGAGTCTTTGCAACATTTTGGCACCATTCTTGAGTGAATTGGAGAACGTCAGATTTTTGGTGAAATTCTGACCCGCCGGTCAGGGATTTTTTCATAAAAAAGTTTTTCCACAGGTTAAGTTGTCGAGGCCTGATTTTATTTCCTATGATAAAAACCCTTCTGTATCCACCGCCAAACGTATCAGGGGAGTCTTTGCAACATTTTGGCACCATTCTTGAGTGAATTGGAGAACGTCAGATTTTTGGTGAAATTCTGACCCGCCGGTCAGGGATTTTTTTCATAAAAAAGTTTTTCCACAGGTTAAGTTGTCGAGGCCTGATTTTATTTCCTATGATAAAAACCCCTCTGTATCTACCACCAAACGTATCAGGGGAGTCTTTGCAACATTTTGGGACCATTCCTGAGTGAATTGGAGAACGTCAGATTTTTGGTGAAATTCTGACCCGCCGGTCAGGGATTTTTTCAAAAAAAGTTTTCCCGCAGGTTATGTTGTCAAGGCCTGGTTTTATTTCCTATGATAAAAACCCCTCTGTTTCCACCGCCAAACGTATCAGGGGAGTCTTTGCAACATTTTGCCACCATTCTTGAGTGAATTGGAGAATGTCAGATTTTTGGTGAAATTCTGACCCGCCGGTCAGGGATTTTTTTCAAAAAAAAAAATTTCCTGCAGGTTAAGATCTCAAGGTCTGATTTTATTTCCTATGATAAAAACCCCTCTGTATCCACCGCCAAACGTATCAGGGGAGTCTTTGCAACATTTTGGCACCTTTTTTGAGTGAATTGAAGAACGTTAGATTTTTGGTTTAAATTCTGACCCGCCGGTCAGGGATTTTTTCATAAAAAAGTTTTTCCACAGGTTAAGTTGTCGAGGCCTGATTTTATTTCCTATGATACAAACCCCTCTGTATCTACCGCCAAACGTATCAGGGGAGTCTTTACAACATTTTGACACCATTCCTGAGTTAATTGGAGAACGTCAGATTTTTGGTGAAATTCTGACCCGCCGGTCAGGGTTTTTTCAAAAAAATGTTTTCCCGCAGGTTAAGTTGTCGAGGCCTGGTTTTATTTCCTATGATAAAAACCCCTCTGTTTCCACCGCCAAACGTATCAGGGGAGTCTTTGCAACATTTTGCCACCATTCTTGAGTGAATTGGAGAACGTCAGATTTTTGGTGAAATTCTGACCCGCCGGTCAGGGATTTTTTCAAAAAAATGTTTTCCCGCAGGTTAAGTTGTCGAGGCCTGATTTTATTTCCTATGATAAAAACCCATCTGTTTCCACCGCCAAACGTATCAGGGGAGTCTTTGCAACATTTTGCCACCATTCTTGAGTGAATTGGAGAATGTCAGATTTTTGGTGAAATTCCGACCCGCCGGTCAGGGATTTTTTCAAAAAAAAAAATTTCCTGCAGGTTAAGATCTCAAGGTCTGATTTTATTTCCTATGATAAAAACCCCTCTGTATCCACCGCCAAACGTATCAGGGGAGTCTTTGCAACATTTTGGCACCATTATTGAGTGAATTGAAGAATGTCAGATTTTTGGTTTAAATTCTAACCCGCCGGTCAGGGATTTTTTCATAAAAAAGTTTTTCCACAGGTTAAGTTGTCGAGGCCTGATTTTATTTCCTATGATACAAACCCCTCTGTATCTACCGCCAAACGTATCAGGGGAGTCTTTGCAACATTTTGGGACCATTCCTGAGTGAATTGGAGAACGTCAGATTTTTGGTGAAATTCTGACCCGCCGGTCAGGGATTTTTTCAAAAAAATGTTTTCCCGCAGGTTATGTTGTCAAGGCCTGGTTTTATTTCCTATGATAAAAACCCCTCTGTTTCCACCGCCAAACGTATCAGGGGAGTCTTTGCAACATTTTTACACCATTCGTGAGTGAATTGGAGAACGTCAGATTTTTGGTGAAATTCTGACCCGCCGGTCAGGGATTTTTTCAAAAAAATGTTTTCCCGCAGGTTAAGTTGTCGAGGCCTGATTTCATTTCCTATGATAAAAACCCCTCTGTATCGACCGCCAAACGTATCAGGGGAGTCTTTGCAACATTTTGGCACCATTCTTGAGTGAATTGGAGAACGTCAGATTTTTGGTGAAATTCTGACCCGCCGGTCAGGGATTTTTTCAAAAAAATGTTTTCCCGCAGGTTAAGTTGTCGAGGCCTGATTTTATTTCCTATGATAAAAACCCCTCTGTTTCCACCGCCAAACGTATCAGGGGAGTCTTTGCATCATTTTGGCACCATTCCTGAGTGAATTGGAGAACGTCAAATTTTTGGTGAGATTCTGACCCGCCGGTCAGGGTTTTTTTCAAAAAAAAAAGTTTTTCCGCAGGTTAAGTTGTCAAGGCCTGATTTCATTTCCTATGATAAAAACCCCTCTGTTTCCACCGCCAAACGTATCAGGGGAGTCTTGGCAACATTTTGGCACCATTCTTGAGTGAATTGGAGAACGTCAGATTTTTGGTGAAATTCTGACCCGCCGGTCAGGGATTTTTTCAAAAAAATGTTTTCTCGCAGGTTAAGTTGTCGAGGCCTGATTTTATTTGCTATGATAAAAACCCCTCTGTTTCCACCGCCAAACGTATCAGGGGAGTCTTTGCAACATTTTGGCACCATTCTTGAGTGAATTGGAGAACGTCAGATTTTTGGTGAAATTCTGACCCGCCGGTCAGGGTTTTTTTCAAAATAATGTTTCCCCGCAGGTTAAGTTGTCGAGGCCTGATTTCATTTCCTATGATAAAAACCCCTCTGTTTCCACCGCCAAACGTATCAGGAGAGTCTTTGCAACATTTTGGCACCATTCTTGAGTGAATTCAAAAACGTCAGATTTTTGGTGAAATTCTGACCCGCCGGTCAGGGATTTTTTCAAAAAAATGTTTTCCCGCAGGTTAAGTTGTCGAGGCCTGATTTTATTTCCTATGATAAAAACCTCTCTGTTTCCACCGCCAAACGTATCAGGGGAGTCTTTGCAACATTTTGGCACCATTATTGAGTGAATTGAAGAACGTCAGATTTTTGGTTTAAATTCTAACCCGCCGGTCAGGGATTTTTTCATAAAAAAGTTTTTCCACAGGTTAAGTTGTCGAGGCCTGATTTTATTTCCTATGATACAAACCCCTCTGTATCTACCGCCAAACGTATCAGGGGAGTCTTTGCAACATTTTGGCACCATTCCTGAGTGAATTGGAGAACGTCAGATTTTTGGTGAAATTCTGTCCCGCCGGTCAGGGATTTTTTCAAAAAAATGTTTTCCCGCAGGTTAAGTTGTCGAGGCCTGATTTGATTTCCTATGATAAACACCCCTCTGTTTCCACCGCCAAATGTATCAGGGGAGTCTTTGCAACATTTTGCGACCATTCCTGAGTGAATTGGAGAACGTCAGATTTTTGGTGAAATTCTGACCCGCCGGTCAGGGATTTTTTCATAAAAAAGTTTTTCCACAGGTTAAGTTGTCGAGGCCTGATTTTATTTCCTATGATAAAAACCCCTCTGTATCTACCACCAAACGTATCAGGGGAGTCTTTGCAACATTTTGGGACCATTCCTGAGTGAATTGGAGAACGTCAGATTTTTGGTGAAATTCTGACCCGCCGGTCAGGGATTTTTTCAAAAAAATGTTTTCCCGCAGGTTAAGGCCTGGTTTTATTTCCTATGATAAAAACCCCTCTGTTTCCACCGCCAAACGTATCAGGGGAGTCTTTGCAACATTTTGCCACCATTCTTGAGTGAATTGGAGAATGTCAGATTTTTGGTGAAATTCTGACCCACCGGTCAGGGATTTTTTCAAAAAAATGTTTTCCCGCAGGTTAAGTTGTCGAGGCCTGATTTTATTTCCTATGATAAAAACCCCTCTGTTTCCACCGCCAAACGTATCAGGGGAGTCTTTGCAACATTTTGCCACCATTCTTGAGTGAATTGGAGAATGTCAGATTTTTGGTGAAATTCTGACCCGCCGGTCAGGGATTTTTTCAAAAAAAAAAAATTTCCTGCAGGTTAAGATCTCAAGGTCTGATTTTATTTCCTATGATAAAAACCCCTCTGTATCCACCGCCAAACGTATCAGGGGAGTCTTTGCAACATTTTGGCACCTTTTTTGAGTGAATTGAAGAACGTTAGATTTTTGGTTTAAATTCTAACCCGCCGGTCAGGGATTTTTTCATAAAAATGTTTTCCCGCAGGTTAAGTTTTCGAGGCCTGATTTTATTTCCTATGATACAAACCCCTCTGTATCTACCGCCAAATGTATCAGGGGAGTCTTTGCAACATTTTGGGACCATTCCTGAGTGAATTGGAGAACGTCAGATTTTTGGTGAAATTCTGACCCGCCGGTCAGGGATTTTTTCAAAAAAATGTTTTTCCACAGGTTAAGTTGTCGAGGCCTGATTTTATTTCCTATGATAAAAACCCCTCTGTATCCACCGCCAAACGTAACAGGGGAGTCTTTGCAACATTTTGGCACCATTCTTGAGTGAATTGGAGAACGTCAGATTTTTGGTGAAATTCTGACCCGCCGGTCAGGGATTTTTTCATAAAAAAGTTTTTCCACAGGTTAAGTTGTCGAGGCCTGATTTTATTTCCTATGATAAAAACCCTTCTGTATCCACCGCCAAACGTATCAGGGGAGTCTTTGCAACATTTTGGCACCATTCTTGAGTGAATTGGAGAACGTCAGATTTTTGGTGAAATTCTGACCCGCCGGTCAGGGATTTTTTTCATAAAAAAGTTTTTCCACAGGTTAAGTTGTCGAGGCCTGATTTTATTTCCTATGATAAAAACCCCTCTGTATCTACCACCAAACGTATCAGGGGAGTCTTTGCAACATTTTGGGACCATTCCTGAGTGAATTGGAGAACGTCAGATTTTTGGTGAAATTCTGACCCGCCGGTCAGGGATTTTTTCAAAAAAAGTTTTCCCGCAGGTTATGTTGTCAAGGCCTGGTTTTATTTCCTATGATAAAAACCCCTCTGTTTCCACCGCCAAACGTATCAGGGGAGTCTTTGCAACATTTTGCCACCATTCTTGAGTGAATTCGAGAACGTCAGATTTTTGGTGAAATTCTGACCCGCCGGTCAGGGATTTTTTCAAAAAAATGTTTTCCCGCAGGTTAAGTTGTCGAGGCCTGATTTTATTTCCTATGATAAAAACCTCTCTGTTTCCACCGCCAAACGTATCAGGGGAGTCTTTGCAACATTTTGCCACCATTCTTGAGTGAATTGGAGAATGTCAGATTTTTGGTGAAATTCTGACCCGCCGGTCAGGGATTTTTTTCAAAAAAAAAAATTTCCTGCAGGTTAAGATCTCAAGGTCTGATTTTATTTCCTATGATAAAAACCCCTCTGTATCCACCGCCAAACGTATCAGGGGAGTCTTTGCAACATTTTGGCACCTTTTTTGAGTGAATTGAAGAACGTTAGATTTTTGGTTTAAATTCTGACCCGCCGGTCAGGGATTTTTTCATAAAAAAGTTTTTCCACAGGTTAAGTTGTCGAGGCCTGATTTTATTTCCTATGATACAAACCCCTCTGTATCTACCGCCAAACGTATCAGGGGAGTCTTTACAACATTTTGACACCATTCCTGAGTTAATTGGAGAACGTCAGATTTTTGGTGAAATTCTGACCCGCCGGTCAGGGTTTTTTCAAAAAAATGTTTTCCCGCAGGTTAAGTTGTCGAGGCCTGGTTTTATTTCCTATGATAAAAACCCCTCTGTTTCCACCGCCAAACGTATCAGGGGAGTCTTTGCAACATTTTGCCACCATTCTTGAGTGAATTGGAGAATGTCAGATTTTTGGTGAAATTCCGACCCGCCGGTCAGGGATTTTTTCAAAAAAAAAAATTTCCTGCAGGTTAAGATCTCAAGGTCTGATTTTATTTCCTATGATAAAAACCCCTCTGTATCCACCGCCAAACGTATCAGGGGAGTCTTTGCAACATTTTGGCACCATTATTGAGTGAATTGAAGAATGTCAGATTTTTGGTTTAAATTCTAACCCGCCGGTCAGGGATTTTTTCATAAAAAAGTTTTTCCACAGGTTAAGTTGTCGAGGCCTGATTTTATTTCCTATGATACAAACCCCTCTGTATCTACCGCCAAACGTATCAGGGGAGTCTTTGCAACATTTTGGGACCATTCCTGAGTGAATTGGAGAACGTCAGATTTTTGGTGAAATTCTGACCCGCCGGTCAGGGATTTTTTCAAAAAAATGTTTTCCCGCAGGTTATGTTGTCAAGGCCTGGTTTTATTTCCTATGATAAAAACCCCTCTGTTTCCACCGCCAAACGTATCAGGGGAGTCTTTGCAACATTTTTACACCATTCGTGAGTGAATTGGAGAACGTCAGATTTTTGGTGAAATTCTGACCCGCCGGTCAGGGATTTTTTCAAAAAAATGTTTCCACGCAGGTTAAGTTGTTGAGGCCTGATTTCATTTCCTATGATAAAAACCCCTCTGTATCTTCCGTCAAACTTATCAGGGGAGTCTTTGCAGCATTTTGGGACTATTCCTGAATGAATTGGAGAACGTCAGGTTTTTGATGAAATTCTGACCCGCCGGTCAGGGATTTTTTTTCAAAAAAATGTTTTCCCGGAGGTTAAGTTGTCGAGGCCTGATTTTATTTCCTATGATAAAAAGCCCTCTGTATCTACCGCCAAACGTATCAGGGGAGTCTTTGCAACATTTTGACACCATTTTTGAGTGAACTGGATAACGTCAGATTTTTGGTGAAATTCTGACCCGCCGGTCAGGGTTTTTTTCAAAAAAATCATTTTCAGTAGGTTAAGTTATCGAGGTCTGATTTTATTTCCTATGATAAAACCCCTCTGTTTCCACCACCAAACGTATCAGGGGAGCCTTTGCTTCAGATTGGCACCATTCTTGAGTGAATTGGAGAACGTCAGATTTTTGGAGAAATTCTGACCCGCCGCTCAGGGATTTTTTCAAAAAAATCATTTTCCGCTGGTTAGGTTATCGAGGTCTGATTTTATTTCCTATGATAAAAACCCCTCTGTATCCATCGCCAAACGTATCAGGGGAGTCTTTTCAACATTTTGGCACCATTCAAGAGTGAATTGGAGAACGTCAGATTTTTGGTGAAATTCTGACCCGCCGGTCAGGGATTTTTTCATAAAAAAGTTTTTCCACAGGTTAAGTTGTCAAGGCCTGATTTTATTTCCTATGATAAAAACCCCTCTGTTTCCACCGCCAAGCGTATCAGGGGAGTCTTTGCAACATTTTGCCACCATTCTTGAGTGAATTGGAGAATGTCAGATTTTTGGTGAAATTCTGACCCGCCAGTCAGGGATTTTTTCAAAAAAATGTTTTCCCGCAGGTTAAGTTGTCAAGGCCTGATTTTATTTCCTATGCTAAAAACCCCTCTGTATCTACCGCCAAACGTATCAGGGGAGTCTTTGCAACATTTTGGGACCATTCCTGAGTGAATTGGAGAACGTCAGATTTTTGGTGAAATTCTGACCCGCCGGTCAGGGATTTTTTCATAAAAAATCTTTTCCCGCAGGTTAAATTATCGAGGCCTGGTTTTATTTCCTATGATAAAAACCCCTCTGTTTCCACCGCCAAACGTATCAGGGGAGTCTTTGCAACATTTTGCCACCATTCTTGAGTGAATTGGAGAATGTCAGATTTTTGGTGAAATTCTGACCCGCCAGTCAGGGATTTTTTCAAAAAAATGTTTTCCCGCAGGTTAAGTTGTCAAGGCCTGATTTTATTTCCTATGCTAAAAACCCCTCTGTATCTACCGCCAAACGTATCAGGGGAGTCTTTGCAACATTTTGGGACCATTCCTGAGTGAATTGGAGAACGTCAGATTTTTGGTGAAATTCTGACCCGCCGGTCAGGGATTTTTTCAAAAAAATGTTTTCCTGCAGGTTAAGTTGTCGAGGCCTGATTTTATTCCCTATGATAAAAACCCCTCTGTTTCCACCGCCAAACGTATTAGGGGAGTCTTTGCAACATTTTGACACCATTCGTGAGTGATTTGGAGAACGTCAGATTTTTGGTGAAATTCTGACCTGCCGGTCAGGGATTTTTTCATAAAAAATCTTTTCCCGCAGGTTAAATTATCGAGGCCTGGTTTTATTTCCTATGATAAAAACCCCTCGGTTTCCACAGCCAAACGTATCAGGGGAGTCTTTGCAACATTTTGCCACCATTCTTGAGTGAATTGGAGAACGTCAGATTTTTGGTGAAATTCTGACCCGCCGGTCAGGGTTTTTTTTTTAAAAAAAAAGTTTTTCCGCAGGTTAAGTTGTCGAGGCCTGATTTCATTTCCTATGATAAAAACCCCTCTGTTTCCACCGCCAAACGTATCAGGGGAGTCTTTGCAACATTTTGGCACCATTCTTGAGTGAATTGGAGAACGTCAGATTTTTGGTGAAATTCTGACCGTCTGGGATTTTTTCATAAAAAAGTTTTTCCACAGGTTAAGTTGTCGAGGCCTGATTTTATTTCCTATGATAAAAACCCCTCTGTATCTACCGCCAAACGTATCAGGGGAGTCTTTGCAACAT
The DNA here is from genome assembly GCF_963506605.1 of Zootoca vivipara. Taxonomy (NCBI): domain Eukaryota; kingdom Metazoa; phylum Chordata; class Lepidosauria; order Squamata; family Lacertidae; genus Zootoca; species Zootoca vivipara. Next base: position 13,494,316 of record NC_083285.1, read on the forward strand.
TTTGACACCATTCGTGAGTGATTTGGAGAACGTCAGATTTTTGGTGAAATTCTGACCCGCCGGTCAGGGATTTTTTTCAAAAAAATGTTTTCCCGCAGGTTAAATTGTCGAGGCCTGGTTTTATTTCCTATGATAAAAACCCCTCGGGTTCCACAGCCAAACGTATCAGGGGAGTCTTTGCAACATTTTGCCACCATTCTTGAGTGAATTGGAGAACGTCAGATTTTTGGTGAAATTCTGACCCGCCGGTCAGGGTTTTTTTTTTAAAAAAAAAGTTTTCCCGCAGGTTAAGTTGTCGAAGCCTGATTTTATTTCCTATGATAAAAACCCCTCTGTATCTACCGCCAAACGTATCAGGGGAGTCTTTGCAACATTTTGGCACCATTCATGAGTGAATTGGAGAATGTCAGATTATTGGTGAAATTCTGACCCGCCGGTCTGGGATTTTTTCATAAAAAAGTTTTTCCACAGGTTAAGTTGTCGAGGCCTGATTTTATTTCCTATGATAAAAACCCCTCTGTATCCACCGCCAAACGTATCAGGGGAGTCTTTGCAACATTTTGGCACCATTCTTGAGTGAATTGGAGAACGTCAGATTTTTGGTGAAATTCTGACCCGCCGGTCAGCGTTTTTTTCAAAAAAAAAAATTTCCTGCAGGTTAAGATCTCAAGGTCTGATTTTATTTCCTATGATAAAAACTCCTCTGTATCCACCGCCAAACGTATCAGGGGAGTCTTTGCAACATTTTGGCACCTTTTTTGAGTGAATTGAAGAACGTTAGATTTTTGGTTTAAATTCTAACCCGCCGGTCAGGGATTTTTCAAAAAAATGTTTTCCCGCAGGTTAAGTTGTCGAGGCCTGATTTTATTCCCTATGATAAACACCCCTCTGTTTCCACCGCCAAATGTATCAGGGGAGTCTTTGCAACATTTTGGGACCATTCCTGAGTGAATTGGAGAACGTCAGATTTTTGGTGAAATTCTGACCCGCCGGTCAGGGATTTTTTCAAAAAAATGTTTTTCCACAGGTTAAGTTGTCGAGGCCTGATTTTATTTCCTATGATAAAAACCCCTCTGTATCCACCGCCAAACGTATCAGGGGAGTCTTTGCAACATTTTGGCACCATTCTTGAGTGAATTGGAGAACGTCAGATTTTTGGTGAAATTCTGACCCGCCGGTCAGGGATTTTTTCATAAAAAAGTTTTTCCACAGGTTAAGTTGTCGAGGCCTGATTTTATTTCCTTTGATAAAAACCCTTCTGTATCCACCGCCAAACGTATCAGGGGAGTCTTTGCAACATTTTGGCACCATTCTTGAGTGAATTGGAGAACGTCAGATTTTTGGTGAAATTCTGACCCGCCGGTCAGGGATATTTTCATAAAAAAGTTTTTCCACAGGTTATGTTGTCAAGGCCTGGTTTTATTTCCTATGATAAAAATCCCTCTGTTTCCACCGCCAAACGTATCAGGGGAGTCTTTGCAACATTTTGGCACCATTCTTGAGTGAATTGGAGAATGTCAGATTTTTGGTGAAATTCTGACCCGCCGGTCAGGGATTTTTTCAAAAAAATGTTTTCCCGCAGGTTAAGTTGTCGAGGCCTGATTTTATTTCCTATGATAAAAACCCCTCTGTTTCCACCGCCAAACGTATCAGGGGAGTCTTTGCAACATTTTACCACCATTCTTGAGTGAATTGGAGAATGTCAGATTTTTGGTGAAATTCTGACCCGCCGGTCAGGGATTTTTTCAAAAAAAAAAAATTCTTGCAGGTTAAGATCTCAAGGTCTGATTTTATTTCCTATGATAAAAACCCCTCTGTATCCACCGCCAAACGTATCAGGGGAGTCTTTGCAACATTTTGGCACCTTTTTTGAGTGAATTGAAGAACGTTAGATTTTTGGTTTAAATTCTAACCCGCCGGTCAGGGATTTTTTCATAAAAAAGTTTTTCCACAGGTTAAGTTGTCGAGGCCTGATTTTATTTCCTATGATACAAACCCCTCTGTATCTACCGCCAAACGTATCAGGGGAGTCTTTGCAACATTTTGACACCATTCCTGAGTGAATTGGAGAACGTCAGATTTTTGGTGAAATTCTGATCCGCCGGTCAGGGATTTGTTCAAAAAAATGTTTTTCCACAGGTTAAGTTGTCGAGGCCTGATTTTATTTCCTATGATAAAAACCCCTCTGTATCCACCGCCAAACGTATCAGGGGAGTCTTTGCAACATTTTGGCACCATTATTGAGTGAATTGAAGAACGTCAGATTTTTGGTTTAAATTCTAACCCGCCAGTCAGGGATTTTTTCATAAAAAAGTTTTTCCACAGGTTAAGTTGTCGAGGCCTGATTTTATTTCCTATGATACAAACCCCTCTGTATCTACCGCCAAACGTATCAGGGGAGTCTTTGCAACATTTTGACACCATTCCTGAGTTAATTGGAGAACGTCAGATTTTTGGTGAAATTCTGACCCGCCGGTCAGGGTTTTTTCATAAAAAAGTTTTTCCACAGGTTAAGTTGTCGAGGCCTGATTTTATTTCCTATGATAAAAACCCCTCTGTATCTACCACCAAACGTATCAGGGGAGTCTTTGCAACATTTTGGGACCATTCCTGAGTGAATTGGAGAACGTCAGATTTTTGGTGAAATTCTGACCCGCCGGTCAGGGATTTTTTCAAAAAAATGTTTTCCCGCAGGTTATGTTGTTAAGGCCTGGTTTTATTTCCTATGATAAAAACCCCTCTGTTTCCACCGCCAAACGTATCAGGGGAGTCTTTGCAACATTTTGCCACCATTCTTGAGTGAATTGGAGAATGTCAGATTTTTGGTGAAATTCTGACCCGCCGGTCAGGGATTTTTTCAAAAAAATGTTTTCCCGCAGGTTAAGTTGTCGAGGCCTGATTTTATTTCCTATGATAAAAACCCCTCTGTTTCCACCGCCAAACGTATCAGGGGAGTCTTTGCAACATTTTGCCACCATTCTTGAGTGAATTGGAGAATGTCAGATTTTTGGTGAAATTCTGACCCGCCGGTCAGGGATTTTTTTAAAAAAAAAAAATTCTTGCAGGTTAAGATCTCAAGGTCTGATTTTATTTCCTATGATAAAAACCCCTCTGTATCCACCGCCAAACGTATCAGGGGAGTCTTTGCAACATTTTGGCACCTTTTTTGAGTGAATTGAAGAACGTTAGATTTTTGGTTTAAATTCTAACCCGCCGGTCAGGGATTTTTTCAAAAAAAAGTTTTTCCACAGGTTAAGTTGTCAAGGCCTGATTTTATTTCCTATGATACAAACCCCTCTGTATCTACCGCCAAACGTATCAGGGGAGTCTTTGCAACATTTTGACACCATTCCTGAGTGAATTGGAGAACGTCAGATTTTTGGTGAAATTCTGACCCGCCGGTCAGGGATTTGTTCAAAAAAATGTTTTTCCACAGGTTAAGTTGTCGAGGCCTGATTTTATTTCCTATGATACAAACCCCTCTGTATCTACCGCCAAACGTATCAGGGGAGTCTTTGCAACATTTTGACACCATTCCTGAGTGAATTGGAGAACGTCAGATTTTTGGTGAAATTCTGACCCGCCGGTCAGGGATTTGTTCAAAAAAATGTTTTTCCACAGGTTAAGTTGTCGAGGCCTGATTTTATTTCCTATGATAAAAACCCCTCTGTATCCACCGCCAAACGTATCAGGGGAGTCTTTGCAACATTTTGGCACCATTCTTGAGTGAATTGGAGAACGTCAGATTTTTGGTGAAATTCTGACCCGCCGGTCAGGGATTTTTTCATAAAAAAGTTTTTCCACAGGTTAAGTTGTCGAGGCCTGATTTTATTTCCTATGATAAAAACCCTTCTGTATCCACCGCCAAACCTATCAGGGGAGTCTTTGCAACATTTTGGCACCATTCTTGAGTGAATTGGAGAACGTCAGATTTTTGGTGAAATTCTGACCCGCCGGTCAGGGATTTTTTTCATAAAAAAGTTTTTCCACAGGTTATGTTGTCAAGACCTGGTTTTATTTCCTATGATAAAAACCCCTCTGTTTCCACCGCCAAACATATCAGGGGAGTCTTTGCAACATTTTGCCACCATTCTTGAGTGAATTGGAGAATGTCAGATTTTTGGTGAAATTCTGACCCGCCGGTCAGGGATTTTTTCAAAAAAATGTTTTCCCGCAGGTTAAGTTGTCGAGGCCTGATTTTATTTCCTATGATAAAAACCCCTCTGTTTCCACCGCCAAACGTATCAGGGGAGTCTTTGCAACATTTTGCCACCATTCTTGAGTGAATTGGAGAATGTCAGATTTTTGGTGAAATTCTGACCCGCCGGTCAGGGATTTTTTCAAAAAAAAAAAATTCCTGCAGGTTAAGATCTCGAGGTCTGATTTTATTTCCTATGATAAAAACCCCTCTGTATCCACCGCCAAACGTATCAGGGGAGTCTTTGCAACATTTTGGCACCATTATTGAGTGATTTGAAGAACGTCAGATTTTTGGTTTAAATTCTAACCCGCCGGTCAGGGATTTTTTCATAAAAAAGTTTTTCCACAGGTTAAGTTGTCGAGGCCTGATTTTATTTCCTATGATACAAACCCCTCTGTATCTACCGCCAAACGTATCAGGGGAGTCTTTGCAACATTTTGACAGCATTCCTGAGTTAATTGGAGAACGTCAGATTTTTGGTGAAATTCTGACCCGCCGGTCAGGGTTTTTTCAAAAAAATGTTTTCCCGCAGGTTAAGTTGTCGAGGCCTGATTTTATTCCCTATGATAAACAACCCTCGGTTTCCACCGCCAAATGTATCAGGGGAGTCTTTGCAACATTTTGGGACCATTCCTGAGTGAATTGGAGAACGTCAGATTTTTGGTGAAATTCTGACCCGCCGGTCAGGGATTTTTTCATAAAAAAGTTTTTCCACATGTTAAGTTGTCGAGGCCTGATTTTATTTCCTATGATAAAAACCCCTCTGTATCTACCACCAAACGTATCAGGGGAGTCTTTGCAACATTTTGGGACCATTCCTGAGTGAATTGGAGAACGTCAGGTTTTTGGTGAAATTCTGACCCGCCGGTCAGGGATTTTTTCAAAAAAATGTTTTTCCGCAGGTTAAGTTGTCGAGGCCTGATTTTATTTCCTATGATAAAAACCCCTCTGTTTCCACCGCCAAACGTATCAGGGGAGTCTTTGCAACATTTTGGCACCATTATTGAGTGAATTGAAGAACGTCAGATTTTTGGTTTAAATTCTAACCCGCCGGTCAGGGATTTTTTCAAAAAAATGTTTTCCCGCAGGTTATGTTGTCAAGGCCTGGTTTTATTTCCTATGATAAAAACCCCTCTGTTTCCACCGCCAAACTTATCAGGGGAGTCTTTGCAACATTTTGCCACCATTCTTGAGTGAATTGGAGAACGTCAGATTTTGGTGAAATTCTGACCCGCCGGTCAGGGATTTTTTCAAAAAAATGTTTTCCCGCAGGTTAAGTTGTCGAGGCCTGATTTTATTTCCTATGATAAAAACCCCTCTGTTTCCACCGCCAAACGTATCAGGGGAGTCTTTGCAACATTTTGACACCATTCCTGAGTTAATTGGAGAACGTCAGATTTTTGGTGAAATTCTGACCCGCCGGTCAGGGTTTTTTCAAAAAAATGTTTTCCCGCAGGTTAAGTTGTCGAGGCCTGATTTTATTCCCTATGATAAACACCCCTCTGTTTCCACTGCCAAATGTATCAGGGGAGTCTTTGCAACATTTTGGGACAATTCCTGAGTGAATTGGAGAACGTCAGATTTTTGGTGAAATTCTGACCCGCCGGTCAGGGATTTTTTCAAAAAAATGTTTTCCCGCAGGTTATGTTGTCAAGGCCTGGTTTTATTTCCTATGATAAAAACCCCTCTGTTTCCACCGCCAAAAGTATCAGGGGAGTCTTTGCAACATTTTTACACCATTCGTGAGTGAATTGGAGAACGTCAGATTTTTGGTGAAATTCTGACCCGCCGGTCAGGGATTTTTTCAAAAAAATATTTTTCTGCAGGTTAAGTTGTCGAGGCCTGATTTTATTTCCTATGATAAAAACCCCTCTGTATCTACCGCCAATCTTATCAGGGGAGTCTTTGCAACATTTTGGCACCATTCATGAGTGAATTGGAGAATGTCAGATTATTGGTGAAATTCTGACCCGCCGGTCTGGGATTTTTTCATAAAAAAGTTTTTCCACAGGTTAAGTTGTCGAGGCCTGATTTTATTTCCTATGATAAAAACCCCTCTGTATCCACCGCCAAACGTATCAGGGGAGTCTTTGCAACATTTTGGCACCATTCTTGAGTGAATTGGAGAACGTCAGATTTTTGGTGAAATTCTGACCCGCCGGTCAGCGTTTTTTTCAAAAAAAAAAATTTCCTGCAGGTTAAGATCTCAAGGTCTGATTTTATTTCCTATGATAAAAACTCCTCTGTATCCACCGCCAAACGTATCAGGGGAGTCTTTGCAACATTTTGGCACCTTTTTTGAGTGAATTGAAGAACGTTAGATTTTTGGTTTAAATTCTAACCCGCCGGTCAGGGATTTTTTCATAAAAAAGTTTTTCCACAGGTTAAGTTGTCGAGGCCTGATTTTATTTCCTATGATACAAACCCCTCTGTATCTACCGCCAAACGTATCAGGGGAGTCTTTGCAACATTTTGACACCATTCCTGAGTTAATTGGAGAACGTGAGATTTTTGGTGAAATTCTGACCCGCCGGTCAGGGTTTTTTCAAAAAAATGTTTTCCCGCAGGTTAAGTTGTCGAGGCCTGATTTTATTCCCTATGATAAACACCCCTCTGTTTCCACCGCCAAATGTATCAGGGGAGTCTTTGCAACATTTTGGGACCATTCCTGAGTGAATTGGAGAACGTCAGATTTTTGGTGAAATTCTGACCCGCCGGTCAGGGATTTTTTCAAAAAAATGTTTTTCCACAGGTTAAGTTGTTGAGGCCTGATTTTATTTCCTATGATAAAAACCCCTCTGTATCCACCGCCAAACGTATCAGGGGAGTCTTTGCAACATTTTGGCACCATTCCTGAGTGAATTGGAGAACGTCAGATTTTTGGTGAAATTCTGACCCGCCGGTCAGGGATTTTTTCATAAAAAAGTTTTTCCACAGGTTAAGTTGTCGAGGCCTGATTTTATTTCCTATGATAAAAACCCTTCTGTATCCACCGCCAAACGTATCAGGGGAGTCTTTGCAACATTTTGGCACCATTCTTGAGTGAATTGGAGAACGTCAGATTTTTGGTGAAATTCTGACCCGCCGGTCAGGGATTTTTTTCATAAAAAAGTTTTTTCACAGGTTACGTTGTCAAGGCCTGGTTTTATTTCCTATGATATAAACCCCTCTGTTTCCACCGCCAAACGTATCAGGGGAGTCTTTGCAACATTTTGGCACCATTCTTGAGTGAATTGGAGAATGTCAGATTTTTGGTGAAATTCTGACCCGCCGGTCAGGGATTTTTTCAAAAAAATGTTTTCCCGCAGGTTAAGTTGTCGAGGCCTGATTTTATTTCCTATGATAAAAACCCCTCTGTTTCCACCGCCAAACGTATCAGGGGAGTCTTTGCAACATTTTGCCACCATTCTTGAGTGAATTGGAGAATGTCAGATTTTTGGTGAAATTCTGACCCGCCGGTCAGTGATTTTTTCAAAAAAAAAAAAATTCTTGCAGGTTAAGATCTCAAGGTCTGATTTTATTTCCTATGATAAAAACCCCTCTGTATCCACCGCCAAACGTATCAGGGGAGTCTTTGCAACATTTTGGCACCTTTTTTGAGTGAATTGAAGAACGTTAGATTTTTGGTTTAAATTCTAACCCGCCGGTCAGGGATTTTTTCATAAAAAAGTTTTTCCACAGGTTAAGTTGTCGAGGCCTGATTTTATTTCCTATGATACAAACCCCTCTGTATCTACCGCCAAACGTATCAGGGGAGTCTTTGCAACATTTTGACACCATTCCTGAGTGAATTGGAGAACGTCAGATTTTTGGTGAAATTCTGATCCGCCGGTCAGGGATTTGTTCAAAAAAATGTTTTTCCACAGGTTAAGTTGTCGAGGCCTGATTTTATTTCCTATGATAAAAACCCCTCTGTATCCACCGCCAAACGTATCAGGGGAGTCTTTGCAACATTTTGGCACCATTCTTGAGTGAATTGGAGAACGTCAGATTTTTGGTGAAATTCTGACCCGCCGGTCAGGGATTTTTTCATAAAAAAGTTTTTCCACAGGTTAAGTTGTCGAGGCCTGATTTTATTTCCTATGATAAAAACCCTTCTGTATCCACCGCCAAACGTATCAGGGGAGTCTTTGCAACATTTTGCCACCATTCTTGAGTGAATTGGAGAATGTCAGATTTTTGGTGAAATTCTGACCCGCCGGTCAGGGATTTTTTCAAAAAAATGTTTTCCCGCAGGTTAAGTTGTCGAGGCCTGATTTTATTTCCTATGATAAAAACCCCTCTGTTTCCACCGCCAAACGTATCAGGGGAGTCTTTGCAACATTTTGCCACCATTCTTGAGTGAATTGGAGAATGTCAGATTTTTGGTGAAATTCTGACCCGCCGGTCAGGGATTTTTTTCATAAAAAAGTTTTTCCACAGGTTATGTTGTCAAGGCCTGGTTTTATTTCCTATGATAAAAACCCCTCTGTTTCCACCGCCAAACGTATCAGGGGAGTCTTTGCAACATTTTGGCACCATTCTTGAGTGAATTGGAGAATGTCAGATTTTTGGTGAAATTCTGACCCGCCGGTCAGGGATTTTTTTCATAAAAAAGTTTTTCCACAGGTTATGTTGTCAAGGCCTGGTTTTATTTCCTATGATAAAAACCCCTCTGTTTCCACCGCCAAACGTATCAGGGGAGTCTTTGCAACATTTTGGCACCATTCTTGAGTGAATTGGAGAATGTCAGATTTTTGGTGAAATTCTGACCCGCCGGTCAGGGATTTTTTCAAAAAAATGTTTTCCCGCAGGTTAAGTTGTCGAGGCCTGATTTTATTTCCTATGATAAAAACCCCTCTGTTTCCACCGCCAAACGTATCAGGGGAGTCTTTGCAACATTTTGCCACCATTCTTGAGTGAATTGGAGAATGTCAGATTTTTGGTGAAATTCTGACCCGCCGGTCAGGGATTTTTTCAAAAAAAATTTTTTCCTGCAGGTTAAGATCTCGAGGTCTGATTTTATTTCCTATGATAAAAACCCCTCTGTATCCAACGCCAAACGTATCAGGGGAGTCTTTGCAACATTTTGGCACCATTATTGAGTGAATTGAAGAACGTCAGATTTTTGGTTTAAATTCTAACCCGCCGGTCAGGGATTTTTTCATAAAAAAGTTTTTCCACAGGTTAAGTTGTCGAGGCCTGATTTTATTTCCTATGATACAAACCCCTCTGTATCTACCGCCAAACGTATCAGGGGAGTCTTTGCAACATTTTGACACCATTCCTGAGTTAATTGGAGAACGTCAGATTTTTGGTGAAATTCTGACCCGCCGGTCAGGGTTTTTTCATAAAAAAGTTTTTCCACAGGTTAAGTTGTCGAGGCCTGATTTTATTTCCTATGATAAAAACCCCTCTGTATCTACCACCAAACGTATCAGGGGAGTCTTTGCAACATTTTGGGACCATTCCTGAGTGAATTGGAGAACGTCAGATTTTTGGTGAAATTCTGACCCGCCGGTCAGGGATTTTTTCAAAAAAATGTTTTCCCGCAGGTTATGTTGTTAAGGCCTGGTTTTATTTCCTATGATAAAAACCCCTCTGTTTCCACCGCCAAACGTATCAGGGGAGTCTTTGCAACATTTTGCCACCATTCTTGAGTGAATTGGAGAATGTCAGATTTTTGGTGAAATTCTGACCCGCCGGTCAGGGATTTTTTCAAAAAAAAAAAAATTCTTGCAGGTTAAGATCTCAAGGTCTGATTTTATTTCCTATGATAAAAACCCCTCTGTATCCACCGCCAAACGTATCAGGGGAGTCTTTGCAACATTTTGGCACCTTTTTTGAGTGAATTGAAGAACGTTAGATTTTTGGTTTAAATTCTAACCCGCCGGTCAGGGATTTTTTCATAAAAAAGTTTTTCCACAGGTTAAGTTGTCGAGGCCTGATTTTATTTCCTATGATACAAACCCCTCTGTATCTACCGCCAAACGTATCAGGGGAGTCTTTGCAACATTTTGACACCATTCCTGAGTGAATTGGAGAACGTCAGATTTTTGGTGAAATTCTGACCCGCCGGTCAGGGATTTGTTCAAAAAAATGTTTTCCCGCAGGTTAAGTTGTCGAGGCCTGATTTTATTTCCTATGATAAAAACCCCTCTGTATCCACCGCCAAACGTATCAGGGGAGTCTTTGCAACATTTTGGCACCATTCTTGAGTGAATTGGAGAACGTCAGATTTTTGGTGAAATTCTGACCCGCCGGTCAGGGATTTTTTCATAAAAAAGTTTTTCCACAGGTTAAGTTGTCGAGGCCTGATTTTATTTCCTATGATAAAAACCCTTCTGTATCCACCGCCAAACGTATCAGGGGAGTCTTTGCAACATTTTGGCACCATTCTTGAGTGAATTGGAGAACGTCAGATTTTTGGTGAAATTCTGACCTGCCGGTCAGGGATTTTTTTCATAAAAATGTTTTTCCGCAGGTTAAGTTGTCGAGGCCTGATTTTATTTCCTATGATAAAAACCCCTCTGTTTCCACCGCCAAACGTATCAGGGGAGTCTTTGCAACATTTTGGCACCATTATTGAGTGAATTGAAGAACGTCAGATTTTTGGTTTAAATTCTAACCCGCCGGTCAGGGATTTTTTCAAAAAAATGTTTTCCCGCAGGTTATGTTGTCAAGGCCTGATTTTATTCCCTATGATAAACACCCCTCTGTTTCCACTGCCAAATGTATCAGGGGAGTCTTTGCAACATTTTGGGACCATTCCTGAGTGAATTGGAGAACGTCAGATTTTTGGTGAAATTCTGACCCGCCGGTCAGGGATTTTTTCAAAAAAATGTTTTCCCGCAGGTTATGTTGTCAAGGCCTGGTTTTATTTCCTATGATAAAAACCCCTCTGTTTCCACCGCCAAACGTATCAGGGGAGTCTTTGCAACATTTTTACACCATTCGTGAGTGAATTGGAGAACGTCAGATTTTTGGTGAAATTCTGACCCGCCGGTCAGGGATTTTTTCAAAAAAATATTTTTCTGCAGGTTAAGTTGTCGAGGCCTGATTTTATTTCCTATGATAAAAACCCCTCTGTATCTACCGCCAATCTTATCAGGGGAGTCTTTGCAAAATTTTGGCACCATTCGTGAGTGAATTGGAGAACGTCAGATTTTTGGTGAAATTCTGACCCTCCGGTCAGGGTTTTTATGAAAAAAATATTTTTCCGCAGGTTAAGTTGTCGAGGCCTGATTTTATTTCCTATGATAAAAACCCCTCTGTATCTTCCGCCAATCTTATCAGGGGAGTCTTTGCAGCATTTTGGGACTATTCCTGAATGAATTGGAGAACGTCAGGTTTTTGATGAATTTCTCACCCGCCGGTCAGGGATTTTTTTTCAAAAAAATGTTTTCCCGGAGGTTAAGTTGTCGAGGCCTGATTTTATTTCCTATGATAAAAAGCCCTCTGTATCTACCGCCAAACGTATCAGGGGAGTCTTTGCAACATTTTGGCACCATTTTTGAGTGAACTGGATAACGTCAGATTTTTGGTGAAATTCTGACCCGCCGCTCAGGGTTTTTTTCAAAAAAATCATTTTCAGTAGGTTAAGTTATCGAGGTCTGATTTTATTTCCTATGATAAAACCCCTCTGTTTCCACCACCAAACGTATCAGGGGAGCCTTTGCTTCAGATTGGCACCATTCTTGAGTGAATTGGAGAACGTCAGATTTTTGGAGAAATTCTGACCCGCCGCTCAGGGATTTTTTCAAAAAAATCATTTTCCGCTGGTTAGGTTATCGAGGTCTGATTTTATTTCCTATGATAAAAACCCCTCTGTTTCTACCGCCAAACGTATCAGGGGAGTCTTTGCAACATTTTGGCACCATTCTTGAGTGAATTGGATAACATCAGGTTTTTGGTGAAATTCTGACCCGCCGGGCAGGAATTTTTTCAAAAAAATGTTTTTCCGCAGGTTAAGTTGTCGAGGCCTGATTTTATTTCCTATGATAAAAACCCCTCTGTATCTACCACCAAACGTATCAGGGGAGTCTTTGCAACATTTTGGCACCATTCTTGAGTGTATTAGAGAACGTCAGATTTTTGGTGAAATTCTGACCCGCCAGTCAGCGATTTTTTAAACAAATGTTTTTCTGCAGGTTAAGTTGTCGAGGTCTGATTTTATTTCCTATGATAAAAAACCCCTCTGTATCTACCGCCAAACTTATTAGGGGAGTCTTTGCAGCATTTTGGGACTATTCCAGAGTGAATTGGAGAACGTCAGTTTTTTGGTGAAATTCTGACCTGCCGGTCAGGGATTTTTTCAAAAAAAAATGTTTTTCCGCAGGTTAAGTTGTCGAGGCCTGATTTTTCTGCCTATGATAAAAAAGGCCTCTGTTTTTCCCGCCAAACGTATCAGGGGAGTCTTTGCAACAGTTTGGCACCATCCTTGAGTGAATTGGTTAACGTCAGATTTTTGGTGAAATTTTGACCCGCCGGTCAGGGATTTTTTAAAAAAATGTTTTCCCGCAGGTTAAGTTGTCGAGGCCTGATTTTATTTCCTATGATAAAAACCCCTCTGTTTCCACCGCCAAACGTATCAGGGGAGTCTTTGCAACATTTTGGCACCATTCTTGAGTGAATTAGAGAACGTCAGATTTTTGGTGAAATTCTGACCCGCCGGTCAGGGATTTTTTCAAACAAATGTTTTTCTGCAGGTTAAGTTGTCGAGGTCTGATTTTATTTCCTATGTTAAAAACCCTTCTGTATTTACCGCCAAACATATCAGGGGAGTCTTTGCAACAGTTTGGCACCATTCTTGAGTGAATTGGAGAACGTCAGATTTTTTCGTGAAATTCTGACCTGCCGGTCAGGGATTTTTTTAAAAAAAATGTTTTTTTGCCTGTTAAGTTGTTGAGGCCTGATTTTATCTCCTATGATAAAAAAGGCCTCTGTTTTCCCCGCCAAACGTATCAGGGGAGTCTTTGCAACAGTTTGGCACCATTGTTGAGTGAATTGGAGAACGTCAGATTTTTGGTGAAATTCTGACCCGCTGGTCAGGGATTTTATCAAAAAAATGTTTTTCCGCAGGTTAAGTTGTTGGCATAGCTGCCAAGTTATCCCTTTTTTAAAGGGATTTTCCCTCATGCTGAATAGGCATCCTCGCGAGAAAAGGGAAAACTTGCCAGCTATGGTTGTCGAGGCATCATTTTCTTGCCTATGGCACCATTTTTGAATGAATCAGACACTTAATTCCTGCCTTCCTTTATCCACCACCAGCAATCAGGGCCTACACTGCTTCATTTCCCCTACAAACAAACCCTTTTCTAGCAAAACCTTAGCTGTTATTAATTACTGTGAGGAGCTTTGATAGCAGATAATTTGAATCATTGGTCTTTTATATATTTTTTTCTATGGCTTGGAAAAGAGGCATCTCTTCCCTCTGTCTTGAGTTCTAAATTATTTAAAAAGCTAGCAACGGATATTTGATAGGGATGCATGTGACATTTTTTTCATAAAACATTAAAAGAGCTGTGTGGTGCTCCTTTATACACTCAATTATAGCCCCTAGTACATTTTAGTTTTTCCTTTCAATTGAAAATCATTTTTGTGATGTTGGAGTCACTGTGCCATTCTTGCCAATTTTACCAGCTCCGTGGCGCCTATGAAGACTAGCATGTCTCTTGTTGCCTTCATTTAATGGGGTATACTGGCATTGTAATGAACAATTAAAGAGTTCGTCATCTTCAAGACATTCTGAAATCTCTTGAAGCACAATGCCAATTGAATACCCAGGAAAGCTCAGAAAGGGAGTTGGCAATCCAGCCAGTGTGTTTGTATGACAAGCATGCACACTCTGTATTTTTAAAAGCAATGTTTAAAGGTGGTCAGGATTAAAATTACTGGTCCTACCCATCTGAAACATGGCCAGGTTGATTAGCTCTACCATGTCCCCAAATTTCATGCCCCCTTGTGAACAAACAAGGATGTTATGGCCGTTTGGTTTCATAGTGCAAGTCTATGGGATTTCCTGATCCGTTCAGAATGGATCCAATCCACGTTTACAAATCAGGGCCACAAATCGGATCAGGGTGTGTGTGTGTGTCTCCAGGATTGCTAGAGGGCTTAAGTTGCTGTCTCCCAAAATTCATGCATAAGGCTTGCTCCCCCCCCCCAGACAGTGTCTATATCTGAATGATATGCTGTGCATGAGTCTGCTATGTATTCTGAGCCTAAACATGCCCTCTAAAATGAATGTTTTCAGAGTGGAGCCTGCCTTTGCAGAAGTCGCAGGTTGCAAGTTCGAGGCTCTGTAGGATGCCATTTAATTGAATTATGTGGCTAGAGTACTGTACATACAGATGCAGGATGTGCTAACACCTGGATAACTCTATTTTTCTAAATTAAATAAGGCAGTTACCTAAGCAATCCTTCCACCTCAATGAGAGCATCTGCGTCATCAGGTGACTCAGGAGACATACACCTTCTGTTAACAAATGCATTAATAAATGTGCAGATGTTCTACTGAAAACCTTTTGCAGAAAATAATCCAAGATCTGGGGGGGGGGGAGAAGACTTTACAGCTTTGCACAGATTTCTGACACCACTGAACAGTTTCTTGTGGTTCACACCAGTATGCAATTATGTTGCTCTGACAGAGCACCCGTTGTTGAATTTCCCCTTTGACTTCTCACCTCGGTTTTCTCAAATGCATGAACCTGGCAGAAATCAGAAGCCAGATTCAGCAGCTCAAGGAAGCATTCGCCTAAATTGTTATAAATTAGTTGAAGCTGAATCTTGATGGCATTTGTTTGTAACAATGCAAACTTTGTGAGTCTGCTCTAGGCACTTTGGGGTTTTATTGAAGAAGCAGTGCCAGCAAGACGTAAAATTATTTCCACATTTGTTTGGTGATGTATATAGAGCCCCATTGAGGCCAAACTTGTGGGTCAAAATCCAGAAGAACCTGTCCCATTCCCCACCCCCCATGGCTGATGGTGGAGACACCCAGCATGGGAATATCAGAGCCAATCTCGGTTGGTTAGAGCATGATGCTGATAACACCAAGTTTGCGAGTTTGATCCCCACAATGGACAGCTATGTATTCTTGCATCGTGTGTAGTTCACTAGATGATCCTCAGGGTCCCTTCCAACGCTACGATTCTATGATACTGTTTTTCACAACAAACATTCCCACCCCCTTAAAAATAGTTGTTTTTATAGCATTTGAGCATGCTGTGTAGTGAAACACCAGTCAAACTGGATTTTCACCAGGCCCGAGGCAACCCGGGGAAGCAAAAATGGCAGGTACAACTTGAACTATACTGGTAAAAGGTATAATATACCTTTTACCTGAACCCTCTGCAAAAAGGCTGATTTTAAGAGAAAGCACTTCCTTGGTTTTATAGAAAGGTGAAATTCAAGGGATGGGGAAAGTTGCACTTAGTGTTTTACTTGAACTGTATTTACTTAATTCAACTAGCAAATTAACCCTTCTGCCATCTGTACTATACAGCTCACCGATAATGTACAGATCTTTAGCGGCAATACTCTAATATTAAGTCTGGACAAATAGTGAGGCCTAGATGGTGATGGGGGGAAATCAAGTAACACTAAAGCAAGAAGTCTGGGTGACATACACAAATTATTCAGGAGGATGAGTCATTGCAAGTATTAATGACTCAGTCTAGGCTGTGTATTTGCAATCAGATTTAATTCAGTCATTAGCTTCAGCAGAATCAGAAATGTTCTGTTGCTCTAGAACAGAGATGGGGGCCTATCACCAGCCAGCATGACAATTAGGGATGATGAGAGTTGTAGTACAGCAATATCTGGAAAACTAAAGAATTCCCATTCTCTATAATATAACAAGAAGATCCATTGTCTTGAGTTTTGCATAGTTCTCAGTTCTCACTGTAAGTTGCCGTGCCTTTTGCATTTGCTTACAAGTATACAGTGTACAGTACTGTGTACTTTTATATTTGCTTACATAATATTCCATACAGGCAGGTGGAATCCGAGGCAAAGTAGCAAAGTCCCTATCACTATTTCTACTACCAAGTATACATGGCATACAGACCCTGGCCACCAACAAGCTTATGGTTTCTTTGGAGTGAGACAAAGCATGAGATCAGGGACTCAGCTATATTGGCAAAGAAAAAGTGCTTTATGTGCAATGTACTGTATATGCATTATAACACTGTGACACCAGGTGGCGCTGTGGGGTTCCGTTTTTGCCAACCCGTTACAACGCGTTTACAGTAACTGAAACGCTTCTTTGACGAGTCTAGATCCAGCCCAGGTTTGGAAGTAATGCTAAGCCAACTGCTGCTTTGTTTCGGATAGCATGGCAGCAAGACAGCTAGAGGGAGGAATGAAGCAGATGCAATTTTTTTGAGGTCCCACCTGCACTATGCTAGCGTTGTTGAGCTTTTTTTTTCTTTTTCTTTTTTTTGCAAAGTTGAGCTGTTCTTTTTCTTTTTTATGGCCAAAGTTGTGTAGCTTTTTTCAGTTTTGCCCAAAGTTGTAGGGTTAGGAAACCCTTATTCCCCCTCACTGAGATACAATTCCAGAGTTCCCAAGGAAGGGCGTGGATTGTTAAACCACTCTGGGAATTGTAGCTCTGAGAGTACACTCAGTTGTTCACACATGTGAGCCAAACCATTGTGTTGGGCTTGGCCCAGGATAACTGCGTTCAAATCCTGCTCAGCCATGAGGTTAGTCACTCCCTTTGCCTAACCTTCCTTGTGGAATTAAAATCAGTATGCACAGATAAACTTCCTCATGGAATATGAATACAATAAAGATAGGAGAAGTAACCGGACACAGAATATCAAAGGCTGTATACTGTACTTAAAAAATAATAATTCTGCGATAGGAATTCATTATGCAAATCTAATTGTTTGCATAAATGTGTTCAGTTTGTTTATTTAGTGCAGTGTGGTAGACTGCATTCTAAGCAGACTTCACAGAATGTAAGAAAACCCCCTCAAAGGGAAGTACAGTATCAGATTCCACTGAAGGGTAGTAGGTGAATGGGCAGACATTATCCTATGAAGCAAGGAATTTAATAACAAACAATAGTTGCTTTCCTAAGCACTCGAGTCTGCTTTGTGTATGCATCTTCAAGGCCATTGGGAGATTTGATCTACAATTATGAAAATGAGTAGAAATGCATGGTTTTTTAAAAAAACACAAACGCCAAGTGTTAAGGTTCTGTGGCTTGTGATCGTATGTATGTACATTATTTTAGCCTGACGCCCTGCAAGACAGAGACCACTTCCATTTCTAAAGCTGCAATCCTATATGCGCTTACATCGGAGTAGGACCCGATGTGGCCACTGAGGCTTGGCTCCCAGTACAAGTAGGCAGGTTTGCACTGTACTGTAGATCCATCTGCCTGGGGTGTAACCAAACACTTCCCAACAAACACGGGTCTATCTTCGCAGTCGCAGGAACGCGCGCGCACCCTCCCCAGACCCGCAAAGTGTTTCAAGGGAACGTTACCTAAAGATGCTGGGGCTATGGCTCGGAAACAGCAGTGGAGTTTGGGTCAGAGGCTCCACACTGAGTAAGGACTGTCCTCGGACCTGCCTTAAGGGAAGCAATGCACATTGCCATCTCAAGAACTCGCCTTCCAGCAAGACTATTAATTCGAGTCTTAAAATGACACAACTGTGTTAGTGTGGATTTGGGGGGCATTAATTATAAAGCTATCCTAACCACCCAGGGCTGCAGTCCCTATGCACTCTCGCGTGGCACGGGAGTGCAAACACCCACCGAACTCCGCAGGATTTTTTTCCTGGGTAAACATGCAGAGGACCTGGCTGCACTAATGCCATTGCAGAACAAGAGCTAGGTGTCGAGAGAGGGAGGATGAGGAGGGGAGAAAGAGGATGGGGCGTCTAGCAAGCGAAGTCAATCCCCTTCTTGGTTTGCATTTGCGCCGCTTCAGCGCTCGCCGCCGCGTTCCTTTGGGTGCCTCCACAATGAGGCCCAGAGGCGGCTTTCCTGGCCACCCTTTTCTCCAAAGGGGCTTCCTCCGTCGCTTCTAACCAGGCTGCCAGTCTCAAAAGCAGCCGGAGATGCAGCCGAACCATTTCCAGGGAGCGTTTGCAGCAACAGCAGCGCGCCAGCGGCAGGAGAAGCTGTCTGTCGCCACTTCGAGGCACAACGTGTTGCTCTGGGTGACTCGGGAGCTTCCTGCAGCTCATGCCTCCTCCCGGCCACCCTCCTCTCTTGGAGCAAAGCCCCCCACCCCTGCCCCGCCTGCTGCTGCTGCTGGCAGCTCCACCAATTCCAGATGTTTAAACGGAGACCTTAAAGGACCTCTGGGCGGCGTTCAACCCATTGCATTCCGCTGGGGGGCTTCCTTCTCCGCTGCAAAGCGCCTCCTCCAACTGCTCGTTGCGGCGGCTACCGCGGAGGACGCTTCCTTTCGTGCAACTGCCCTTTGCAAATCGCCCCTCCTTTCTTCGGAGGGGGGTGGGTGGGATCCTGCACTAGACTTGGGGACCAAGAGGAAGTACCATGTGAAGGCCGAAGTGAGCCAGCCTGCTGCAGCCGGATTTTTATTTTTTTATTTTTTCCCCTTCTCTGATTTTGCCGAGTCACCCTTGTGCTCCTCTCTCGGCTTTGGAGCAGGAGAAGCGCGGGGATTTAAAAAAAGACTTCCAGCAAGGTAAGTGGAAAAGAACAATTCTAGTTCTGCTACAAGCTTCTTGGTACATACCGGTACATCTGTGTGTGTCGTGTGTGTGTGTGTGTGTGTGTGATATACATAATATGTTCTATATAGAGATTATATATAACCAGCTTCTGGTAGGCTTTTATTACGCAGCAGAGCCGCGATAACATGTTTACCGCGCTGGTTTTTTTATTATTCTTAAATACGCAGGGTTGTTTGTTTGTTTTTTACGCCCACGGCGCTTGCGCTGCCCGCTGGTTTTTGCGCGCTGGCTGCAACCACCCAGTTTGGCGCAATCTGGGTCGCGCCTCTCCGGCACCTCGTCGGTATTGCACGGTGCTTAATCTCCGCCGCCGCCTGGGGAAGGGAGGCCTGGGAAGAGGGGGATGGCGGGCACTAAGATCCGCGGCTGCGGGCGCCAAGGGCAACTCCCGATCGCCGTTGCCGCAGTCTCGCTAGGGACGCGGCTGTTGCGCAAAAAGGGAGATGGTGCCTCGTCGCCTTCCTTGGTCCGCACGTGCGCCCTCTCTTTTTCTCATCGCTCTCCGGTGTCGCTCCTCCTCCCTCCCCGCAGGCCGGGACCATCTTCCTCGGCTCGGGATCCGCTGGATCTTCTCCTGGATTTCGTGGACCACCTCCGGCCAGGCGGCGGCGGCGGCGACGCTTCCCCCGCTGCAGGCAGGAGCGCCCGGGTGAGAGCCACCCGCGCCGCCGCTTATGCAACACATCATCGAGAACCACCCGGACATGGCCACGGCGCTGCTGGCGGGCGAGAAACTCAAGGAGCTGATCCTGCCCGGCGCGCAGGACGACAAGGCGGGCTCGCTGGCGGCGCTGCTGCTGCAGCTCAAGCTCGAGCTGCCCTTTGACCGCGTCGTCACCATCGGCACCGTCCTCATCCCCATCGTGCTCGTCACGCTGGTTTTCACCAAGAACTTTGCCGGTAAGGTGGGGCCTTGCTGGGCCTTCAGGGCAGCAGCGTGGATGGAAAGCATGGAATGGGAGAGTTGGGAGGGGACTCTAAGGCTCAGCCAGTCCAGCCAATTTGCAATACAGGTGTCTCAAGGCATCCAGTTTGAAATCATGCCGGGCCCTGCTAAGAATAATAATTATTATTATTATCCGACCCAGATTGCGCCAAACTGGGTGGTTGCAGTGAGCGTGCAATAATAATAATAATAATAATTATTATTTATACCCTGCCCATTTGGCTGGGTTTCCCCAGCCACTCTGGGCGGCTTCCAACAGAACATTAAAATACAATAATCTATTAAACATTAAAAGCTTCCCTAAACAGGGCTGCCTTCAGATGTCCGAGCTTTGCTAAGCTTTGCAAATGTGCTGGCACTGCACTACTAGGAGGAATCGGACGTACAGCTGGTGAAGCCTTTCCCCACTCCTATTGCTGCACCTCGGAAATGGGGAACAGCTTCACCTGTTGAAAGTCTGCCTGTCTGGCAGCTGTAGAAGAAGCTTTTCCTAAGAGGGGAGAGGTGGGGGAGGTAGCAGTGGTTGCAACACACACTCAATTCCCTTCCCTTCTCCAGTAGTTAGAAGGAGGGGAGGCGCAGGGCTGTAGCTAGGGGGAGCGCTATTCGGGTTATTGCCCCGATGAAGCTTCCAGAGGGGTGCCATTGAGGCTCCCAGCCTGTGTATGTGTGTGTGTGTGTGTGTACGCAAATGTGCATGGGGGTGCCAAACTGGGTCTTTGACCTGTATGAAATAAAGCCTAGTTTCGCCCCTGGGGAGTCATCCTCCTGGCAAATAATCATAGTTCAGTCGGTAGGGCATGAGACTCTTAATCTCAGAGTTGTGGGTTTGAGCCCCACGTTGGGTGAAAGATTCTTGCATTGCAAAAGGTTCGCACCTCACGGTCCCTTCCAATTATTATTATTAATAGAGTTTATATACTGTCCTGTACCTGGCGGTCTCAGGGCGGTTCACATAAAAGATCACAACATATATAATCAGAATAAAAACAACAACCCAATAATACTCCCCCAGAAAAGAGCCGCATTTTAAAAGGGTACAGGATGTCAAACAGACCAACCAAAGCCCTGGTTAAAAAGGAACGTTTTTGCCTGACGCCTGAAGGTGCCAGGCAAACAGTTCTATGATTCTATGAAAACAGGCATTTATTAGGATTCTGATAAAAGCATTCCTGCATGACAGGGAAGGAATGCCAAGTGGTGGAAACCTCCCAGAGAAGAGAAACTTGGCAATGTGCAATGGGAAGGCCAAGGGCATAGTAGTGGGGCTAGACTTGATCCACTGTGGAGGCTCAGCTTCGAATCAGAAAAACACACAAGCCTGATTGAATCTCATCTCTGCCATGAACTCTGGTACCCTTAGACCAGGGGTGGGGAACCTCTGGCCCTCCAGATGTTGCCAGACTTGAATCCCCCCACCTTTGGGGAGATGGAGACCATCAACATCTGGGTGACCTTGGGTTTCGGCATCCTTGCCTTAGATCAGGGGTGTCAAACTCAAATTCATCGGGGGCCGCATCAGCAGTTTGGTCACCCTCAAAGGGCCGGTTGCATCTGTAGGACTATGTGTCCACTCTTTATTATCATAAATTATTGTCACTGCATTCAATTATTACTGTTTTTTGTAATAATGTAAGTAATAACTAGCTCTGAAAGCAGAAACATAGTCAGAATGGCAAGTAGATATTCAAATGTACAATTATTGTACAATTTATTGAAAAATGATTTCTGGTAACAGACAGTATTTTTTTTTAACATACAAATATTGCCAAACGCTTGGAGCTGCTGTTCAGGAAGATGGATTTACAAGGGTCCCCCATCATCCCCCTGCGCCTCACAGGGTTCTCTGGGGAGAGGGGCTTGGGTGTGGGGCTGAGTGAGGAAGCCTTCAGCCCTTCATGGAGCAGAGGGCAAATGTAAGAATTCTCTGCACTGCAAGCCTATGTATCTTTAATACCCAATGGAGCTTAGGTTTGTATAAATGGGTGTCGAAGTGCAGCCTTGGGTTGAGCCTCATAAGTCATACGATATGCAAACATTAATGTGAACACAAGGGACCATGGATCCAGTAATCAGCAAAGCACGCAGGTATCTAGGACAAGTAAAAATGTTTTATATTCAACAAATTCTCAAACCGCTCTACTTTAGAATATTCTGTTGCAGCTAACCTGCAAGTTAGTCTATTGGTCGATCCCTGCGAGGCTCTGCCCTTCTGGCCCCGCCCTCTCTCCCTGTGCGGAAGTGAAGCCGGAGTTTAACCCTTTCCATAACGTTAGTGGCTGCTTCTGTTCGTTCCTCAGAAAACGGACCATATATCTCCCTAAAAAAAGGTCAACAACTCAAGCAGTCTCTCTGGAGTTGGCCACCCCTGATCTATATAAACTATCCAGGGAGGAATGGAGGGCTGCCTCCCTCCTGCCACCCCTCCCCTGCCAGATAATATGCCATTCTTCTCCGCTCCTTTGGTAGCCGCCCACCCCTTCCCCCTCCCCTTTTTTGCCAATCAATCCTTCTCCATTTGGGAAATTTACAGGAAACCCAAATTCGCTGTCCTTGTTGGGTGAAGCAGATTTTGAAAAGCATAACACACACACACACACACACACACACACACACACAAGAGTGACACCCTGTGTGTGATTAAATGTCTTGAAATCTGCTTCTGATTTCCTCGGGAATCAGGAGGAGTTGATTTTTTCCTTCCCCCCCCCCACTTGGATTGAAACCTTTTTTAAAAAACTCCCATTTAAAGGCAGCCCGACCTCAGTTTCTCCACTGTTGCAATTCTCCCACCCCACTCCCTTCCCACACCCCTCGCTGCTCTTTTGATCCCTCCCAGTGAAGCAACCCTTCATTGGGTAGTTCAGAGCGAGCGAGCGAGCTAGCGAGAGGGAGAAGCAGCAGCAGCAGCCAGCCCTGCCTCTGCCGCTCATTCCGGCGCCTCTGGAAGCCGCGGCTGCGGCTCCAGCGCGCTTGCCTCCTCTAGCCAGAAAGGGAGAGGGGTTTGGAGGACTTACAGAGCTTCCGGACGAACGGCGACAAGGACAGCTTCGTCGGAGGAGACAACGCGGCAGCGGAGCGCGTTGCCACCGCCCCGCCCCACATTCAAAGCGAGCGCGAAGTTGCGAGAGGTGGGGTTGGGGAAGGGAGCGGCGGCGGGCCATCTCGCGAGAGTAAGAGGCGAGAACGGTTTCCCGAAAGGAGCCCCTGGGAGCTGTAGTCTCCAAGCGGAGCGCTCCCCGCGCGTCACCAGATAGCGGCCTGTTTGTCGGCGCGGCGCTTCAGCAGCAAGGTCCCGCTGCTGGGTCCTGCTGGCTGGGGCGCTCAGCGGGCCGCATGAGGAGGTCTGGCGGGCCGCATTTGGCCCGCGGGCCTTGGGTTTGACACCTGTGCCTTAGATGAACCATGCCATATACTTAAATCACATTTTCTCCACTCTCCCAAAGTGTAGGTAAATCTCTTCTAAAGTTTTGGCATGTTGTGCAGCAACAGTCTTGATCCTGTGTAATCACACCGCTCTACCTTATCGGGTTCTTGTTGCAAGGATTACAACAAAATGTAGTATTTGGGCACGTGGCGTTCTCTGAAGACTCTCAATTACTGTATAAGTTACTGCTTGTTTATTATATCTGCAAGTGTCTGCTTAGCGCCCGGATGTGATTGGGGTGGGTGGGGGAGGAGTGGCCAGAAACACGGTGGAAGGTAGAATGGTAAATGGAACAGTTTGAGAGGAAGGTGTACTATCCAACTTGCTCCTCTGTGAAAAAGCAGTTGAAAGTGCAGGGTGTGTCTCTTGGAGTCCATGGCCTCAGTGGAACCACCACCCAGAGGGTTTTTTTTTTGGGGGGGGTGCATAATGAACAGAAAGCGGTTAGAATTTAGCTCCCCAGAACCACAATTACAAACATGCTTGAAAATTTATTTCGAGATCGCTTCCCCTCAAATAACAACAGGACGCACAATGTCCAGCTGCTCCCAGAGACGTTGCCTCCTCCATTCTTGAAGCGCATGGTTGTATTTTCGCTGCAGCTGCCAAGGGTGTGCAACGGGGCGAGTGAGTGACTCCCATTCTCCCCAGAGATGCTGCGCTGCCTTTGCAAATAAGCTGCCCTTGCTTTTTGTTCCTCACGGAGCACTGCTTGCCATCCGTTCTATTCCTAGGTATCTCGGTTTTGCCTTCTGGGTTCCTAGCGCCGCCTTGCTCCCTTGACACCTACGTTTCTTAGCAGAGGGGCGCTTTGGTACAGAGGAGCATTCGGTCACATGAGCCCCCACCCACACAAGAGTCTGCAGTGGTCCAACCCAGACACAGATTGATTGATTATTTATTTACTTGTTGAATTCATATACCGCCCTATACCCAGAGGTCTCAGGGCAGCTCACAGAAAAGATCACAATCTATAAAATTAAAATAAAAACAATAACCCAATTACACCCCCCAAAAGAGCTCCATTTTTAAAAAGGTATAGGTGTCAATCAGCTCAACCAAAGGCCTGGTTAAAAAGGAACGTTTTTGCCTGGTGCCTAAAGGTGTATAATGAAGGAGCCAAGCGAACTTCCCTGGGGAGAGCATTCCACAGACGGGGAGCCACCACAGAGAAGGCCCATTCTCGTGTTGCCACCCTCCGAACCTCTCAAGGAGGGGGCACACAAAGGAGGGCCTCAGAAGATGATCTCAGGGTCCGGGTAGGTTCACATGGGAAGAGGCGGTCCTTGAGGTATTGCGGTCCTGATCCGTTTAAAGCTTTATAGCAGGGGTGTCCAACTTCAAAGAGATTGCAATCTACTCCCACAAAAAAAAAGCTGGCAGTGATCTACCCATTGTCTTGACCAAAGTTGTTGTTGAGCTTTTCGGGGGGAACAGTGATCAGAGTTATTGAACTTTTGGGGGGAGGGCCTTCACCAAAGTTGTTGAGCTTTTTTTTAGTAGATCGCGACCGACCGGTTGGACACCCCTGCTTTATATGTCAGAAGCAGCACTTTGAATTCAACCCAGAAACTAATTGGTAGCCAGTGCAGTTGGACCAGGATTGGTGTAATATGCTCAAACCGTCTTCAACCTGGTCGCTGAATTCTGCACCAGCTGAAGTTTCTGAACCATCTTCAGAGGCAGCCCTACGTATGACACATTGCAGTAATCTAACCTTGAGGTTAAAGGTAAAGGGGCCCCTGACCATCAGGTCCAGTCGTGTCCGACTCTGGGGTTGCGGCGCTCATCTCGCTCTATAGGCCGAGGGAGCCGGCGTTTGTCCTCAGACAACTTCCGGGTCATGTGGCCAGCATGACAAAGCTGCTTCTGGCGAACCAGAGCAGTGCACGGAAACACCGTTTACCTTCCCGCCGGAGCGGTCCCTATTTATCTACTTGCACTTTGATGTGCTTTCGAACTGCTAGGTGGGCAGGAGCTGGGACCGAGCAACGGGAGCTCACCCCGTTGCAGGGATTCGAATCGCCAACCTTCTGATCAGCAAGCCCTAGACTCTGTGCTTTAACCCACAGCGCCACCTGGGTCCCAACCTTGAGGTTACCAGAGCATAAACAACAATAGTTAGGCTATCCCTGTCCAGATAGGGGTGTAGCTGGGCCACCAGCCAAAGCTGATGGAAGGCACTCCGGGGCACTGAGGCCACCTGAGCCTTGAGCGACAACAGGAGTACCCCCAAGCTATGAACCTGCTCCTTCCAAGGAAGTGTAACCCCACCAAGAGCAGGTGATCCCCTATCCATCTGGTCTAGGGAACCACCCACTAACAGTGCCTCAGTCTTATCTGGATTGAGATCCAGTTTGTTGGCTCTCATCCAGTCCATTCAAGGCAAGAGGCTTCCACTGCCTCACCTGCAGATGCAAAGGAGAAGCAGAGCTGTGTGTCATCAGCATATTGAACGTACTCTGAACCTCCAGATTTCCTACCTCTGTGAAAACCAAAACACTCACCCACCCCACTCACACACAAAACAAAGACCACCACAGCCAACCACAAAGGAACAACCATATCCTAGGCCAACCCCAACATCTCTCACCATCAAAGGAACACAAGTGAACAGCAGAGAACCTACACAAGCGACGCTGACAAAAAACCCCACACTTATTAAGCAAAATAGAAACATTGTCACCCCACCCCCACCCCCTCCCCCCACCTACTTTCCTTCCCCTCTCCTCACCAATGTCTCGACAAATGAAACTGATCTGTAAAAATGCTAAAAGAGACATTGCACATATATTTGTAAACCAAGAAAACCCTTAATAAAAAAAAGGGGAGAAAGAAAAAACAAACAAACAAAGTCTTTGGGTGTCGGCCTTCTTTTGCCCTTTCTCTGCCCTGTTACTGGCACACAGTCCATAGCTGCCAAGTCTCCCGTTTCCCCGCTGTTATCCTGAATGGCGAAATATCCCGTAATTCCCCCGGATTTTCAAAGCAGCTCCTGCTGGCCAGGGAGGTTCCTTCTGTGCATGTCTGGACATGCGCAGAACCGATTTTGGGTGCCGCTCTGCCCATGTCTAGGCACCGGAAATCGGGTAGAGCAGCACCGGAAGTCGCTTCTACGCAAGTCTGGACATGCGTGGAAGCGACTTCCGGTGCCGCGCTGCTGCTGATCCCAGATTTTTCAATCCGGGAGTTGACGGGTATGACACAGTCTCCTTGTGCTTTGGTTCCATTGCCCTGAGTTCTTACAAGTGCTCCCCTTCATCATGACTCTTTAAAATTAACATGCCCTTGCCTATTATGCATCAGCCTCAGAAGTGCACCTGAAGGCTCTGGGGTTGGTTTTAGCTCAAAGGATTTCATGGCAAGTGGATAAAGCACAGTAATCACGTGTCATCATTGGAACATAAGAAACTGGCTTAAGAAGAATCAGACCATTGGTCTATTTAGCTCAGTGCTGCCTACACTGATTGGCAGTGGTTGTCCAGGGTTCCAGACTGCAGTCCAGGGTGGATAAAAATCAATGATTTTTAAATATATATATATATATATCAAAAAAATGATTTTCTAAAAATTTAAATCAGATTTTTTTTATTAAGATTGGATTTTTAAAATAAAATGCTTTTGGAGGAAAAATCATTCTAAAGATAGTTTTCTATTTAAGTTACATTATAATAAATATGGAAATAAGGATTTGTTTTAAGTTTTTCATATGTGTTAAAACTCAGGTTTTTTTTCTAATTGTTTAACCACATCAGTTAACAAACATGGATATGTATGCTATAATGTTATTGTTTTGATTGTTTAAATTGTTATTAAGGAAATGTTTGTTTTTTCTCCTTCCAATAAAGTACAGTAGAAAAGTTGTCCAAATACGAACAGTTAACTTAATGAACCTCACAATAATTTCATAATTATCTATCTATGTATTTCTAATAGTATAACCAAATCGGTACTTTTTGATACAACTGTAAAAACTACTCTGAAAATTTATTATTCCAAAAATGAAACCTTCATCTGGTTGTAAATATTAAGATTATACCAGCAAGGATGAGTCATTTGTAAAAAAATATATGATTTAAACCACGTCTTACTGACTAGTGATTTAAATCAAATCCACCCTTCCTGGAAATGTCAGGGATTGAACCTGTGACCTTCTGAGTTCAAGACAGATGCTCCACCACCAAGCTAGCCCTGCCCTTATTGATTTCCTCCATATCTGTGTAGACCTTCAGGCATTCTGTGGGATTCCAGGTTCCCCCTTCCCACCTTTTGCTGGAGGATATAAAAATGCAATTGGCTGCAAACTGTAAAAGGGCCTCTTTTCTTTTCTTTTCTTTTTTAAGTGGCTATTTCCAGAGGGATAACTGTGCAGCTAAAGCAACCAAGACTCTTGTGGTAACCTTGAAGATTTAACACAGGCATCCCCAAACTTTGGCCCTCCAGATGTTTTGGACTGCAATTCCCATCTTCCCCGACCACTGGTCCTGTTCGCTAGGTATCATGGGAGTTGTAGGCCAAAACATCTGGTGGGCCGCAGTTTGGGGATGCCTGATTTAACACAAGTATTGTGGTGTAAGTCGGTTTTCATTTTCGTCTCAACGCCGCTTTGAACCTTGCTTCTGCTGTGCACTCGCTAGGTCACCAATCTGCAATGTAGGAATAGTAATCCCGGTCTCCCTTCCAAGTCTCCGGTCTCCCTTCCAAGGCTGTTGTAGGCATTACAAGATAATGTACAGAAAATGCAAAGTGTCCTTATATCTCTCTAACTTTCTGAAGCAATTGTATCCGTTGCAAACAAGGTAGTAGCATTTTGAACATGCGGTATTAAATTGCTATCAGAGTAACTTCTTATTTCTTAAAAAATCTTTAAAAAATCATATGAACATGAAATGCAAATGTATTTGTGGATATAAGTCTATATTTAGAAGAGCTAGGTTTCCATGTGACCGTTTAGTACCAGGGAATAAGGCTGGCTGGGAACAGCAATGGGATATGATATGGAAATTATTGTCTCTTTGTGAATAG
The DNA here is from genome assembly GCF_963506605.1 of Zootoca vivipara. NCBI lineage: Eukaryota > Metazoa > Chordata > Lepidosauria > Squamata > Lacertidae > Zootoca > Zootoca vivipara. The sequence goes on from NC_083285.1 coordinate 13,522,614, forward strand.
CTATTAATGTTGTGTGAATCTGCATTGAGGCATTTAAAAGCAATACGTTTTCAGCTTGAATGACCACACACCGAGCTTTTAGAAAGTGAATCATACAGCCCATTGAAAATTACCGATCCAACAAATTGTTTGGGTTTGTAGTGAAACCTTTTAGGTGCTCACATTAATCCCTTGGTTGGTTTTTGTGGGGCAGCGGCAAAGATGGCAAAGTAGCAAGAGTTAAGTTGTGGGGCCTTCTGTTAAACCATTTTCCGTCGATGTAAGAACATGCAAGCTTCTGAACTGGGGAAAAAAGTAATCACTGTGTAAAAGATACGCAGCCTTTTGGCAGCAGACTGAGTTCTGTTTTTATTTAGGATGTGCTCACATTACCGCCTTCGAGCGCAATGTAGTTGTTTTATTCATGGTGTATTTCACAGCTATTTCCTTCCGGCTGCTCGCATCAGCCTGCTTCATTCGGATCAGATTTGTTTCTGCTTGTACACACACTAAGGGGGTGTTGTTGGGGCAGGGATGTCTTCCCTCCCCCCAAAAAAGCATGTCCAAAGTCCGTTTCGGGGGCCGGTCGATTTAACCCAGCCCCTATGGCAGTTTATTTTCTGGGGTAAAATCCTAAAAAAAAAAAAACCCTCAACAACTTCAATACTTAAAAAAGGTTAACACCTTTGGTCGGCCCTCACGGCCCTTCACTTCATCAAATCTGGCCCTCTTTGAAAAAAGTTTGGACACCATTGCTGGCCTAGGTAAAGGTGTTTGTGTTAAAGATTCATTGCTTGTGTCTGCAGTCATATGATTGTTGTCTATCACATGACGGTATATGTTTTTCATTCCACAGAGTGGGACGTGACGGAGACAGGATGTTTGTTTTACTTTGTTTCCTGAATTGCAACTATTGTCCTTTGCTCTTTCTCTTTGCTGCCTGAGAGAGAGGGAGCCCTGTTGCAGTGCTCCGTGTATGTTTATATGTAAATAAACGTAGATTAGCCAAATGCTGAGCTACTGAGTTCTGTTACGCAATTGCACAAACTCTGCGGATCTGTAAGTGTGCTGATGTCGGTTGGCATCAGTCGCTGTGATGTTCAGGCTGAAGAAAGCCTTCGAAGCTCCTGATCAACCAGGAGGGAGGGAACATGCCAGTTGAGCATGTGTCTCTGCCACGGTCCTACTCGTGTGTAAGAGATCCTAATAGTTTGCACCTTGGCTAGAGATGAATAAGGAATTGCTCGCTATGGAGCTGCTTTGAGAAACGTATCAAACTGTATTATACATTTGTACCTTGGATCCCGAAAGCCCTGCGAGTCAAACGTTTTGGCTCCCGAACTCCACAAACCCGGAAGTGAGTGTTCCGATTTGCAAACATTCTTTGGAACCCGAATGTCCAATGCGGCTTCTAATTGGCTGCAGGAGCTTCCTGCGGCCAGTAAGAAGCCGCACCTTGGTTTTCGAACATTTTGGAAGTTGAACGGACTTCCAGAATGGATTCCATTCGACTTCCGAGGTACAACTGTATGGTATAACCCCAAGACTTGACCATTGTGATACTGAAAGACTCCAGCTGGTACAAAATGCTGTGGGTAGACTGTGGCTATCGCTACATAAGTTTCTTCAAAACTTTTCAAAAGCTACACTGAGATGTCCCAACTCATTGTTTTCCCCTGAAAATATTAAAAAAGACTCTTTTTTAAAAAGAGTGTAAAATAGCTGTAGATTACAGCATTGGGTTATGAAGCAACTTTCAATAGCTGGAATGCTTGTCCCTCAAAATTAGTAGAGGAATTAGAAGCTCCAAGCAGAAAATTATTGCCGCTAGCTTTTTGTTTCTTTGTTGAGTGTAGGAAGAGCCTGCAGAGAATACGGAGTGTGGCAACCGTCAGGTAGCCCATCATAAGGTGTGACTCTGGCATGGTCGCTGGAACAAATTGACGGACCATTTACAGTTCCCAGGGACAAAGTGTTACAAGCAAATAAATAACATTCTGGGCACAGAGCAGCTTCAGAATAGGAGCAGCTGGCGGAAACATTCCCAAAGGTAAAGTTGAAGTGAACATTTTGTTTTCCTGTGCACCAGGACAAGCAACTGAATTTGAGAGGGCAAAGGTTTGAAAACAATTAATTGCCTAAGTGGGCATGGTCCATGGGCATGGGCTTGACTCTGAACTGTAGATCTGGTGTAGAGACATTAAGGGGGAAATGCGCTTATTTCAGAAGCAACATCATGCTTCTAAAAAGATACTGCTTAATTATCCAAGGGCTATCTTCTGTACTACTTTCAGTATTTTAATCCAGCTCCTTATTGCATCTCCATTATTAATCAACCTTCTATATCTATGGTGCCATTGATGAATATAACCACTATTTTTGAACTGCCCTGTGATTTTCAGACATAGCTGCCAAGTTTTCCCTTTTCTCGCGAGGAAGCCTATTCAGCATAATGGAAAATCCCTTTAAAAAAGGGATAACTTGGCAGCTATGTTTTCAGATGGAGAGTGGTATAATAATAATAATAATAATAATAATAATAATTATTATTATTATTATTATTATTATTATTATATGCTGCCCTATACCCGGAGGTCTCAGGGTGGTGGTTCACAGAAAAGATCACAATATATAAAATAAAAATAAGAACAATAACCCAATAACACCCCCGCCCCAAAGAGCCACATTTTAAAAGGGTCTAGCACAGGCTTCCTCAACCTCGGCCCTCCAGATGTTTTTGGCCTACAACTCCCATGATCCCTAGCTAGCAGGACCAGTGGTCAGGGATTATGGGAATTGTAGTCTCAAAACATCTGGAGGGCCGAGGTTGAGGAAGCCTGGTACAGCATGTCAATCAGCTCAACCAAAGGCCTGGCGCCTAAAGGTGTATAATGAAGCAGCCAGGTGAACTTCCCTGGGGAGAGCATTCCACAGACGGGGAGCCACTGCAGAGAAGGCCCCGTTCTCGTGTTGCCACCCTCCGGACCTTTCGAGGAGGAGGCACACAAAGGAGGGCCTCAGAAGATGATCTCAGGGTCCAGGTAGGTTCATATGGAAAGAGGCAGTCCTTGAGGTATTGTGGTCCTGAGCCGTTTAAGGCTTTATAGGTCAAAACTGCACCTTTGAATTGGGCCCAGAAACTAATTGGTAGCCAGTGCTGTTGAAGCAGGATTGGTGTAATAGGCTCAAACCATCTTGCTCCGGTGAGCAACCTGGCCGCTGAATTCTGCACTTGCGAACCATCTTCAGAGGCATCTCTACGTATAAGGTATGATGATGATGATGATGATAATAATAATAATAATAATAATAGTTATACATTTCACTGCAAGGAAAGCCTCATAATTAGCTCACTTTGTGATTGCCCATATTTCCCAATTTTCTAAATTCACTGGGTTGCCCCTCCCATAAATCCCTGTGGGTGCTATCCAGTGCTAGCCATACTTAGAGAAGACCCCTTTAAATATATGGGCATGACTAACTTAGGACTGTCATTTTCATTGGGTCTACTCTTGAGTGGAACTTAGTTGAAGACAACTCAAACTATTTATTACAGATTGATTTGAAGAGCTAAAGAGAGTTGGCAGCCCTTTAGGAGGTGATTTGGATGAGATTTCCCGTTTTTATTAGCACATTTCACAAAAAGCTCCATGGTTTAACCAAAAGCATGTGGCTATCCGAAGGCTATATCTCAGCTGAAGCAGCTCCCCAGGCGGGCTGAAGCCAGGTGGGGTGAAGCTGGTTTCATTGCAGGTGGGGCATAGTTGCGAGACAGGACTTTCAAGCCAAGAGTTTCAGTATCCAGGATTAGAGGATCTCTCATTTCCAAATAGTGCTGAGATTTGACTTGCTTCCAGATCTTCTCATCACCTGATACACATTTGCTGTCTTGTTTTCCCCTCATGGCAAGAGCAGCAAGGAAATAGCTAGGAACAGTTTAATGGTGCTATCCCATGCATGTCTACTTGGACTAAGTTCAGTGGGATTTCCTCTCAGGTAAGGGTGCATGGGACTGTAATCGTAAGTACCAGTATTCCCTTGGCCTAGTATGAAGACTCCGTGCATCAAGGAATATATTGCCAGTTAGGGATTGGAATGAGTTCTCTTATTGCCTATGACAGGCATGGCCAAACTTGGCCCTCCAGCTGTTTTGGGACTACAACTCCCATTATCCCTAGCTAACAGGACCACTGGTCAGGGATGATGGGAAATGTAGTCCCCAAACAGCTGGAGGGCCAGGTTTGGCCATGCCTGGCTTATGGGGTTCTTGCTCCAGTTCTTTCAGTCTGTTGCGTCTTTCTGTGGACTGCTGTGACTGTGGTTTCTGAATGCGGAAGCTGCTCGCTTGTGTCTGGGTTCATGGGGCTTGCAAAAGGAATGATTTGTCATCGGATCAAGGGGCGGTTTCATTTCCCAGCAGCCCTGGCATCTGAATGAAAGGAGGAGGGGTTGTTAACCTCCACCACTGGCTACTCATCTGGAATTACAGCATCCCTCAGATGCCCTTTCAGAAGCTTAAGGATAGATCCTTTTTAAAGGACAGCTTATATAATATTGAGTTGCATATTTCAAAAGTGATAACAGTATCTGACTTCCAGCAAAGATTGCACTTTTCTTCTTCTTCTTCTATAGATCCTTTTCTCTTCCCCAAAGATTCCAGTTGGGGTTTTTTGTTTTTAAGACAGCAGAAAAGCCAGGTGGCAGTGTGCAGATTAATCCATAGCCCACTCTTTGGCTTTCTCATGACATTCGCTCATGAATACTGCATTTTTCTGTCTCTTAGCAGTTCCCTACGGCAGCCCTCTACCACTCTCCTGCTAAAGAAGTAATGGCGGAGACAGTAAGTTCTATGACTGATGAGTCATTGTCGGTCTTTTGTTTAATCCCCAGTATGTAATCTATCCTGCTTAACTTGTACTTTTCAATGTGTTAAGTTTAGTACATCAGTTTGAATGGGGCACAGCATCTCTTTGTGCACTGTGTGTCTTTCAGTCGGAGTAGCTAACAATTTTGGGGGACAGGACCACAGTCAGCCTTGACCAACTCTTGGGTGGGAGGGTCACATGTTGGCAGTGGACACCCCATAGTCTCACACGTACACACACACACACACACACACACACACACACACACACACAGGAAAGCAGCCTGACCCTCCTCATCTGAACTGTGTTTCAAAATTGTAGACTCGACCCCCAAGCTGGGGGTTAGCCACCCTGGAATTAAACTATAGTATACTACCTTGATACTGGTAGTATATCTGAACCACAGATATTCCTATTCACTCTTGTGCAGACTGTTCCTATGCATATTTACTCAACAATTATTCACGAATGTCTCAGTGGGCCCGGCCTACTCCCAAGTAAGTGTTTGCTATAGAACGGCACCTTCAGGGGGCGGCAGACTGATCTTTTAGAAGAGAATTCATGAGAAAGCTCAAGATCCGTGTGCATCTTTCCAAAACAATTTCGGTGTGGCTCTATATTGGTTACCTTTCTGGTTGTCACACTACTGCTCTTGAATCCCAGAGATCTGCAGATAGACATTGGGTTAGTATCTGACTTAATCACACTCAGAATAGATGCATTGAATTCAGTGGACTTAGGTCGGAATACAACCCAGTGTTTTACTGCCTACACACATCCAAGGCAGCCCCAACAACTCAGAATTATTACTACTACTACTTATAATAATAATAATAATTCAGAACTCAGAATTATTATTATTATTATTATTATTATTATTATTACAACTACTACTTATTAGGGACGCAGGTGGCGCTGTGGGTTAAACCACTGAGCCTAGGGTTCGCTGATCAGAAGGTCGGCAGTTCGAATCCCCGCGACGGGGTGAGCTCCTGTTGCTCGGTCCCAGCTCCTGCCAACCTAACAGTTTGAAAGCACATCAAAGTGCAAGTAGATAAATAGGTACCGCTCCAAGCGGGAAGGTAAACGGCGTTTCCGTGTGCTGCTCTGGTTCACCAGAAGCGGCTTTGTCATGCTGGCCACATGTCCTGGAAGCTGTACGCCGGCTCCCTCGGCCAAAAAGCGAGATGAGCACGCAACCCCAGAGTCGGTTACGACTGGACCTAATGGTCAGTGGTCCCTTTACCTTTTTTTATTACTACTTATACTCTGCCCATCTGGCCAGGCCTCGCCAGCCACTCTAGGCAGCTCCCAACAGAATACAGTCGTACCTTGGTTCTTGAATGGAATCCATTCCGGAAGTCTGTTCCACTTCCAAAAATGTTCAAAAACCAAGGCACGGCTTCCAATTGGCTGCAGGAGCTTCCTGCACTCAGTTGGAAGCCGTGTCTGACATTCGGCTTCCCAAAAAAGTTCGCAAATCGGAACACTCACTTCCAGGTTTGTGGCGTTCAGGAGCCAAAACGTTCAACTTGCATGGCGTTCAAAAATCAAACATCAAACATTTAAAAACTTCCCTAAATAGGGCTACCTTCAGATGTCTTCTAAAAGTCAGATAGTTGTTTATTTCCTTGACATCTGATGGGAGGGCGTTCCACAGGGCAGGCGCCACTACTGAGAAGGCCCTCTGCCTGGTTCCCTGTAACCTCACTTCTCGCAGGGAGGGAACCGCCAGAAAGCCCTCGGAGCTGGACCTCAGTGAACATCACTAAAACATGTTAAGATGTCATGCAATCTTCTCCATCAAACCTATTCAAAAGAAAATTGGCTAAGTAAGATGAAGATTTTGATTTGTGGCGCAAAATATCCACAGATTTTGAAATAATGATTTTCAGATCTGTGAAAGGACTATGATGTAATCAAACAAGTTAGAGTTGGGGCTCCGCCATACCCAAATGATAGCTGTAGCTTTGATGTGTGCTAAAATTAGACTTTGGATCTCTACAACTGCTAATTTTCTTTAAAGAGCAGGAAGTGAGCCCTATCCGGTCTCCTTTCCCCATAAAGAAAAGGCTAGGGAGAATCTCAGATAATTTGAATATACCATGGGGCTTCTAAATTCCTGTGTTCCTTTGTCTCTCTCTCTCTCTCTCTTTTCTTTAATGCCGCAGTGACATTGAGGAAACGAGATCAAATGAGTTTTCAGACTTTTATGTTTGACACATTCTGTAAGGGCAGCTACTTGGACAAGAAACCACATTGGTTTATATAGAAAGCTGGTACAACCACTTCGCAGAAGTAGCATGTATACGTACAGTTTTATGCTCTTTATGGAAGCCAGGGTATAAAGAACCACACAGATATTGCTGCACACCTGTTTAGGAGCTTCCAGATTTTGAAGGACTAGGTTGGCTTTAGAAGTTTTGGTCCCTTTCATCAGCAGAGGGGACAGAATGTGGCCAGCCTACAAGCCAAATTCTCAATGTGTCTAGGAGATGGACTTATTTCGTTCCAGTTATGAATTGCTGCCTTGTAAAAACACGTGCAAGCGATATAGCAATAAAGCATTGGAAACGATTTCATATATACCAACAAAATAATTTCAAATCAGATACGGGGTGGGATAAAGATGTGCATAATCTGTTCTTTCAACAGAGGGCACTTGAAAGCCCAGTTAAGACTGAAGGGGTAGCAAAGAGCATATAGTGCCTTTGTCCACCTTCCTCAGACCTCACCTGAGGGTCTCGCGTTGACTTCAGGGCTTCGGCTACTCCCCCACCTTGAGACCCTCCAAAGACAGTTACGTTGAAACAGTAACAACAGGGTCGGCTCTTTTAATATTTGAATGTGTTTCATTTGCCCCCAACTAGACTGAACCCGTAAACCTGGTCATTTGTTTCAGAGGAACTCTCGCCCGTGAGCTGTGTTCTGAATCGTGACATAGAGGGGTCTGTATTTAACTGTGCATATTGTGGGAGAATGTTTTCTCAAGAAAACTGTGTTTGCCACTGAGGATACTTCTCTTAACCAGAGGTACTATAATTATATTTTTATTAAATGGGGGGAATACTTAGAACGAATATCATCACCACTTCCTAGTTGAGATTTCATCCCCAACTTTTTTTATGATGTATTTTTTGTGTGTGTGTGTGCAGTATATAATAATAATACAGTGGTACTTTGGTTCCTGAAGGGATTAGTTGTCGAACAAATCATCTCCTGAACTCCGCAAACCCGGAAGTAAGTGTTACAGTTTGCGAACGTTTTTCAGAAGCCGAACATCCGACGTGGCTTCTGCTTGAGTGCAGGAAGGTCCTGCAGCCAATTGGAAGCCACGCCTTGGTTTTTGAATGCTTTTGGGAGTCGAACGGACTCCTGGAATGGATTAAGTTCGAGAACCAAGGTACCACTGTACATGAAAAAACATAAAGGTGGTGCACAATAAAACAATCGCACGCCACCTTTATGTTTTTTCACATATAATATTGTTATTTTATGTTTATTTTAAGTGAATTAATGAATTGAATTTGTATACCGCCCTTCATCCGTAGGTCTCAGGGCAGTTCGCAACATAAAATAACAATATAAGAAACACAAAATATGTAACAAAAACAGACCAATAATCACCCCTCCCAGAACACATTTAAAAGTACATTGGGTGTCAATTAGCCAAAGGAACTTTTTTGCCTGGCACCAAAAGGTGTATAATGTAAGCACTTGTGATGTGGGCAACCAAATCACCTGATTATTTGAAACAGAATAAGAATAAGAATAAGAATAAGAATAATATATTATTTATACCCCACCCATCTGGCTGGGTTTCCCCAGCCACTCTGGGTGGCTTCCAACAGAAAAATAAAACACAGTAATCTATTAAACATTAAAAGCCTCCCTGAACAGGGCTGCCTTCAGATGTCTTCTAAAAGTCTGGTAGTTGTTTTCCTCTTTGACATCTGTTGGGAGGGCGTTCCACAGGGCAGGTGCCACCACCGAGAAGGCCCTCTGCCTAGTTCCCTGCAACTTGGCTTCTCGCAACAAGGGAACCGCCAGAAGGCCCTCGGTGCTGGACCTCAGTGTCCGGGCAGAATGATGGAGGTGGAGATGCTCCATCTCCACGTGGCTGTGTGGGCCTGTTTTAGAGACCATTGGTATTCAGTCATAGGCAACACTAGGATCAGACCTCAGTGGTGATTGAACCGAGACAAATGTCTTGGAGAAGCTGGTCAGCAGAGATACATCAATACTGCAGGACAGCAGTTCAGAGGTTTAAACCAGAGGCAGTCACAGTTCAGATCCAAATCAGTAGCTATGAGATGCATCCAGAATTTGGAAGATTGAGCTGGGGACATGGATGGATCTGTGGCAGCCTTGACCTTTAACAGTACGCCTGGTATTCATAGACAACAAGGAAATCCATGCCTATGATGAAGCAGGCTAGGGGTTTCCTCGCTGGCGACATAGAAAAGGAAGCCCACCCCTTAGCTCTCCCTTCTCCACCAACCTTCTCAGTAGAAGACAATTTTTCAATTAGCTTGCTAAGTAGAATACATTTCTGTGCTGGCTGTTGGGGGAGAGGGCTCCCTCTACGACTGGCATGGAAACACAGGATACGAGCCTCTGGGCAGATTCCACAAGAGTATTGAGGGGCTAGGCCAAGGATGAGAAAGCCGTGGCCCCACAGTTGCTTTTGGACTCCAACTCCCACCAGCCCAACCAGCATGGTCAATGGTGAGGGACAGTTGTAGTCTAACAACATCTGGAGAAGGAGCAGAGGTTCTTCACTTCTGGATTAGGCAAAGCTAGAAGGGATATCGGGCAATGGAAGGCAGTAGTGTTCACCCAGACGACTCAGGAATCAGTCACCTGCTTTGGCCCATGTCACCTTCTCACAAAGCACAAGCCTGCACAAGCCACAACTCTTGCCTATGAGCGGCTCAGCAAGGAGTGGTTGCTAAACATGGCGCCAGAGTCCTCGATTCATCAGTTCATGGTGCATTTCATTTGGTGATACTTATTCAGTGGCATCCATTGTTTTTATAACAATTTGTGGATTTGCATTTTTAAAAATCACCTGGCCAAAGTGAGAAAAGCCGATACATTTACTTGCTGGCAAACAAAATAGAATTGAGTTTCATTTAAACTCTTTTAACCGATTTATCATTTCTTTTCCAGAAAGAAGAAAGAGGTTCCGGGGACATGGTTGTTCTTTTAAGCTGATTCGCAGGAAAAATGCAATGCCTGCTTTTCACTCAATTAAAGAAATCAAGGAATTCACCTGTTGTGTTGTATTTTTGTTCATAAGCCCAGCTTAGAAGAGCGCTAGGGAATTCCTTTCTGGGCACATTTGCATAACGTTATGGTACAATACGGGCACGGTCTAACAGGTGTGCGCTCTTGTACAGCTCTCATTCATTTCAGCCGAGTTTGCACATGCAAAGCTTGGATGGCTTGGAAACGATGTGCATCATTTCATTCTTTTGTCACACGTGAACCCTGTTATTCGTGCACAATAGCTCTCTCCATTAGCTGAGCCCGCTGTGCTTTAGTCTCTTGTTTTTCATGCTGAGGTCTGTTGTTGCAAAGGTCACAGAGCCCAACTTTCAGTATTACTAATGCCACAGAATACGCTCAAATCCAAACGATGAATGCCTGCTTATTATGGAGCTGCATTTATCGGAAAACAAGCACTTTCAGGTAGCGTGATCTCAGCCGAGAGGAGTTGTGTGTAGAGGGCCAAACTACTTAACAATTTCTGAGGATTGATTTTGCTGCTGCTGCTGTTTTCAAAAGATGTTATCACTTATTCCGGCCTCCTTGTTTAGCTGTTTCCAGAGGACCAGCCATGTCCGTCTGTTGCAGGACAAACAACAGTGTCTCATTTCGCCACATTTATTAAGGCATAATATTTATTACAACATCTGATGGCAACCCTGTATCGGGAAATTTTTTAATGTCTGATGTTTTACAATTTTTGATGTGTTGTGAGCCCAGAGTGGCTGGGGAAATGCAGCCAGATGGGCATGGTATAAATAATAATAATAATAATAATAATAATAATAATAATAATAATAATGTTTTTGAGATCTAGAATCACTACATCAAGTGTGCTAAATATTATCGTCAGCAGGAACATGGAGGGGGGTGTATGTGTAGTATGTGTATGTGTAAAAAGTGAGGTCAGGAGGAAATTAAAATGCAGTTTTCAGTCTGTGACAATTAAAGCTTAAAATAAGCAGCCTAGTGGCCAGAAGTGATTGATGATAGCACAGACATTCTAGCATTGCTAAGGCACTTAGCCTGCCATGTATTTTCTTGCTTGATCTTCTTGTTTTGAATGAAATCCTGAACAATGTGAATTAGCAGTACAGTGGTACCTCAGGTTACAGACGCTTCAGGCTACAGACTCCGCTAACCCAGAAATAGTACTTCGGGTTAAGAACTTTGCTTCAGGATGAGAACAGAAATCGTGTAGCGGTGGCAGGAGGCCCCATCAGTTAAAGTGGTACCTCAGGTTAAGAACAGTTTCAGGTTCAGAACGGACCTCCAGAACGAATTAAGTTCTTAACCCGAGGTACCACTGTACTAAAGACATGGTTCACACCTACATGTTCAAAACAGGGCAGCGGATGTTTAGGATTAGAGATTCCCTTCTCCTAGATGGGCAACCTTCCCAGTTGATGAGCCCTATCTGCCCCTATAGCATGTGTAGAAACCACCTTCTTGGCTGTTGGGCCCATTCTTGGTCTCATCAGCTCAATCCTCCGGAGCCTGTTTTGTATAGTAATTCTGCTTAGCAACCTCCCTTTTGGCCATAGCCAATGAATCAGATTTCCATGCAGACGAGTGAGTGGGATCTGCAAGTCTCCTTGGTTTCCATGCTGACTGCAGAGAGGAAGAGAAACCAATCCTTTAGTCTGTCCCTCCTGCGCCAGCCCGTTGGGTCACCCATCCACAGAGGCATACCAGCCTGTGCCAACCCACTGCTCTCAGCTTGCCTCTTTCCAATCAGGAGGTGAACTTGGAAAAGCAGCTCATGCAGAAACACACTAGGAATGGGCTCACCTTCTTACTCTTCAATTCTATAAAATGCCCTGTCGGTGTTAGTTTGGAGCATATTTTAATTCAGGGGGGGGGAGACAGGTAACCAGCTTCGTGTGAAAAGTATAGATAGCCATGCAGTTCCATTAGGAATAATCCAAAATTGGCAGCGAGATAATATCTCCATTTTGAACACGTGACTATGCGCAGTGAGAAGTTGTACTGGGATTGTGTGGTTTTAAGCAGGCGAGGTGTAATGCTACTAATGAGTTGTTTATTTCTTTATACTAGCAGGGTTTCCCATACGTTGGTCTCCAGCTGCTTTTGGACTACAATTCCCATCATCCCTGACCACAGATCCTGCTAGCTAGGGATGATGGGAGTTGTAGTCCCTTTTTTTCCTTTCCTTTTTTTTGCAAGTGATTGCCTTCATTTGATGTTGAATGATGTTGAATAGCTTGCGCTAAGTCATGATGAGATCTACTACCAAGGTATTTCGGGAACTGCTGGCCATAATATTGTCAGGAAGTGTATGGGATGTGGAGGTCATTCACACAACACATCTCTTCATGTGTCCCGTGACGGGAGTCACTCTGTTTCCAGAAATCATACAATATGAATCAGCTGAGGTAGCTTCTTACAGAAGGCTATCCTTGATATGACTTTATCCGATATGGTAGCCTGAGTTATGGTTGTGTGATCACAGCCCACCTAAATGTGGCAGTCTTTGTACTCTCAGTATACATCTCCCAAAGCTAGATGTTAATAGCATTATTTTAGGAGCTCCTTGCCAGGGCCCTGTGAATAATTTAGCCCATCTCCTGCATTTAGTAAAGGAGCATCTGTGAGCTGTTATGAATACAGAATAAGTAGACTCACCCATGCAGATCCCTTGCCCAAAACTATTATTGTGTCACTGTATGGCACAGTAAATTTCTCCCAAGAGAACACTTGAAAGCAAACATTTGCAGAATACTTAGCGGCAAACACAAATATTCAGATGCAAAAAAATAATCTTTGGCAGTGCAAACTACACAAATGAGGCAAAATTAATTGCAGCCCTGTTGAAATCAGTTAGACAGACCCTCCCACACAAGTGAAGCAAGGCATTCCTAACTGAATTAATAATTTTATAGCACATGCAAAAGACCTATCATTACTGCAAGTGGAGCTTATATGGAGATATTGTTGACAGTCCTTGTGTTTCTATGCACTGAGTGCATTGTGGGCAGACTCGCACATGGCAGGATCCCATCAATAGGAGTTGGTCCCATGCTTGAGTGGCTGAGAAATGACTTTACTCCCACAACAGTATCATGAAGTGTCTTTGCCTATACAGTACAGTGGATGGCAGACATTCACATATGTAGGACAAATTAAAATGCTTTTCTTAAGTACATCCCTGGGGTGGAAGGAAATCTTCTCCATTCAGCCATAAGATTTACAGTCCTACTCTTAAGTGGTGTCATGGTTACAGGATTTCTGTTAGCCGACTGGTTGGTTGCTCTCCCCCAATCTTTAGAAGAATGGTGAGAACTTTTGTATCAGAAAGTGCTATGAGATCCCTGGTTTAGTGGGTTGCAGAGGCTATGTTTTAAGTTAGATTTTAATTTCTGATCGTTTTAAATTATTGTAAGACACTAACACAGCCTGAGTTGTCTAAGTCGGGTCAGCAACCTAAGGCCCATGGGCCGAAAGCGGCCTGCGGGGGTCATTTGACCGGCCCACGAGCCGCCCCCAAACTGAGTTGCCCGCTCACGGGCTGCGCTAAACTGGCGCAGCTTGAGGACTCGCTTCCGCAGTGCCGGAAATCGCGTCTGCCCAGACGCCGGAAATTGTGCACGCGATCCAGCCCATGGAGGGATCTCCACGGGACCAATCCAGCCCAGACAAGATAAACCTTGCTGACTCCTGGTCAAAGTTGTCAAGATTTAAAGTTAAAAATATGCATCCCTGAAGGATAAGTGTTTGTTTGGATTCTAGATCACTCAATATCCATACAGAGAAACGTTGGTTGTGTTGAGATGTAACCATGGTTTAGTGTTACAAGAATGAGCCTAGCCTTCCCTTGGGCTTGTGCCTTCCTTCGGTGTCGTAATGAGAAGTAATGATCCGAGAGCTTCAGCTTCTGTTTTTGCCACAGGTTAGCTTGTTCTCTGAACTATGTCTAATCTTTTAACTATGTTTAGTGGAAATAAGTCAGCTTCATAAAGTCTGGTTTGAAGATGTCATAGGTTAAGAGTAACCACGGTTTGCCTGAGTTCAGAAGACACAGCGAGCTGTAGTTTACTTAAAACGGGAGTGAACGCTTCCCAACCCTTCTTCCCAGCTGTACCAGAAAAGAAGGGAACACACAAACCTGAGAGGAGCCTGTGCTCCCTGTCAAAAATACTTAACAGTGGTTTAGTGCTACAGTCAAACCAACCCATTATGTACTTAAATCTATATTTTAATTGGGTTCCCAGATGATTTACAGGGCATTGCACAGCTTCATCTACACAGAATGTATATAGCCAAGATATGGCTGGTGGGTTTCTAAAAATCATAGCTGTTGTGCTTTTCTCCACATACTGTAGAAAATGTGTGGCATTCACCACAAAACGTCTTGGTGTTCAAATTATAAGGGAGCACTTTACATCGATCATTAGCTTGCAGCAGTTTCCCATGGAAACATAGATACAGAAGGAAGTAAAGCTGTTGGCTGTCACCTACCCTGTCTCGTGTTTTATAATAAACAAACAAGCTCTGCACAAGTTATGAATAGAAGTTATTTTGTTACCCTGAATAATATGGTGTTCGAATCCAGAATGCTTTGAGGGGGCTTCCATACCGCTAAATTCACCACGGGCTGTTTTTTGCCCACTGTTTTGGAATACGATGCGTTGGGATACGGATTCTGTTCCCTTTCCCAATAGGCTATGATTTCAAGACAGGCCAGATAGAAATGAGAACATTGCTGTATAGAGATTGGGCCTCTCATTCTGGACTTATTTTTAAAAGCTCCAAAATTTAGAACACAGCAGCTGTTCCTTTATCACATGAGAGGTAAACAGCCGCCATGGTCCTAGGCTTTGATAATTTTAAACTACCTTTCTCTGTCCGAGTACAAGCAGAGAATGAATTATACAGATCTCACAGAGAATAATCTGGAGACAGCAAAGAGAATGTAGGACTTACAAATGCTGCGCAGCATTGAGCAGCCAAGTTCTTTAAATATATTGTTGCTGTATAGTCAGAGCTTCTGTTCCGTTAAGCCAGGAGCGTGGAACCTCCAGTCTGCAGGTCAAACAAGGGTTCAATTTTGGCCCATGAGGCTGTTTTACCCCAAACCACACCTACCTGCCCTACAGCTTTTGTCATATATGACATCAGGTGTGGCACAGGTAGAGATGCAGCTGCCAATCCGCAATTGACAACCTTAAAGTGCACTCCTGGTGGTGCAATGTCAAGGAAAAGCTGGCTTCAGCTCTGCTTGTCCATCAGTTTGTGGGTGGCAGAGCCAAAGCCTTTTAGATTGGCTATGCAAGCCTTGCCTGCAGCAAGCCTTGCATGGTGCTTTGAAGTCCTGACTTTGGAACGTCAAAGCACCCGATAACATCTGAGGATATCACCTGATAACATGCGAGGTCAGGTGATTGACAGGTACGCAGTCCCTCACGCCTGCCAAATTTGGCTTGTGAGGCTAGGATTTGATAAGGAACTGACCTGCAGGACCAAATGGTTCCACCACACCTGCTTTAAGGATTTCAAGGAGGAGCGGGGGGAGCGCACTGCCCCCAGCACCACTGGGGAGGGGGGTACCATTGTGGCCACACACACCCCAGACACACGCCGTGCACCCCCACTGCGCCAGGCGCCACGCCCCGAGGACACGCCCCCCCCCCGGTGCCGGAACATGCAGCTGCAAGGAGGTCGGAAAGTTCTCTGACTCACTGCACCTCCTGCTTCAAAGGGTTTTTAAGGAAATAATAATATAGTAAATCTGCTTAGTCACATGTTCTTACAGAAATGTATCTTGTCTTTGAAATAGTAAGGCTGTGCCTGTTCAAGGAGAAACGCAGCAAAAATTCTTGTTTTATATGGACAAAGCCTCGCTTATTGTATTGCAGTAGCATCCTGTTCATTTGCTTTCCAGAGCACATTATGGTTTACATTGGAAATCTCCCCCAAGACAATTGCTATAAGTGTTCAATGATATTGCTAGTTCAAGTTCATCCTAGAGTTTTCAGGTTTACAGATTCCTCTGTAAACTACCCAAGTTTAAGAGCTATGATCTCTATGCAGATCTATGGAACGTAAAGATTTATATCACAATTAGGAAGATCAAGTTGGGCATGGCAATTAGAGTGGTGCAGTTTTATGCACGTTGATGCTATTTTAAATATACAGTAGACGAAAATTGATATAGTTTATGAAATATTTATTTTGCAGAGCTTCTTTTTGTAGGTTAAATGCACAGCAGTGACTTTTCTCTCTGTTATACAGAGGAGCCAATATACTGTTACACACCACACAACTTCACCCGTGACCAAGCCTTGTATGCCAGAGGATACTGTTGGACAGAACTAAGAGATGCCTTGCCAGGAGTAAATGCCAGCCGCTGGCCCTCCTTGTTTGAGCATAAGTTCCTTCCATATGCCCTGCTGGCTTTTGCTGGTATTATGTACATTCCAGCACTTGGCTGGGAATTCCTGGCCTCCACCAGGCTGACTTCTGAACTTAACTTTTTGCTCCAGGAGATAGATAACTGCTACCACCGAGCAGCCGAAGGCCGTGCGCCAAAAATCGAAAAGCAAATCCAGTCCAAAGGCCCTGGGATTACAGAGCGAGAGAAAAGAGAAATAATCGAGAATGCAGAAAAGGAAAAGAGCCCGGAGCAAAACTTATTTGAGAAATACCTGGAGCGGAGGGGACGCAGCAATTTCTTAGCCAAACTTTACCTTGCGCGGCATCTGTTCATCATATTTTTGAGCATCTTCCCGATCACCTACCTGTCCACCTATTACGCCACGCAGAAGCAAAACGAGTTTACGTGCGCTCTGGGGGAGCCTCCCGACAAAACGAGCAGTTCAAAGTTGCTCATCCGGGTGAACTGCAAACTGCCGTCAGTTCAGCTCCAGCGCATCATTGCCGGGGTAGACATTTTCCTCCTCTGTTTCATGAACTTGATTATCCTCATCAATTTGATTCACCTCTTTATAGTCCGCAAATCCAACTTCATCTTTGACAAGCTGAACAAGGTCGGAATAAAGACCAAAAAGCAGTGGCAGAAGTCCCAGTTCTGCGACATCAATATCTTGGCTATGTTTTGCAATGAGAATCGGGACCACATCAAGTCGCTGAACCGCTTGGATTTCATCACCAACGAGAGCGATCTGATGTATGACAACGTGGTGCGCCAGCTGCTTGCGGCGCTCGCTCAGTCTAATCACGATGTTACTCCAACCGTGCGCGATTCCGGGATACAAACCATCGACCCCAGCATTGATCCTGCGGACATCGACCCGAGCGAACCGCTGGTCATTAAGCGACCCCGGAAGAAAATGAAGTGGATCCCAAGTTCCAATCCTCTTCCCCAGCCGTTCAAAGAGCAGTTGGCTATTATGAAGGTTGAAAACAACAAGCCTGAGAAGCCGAAGCCCGTGCGTCGGAAAACGGCGACGGACAGTCTGGTTGCCCCTTTGCTGGAGTCCAACTCGAAAAGCTCTCAGGCTTCTTCAGCCCACAAAAACGAATCTGCCACCCTCTCCGGTGCAGGCAATGAGAAGAAACATACACGGCACTTCTCCTTAGACGTTCATCCGTATCTACTGAGCAGTAAGAAACCCAAGCCAGAGATTCAGCCTATTACCTCTATGGCAACATCCAAAAGCCAAGGGAGTGGATTTTTAAGCCAAGAAGAGAAAGTCATTGTGCACGTCGCTTCTTCCCTCAAAGGTACAGTGAATGTTGTGGCTAATTGTCCCATGGGGGCCAAGTCAAATGCAAAAGCTGCTTGCAAAATTCCTTCCGGTGTTTCTCTCCACAATTACTTAGAAGTTCCCCGGACAGGGTTGCTTGCTGCTTTCCACATGGTTGGAATCTCACATCACACCAATACAGTAGCTTCCGTATTGGAATCAATATGTGTCGTATGGGAGGAGGTAGGATGGGAAGGTGCGACTGCAGAGTCGTGGGATTCTGCGCATGCAGAAATAGAAACCAGATCCCAGGGATGTAAGCTGAACCTGCGACTTGTCAATAGGAATTTCCCCCCTCTTGCATACACTCTTACTTAACCTAGAGGCTAGCCACCCATATCTGCAGCTGATTTTTAAATTTTAACTCACTAATTTAACTTTTTTTTAAAAAAAATAGTCTTCTTGTCCATTCAGATGCTCCGATAATTCAGTCTGAGCTCTTGCAAAAATCAAGCTTTTTATTCCTTTTGCGCGTGTCAACTGATGTTTCTTAGGAAGTTGGTTCACTTTGAATGACTTGAGCCTCAGAACTGGAGCAGAAGCAGAACAAATGCAGAATGGGGCCGTATTAGTTATGTAAATTGCACCCCAGTTTCCCAAGTGGTGGGATTTCAAGAGTTCCAGTGTTTACCCTGGGTTTTGGTTTCCTTTGCATGAGGTCATTGGGAGACGTTTTCATGTCTTGTTCCATCTGATACAGACCAATGATCAAAAATTACACTAGGGACTTAAAGAAGGAGTTCTGGAAAACTTTCTGGAATAACTCAGGTTTTCCATTCTCTTGGTGCAAATGCTGGGATATTTAGAGTTAAATTGCTTTGTAGAATTTGCCTTTTCGGGGGAAATTAAGAGTGCAAATTACTCCTCTTTCAACATCACTCAGGAGTATTTCTAGACTAGGAAAATTTATATGAGTTTTGTACTAATCAGTCATGGCTTCCTTCAAAGGAATTCTGGGAGTTATAGTTGAGGATACTGAGAATTCTCTGCTTCCCAGCTGCCCCCTCGCAGTACTACAGTTCACTGAGGAGAATAACTCTTAAACCTATTTAACTGTAGCATTAATATGCTCTTAAAGCTCTCCTAGACAGTTTATGCCCATCATCAAATTACTTAGTCCTGAGCAATCCCATTAGTTTTAATACAGCTACTTTGATATAAGCAGTTGAGGTTTGTTTGCTTTTTTACTTAATATATATTCTGGCTACAGCTCTTCTATAAATAATGCTACATCATATTTTTATTGCTTTGGCTTTTGGGTGTTTACGTCAGCTGCTTAAAATACCCTGCTTTCATGTATGCTGAAATATTTATGGTGTTTATTTTTAAGAATTTATCCTCCAGCTTCCATATTCCAGCTTCCACACTTCAAGAAAGCTACTTAAAAGAAGGTAGAAACAATAAAACCATGCAGCTGTTAATAAAAACAATAGGAATAATGAACCAATAAATAAAATTTAAAACAACCACCCA
Organism: Zootoca vivipara; assembly: GCF_963506605.1. Lineage (NCBI taxonomy): Eukaryota > Metazoa > Chordata > Lepidosauria > Squamata > Lacertidae > Zootoca > Zootoca vivipara. Next base: position 13,541,929 of record NC_083285.1, read on the forward strand.
ATTAAAAAGAGGGTCGGATATTCTAAAATGACATGAAAACACTGAGAGAATAATGTAGGCTTTGGCATCTAAAAAATATCTAGGGAGAAGGTTCCACCACAATTCAAGGGTCAATGCAGAAAAGACTCTCTTCAATAGACGCCCGCTTCAGAAGATAGGGCTGTATAGAAAACAGCCTCTGATGAACATCCTAATTGAATATTCTGATTTTCATGGGGGAGAGGAGAGCCAGTGAATATCTTGGCATTTCCCCTCTGGATCCCTCCTCAAAGAATTCTGTGTATGTTTCTCTGAGAATCTGGAGCAATGTTCTCAGCACCAGAGTCTAAAATAGCTTCCCAGACAGCTAGGCTTTCTACACCTGGTGATGGTCTCTCAGGATCTGTTCACGCATTAGCCTCTTAAGGAAGCATCCTGTGCATCTCCATGCTTCTGGCGGCCTCTACAGGTGCCCAAGGTGTCACCATGCGCTCAGTCCCATAGCATCCTTGCCTTTTCTGACTGCGGAGAAAGAGTCACTGCCCCTGTTGTTGTTGTTGTTCTTCTTCCTTGTTCTCTCAGATGCCAGCTGGTTTTCCTTGCTCTGTCTCCTCCCAGCTGAAATCAAGAGCAGCAAATACTAGAAAGAACAAGGAAGGAAAACAGGTAACTTCCTTTTTAACCTTCAAGTTTTTTTAAAAAAGTGAGTTAGGTGAGGTTGGGTGAGTATTTCTTGCTGTCCTTCTGAGGGCTGGAAGAAGGTTCTCCAGATCAGGTACCTGTAGTGGCTGTTGAAACCAGTGGCCACTACAGGGACAAAGAGGCTTTGATAGGCTAATGTGTCAACTGGCCTAGAGACGCATAAGATGATTCAGGATCCTATTATAGATACTCTGTCCAACTATATTGGAGTGTAGACCATGGAGAATGTAGCCTCCCCCAGTTGCTTGTTTTCATGGAGATGAACCCACAAAACATGAATACCAGAGCTGATCCTGTTGGGTGTATGAAAAGTGAGCAATGATTTAAAAAGTGTTTTGTTTCTCTTTTAGGATCTTCTGTTCCGGGGAAAGATATCCTTTACTCTCACAACACATGCAGGACTGTGCCTGCCACCGGGACTTTTCTCACCTGCAATCACAACCACATAGCAACTTCCGGTGCTGCGAAAAAGGTCACTCTGCCCCACATAAGCCCAGCAGAGCCAGTGCCTGCCTTACACTGTAATGCTGCTCACCCTCTTCTGCATATCAATACGTTGTATGAAAACCACGAAGAAGAAGAAGAAGAAGTAGTGTCAAACCTTATAGATGAATCTTTAGACAATAGAATTCACTCGCCCACAGAGGCAGGAGACATCATCTCCAGACCTTCCACAAAGCAAGTCATGTTGGCGACATTTGATGAGCCATTGGCAATGGTGAACTCTGTAGAGTATTGACGGCCCAGAGCTGACGCTGATCACAGCTGGGTGGCCCACCTCCCAGTGCCACTGTCTCGTGAACCATGCTGCTCTGCCAATGCCATCTACTGCATGAGCATGGAGTGCCGAAATGCAGACCATTGGTTTCACCAATACTCCAAATCGGTCGTTCAGGGTAGTGTCAGTGCGTCTTATCGATAGCTTGCAAAATGTAATAACAATAATCACCATAATAATGACAACCAAATTATATACTACTATGCTTGGAACACCAAGAAACAAAGCACAAAGACGTTAGCTGTAGCTTCATGAGTTCTGTGTGGATTACTACAACTATCAAAATATTTAAAGTGCTTGAGCGCATGCCACACAGTGTTTCTTAAACAAAGCACTTATAGCCTTGGTACTTGAGCTCACTCTCTGTAAAGCGGGGGGGGGGGGACCTGGAGCCCCTCAGATGATGCTGGACCACAACTCCCATAATCCCTCACTGTTGGCCACCTGGGCCATGACTGGCAGAGTCTTAACAGCATTTTGAGAGTCACAGGACCCCCATCTCCTGCAGTAAAGTAGTGAAGCACATAACATGTATGATATTTATTCTTCCATTTTAAAAGGCAGGAGCAACACCGTGTTTTGTCTCTAAGGTAGAAAAGAAACAACAACAACAACAAAAAACAGCCAGGTGTGTGTGTTCTTAATGACATGGTTGTAAGCAAGCTGTATTTTGGTCCACGGGTATTGGGCAACCAGGGCTGACCCTAAAAATTTTGCCACCTGAGGCAAAGGAAAAGAAGGAGAGTGCTTGCCACAACATGCATTCCGCATGCTGCAACAACAGGCCATCATCCACCATATTTGAGGGCGGCAGGCTAGTTTAGCAGGTGCAAGCCGGGCTACATGGCAAACAGAGCTGCATCCATCTCACTCTGCCGAATAGTTGGGCCGGCCCTGCCAGCAACTTAAGTGGCAACTGGTCTTCCACCAGCATCAGTGTAAAGAGAACTGAAACTGGCCAGCCTGCTGCACTTATGAATGAGGAAACGAAGAGCTACGTCCTGCCCTTTAGTACATTCATATGTGTTGCGAGAGGTGACGAAAACAAAGAGTTTATTTTTTTAATGTCTATTTTATTGTGAATGAGGGTGAATGTTGAGTCAGATGTTCTATTTTAGCAGAGCGGAGAGAAGAGGGTTGTCCTATGGCTGCTTATTTTTGTCCATAGAATGACGTCTGCAAAACTAGGTTAGAAACTTCTAAGGTGCTTCACTGATGTGAAGGATATTCCAATGAAAAAAATATCCAGTAAGAGTGGATTGCTCCAGTGGTGTGGTATTTCAGCAGATGGTTACTTGAGTATTTTTAAAGGACTTGTTTACACTACAGCTTACCACAGGTTAAACAAATCTTGACTCATCCAGCTTGTAATGATTTTGCCTCTGAACATTTTGCTTCTTGAGCCATGGCTGAATAAGGGCAGATTCAAATGTGCAGGAAATACCACGTGGTACAGACCTTCCATGACTGTATCACTTCAAGTTGTAGGTGCAGGATTGCAAGTTGGAACGATTCTCCATGCTTTTAAGAATTGCCCGTGTATGGAAAGCTTGCATGCAGGGGAGAGGAATGTTCGCACTATTTTCTTTCAGAAGTGCTGCTTTTCCACATGCAGCGGGTGTGACTCAAACATTAAAATTCTTGTCTGCAGTAGCATGGATCATAATGGAAGGATTGCACAGCACACAGTATTTTTTGTCAGCATTTGAGTCATTCTTTAGAAATGTCAACAGAAATTCCAGTCAAGGACAGTTAAAAGTTTCACACAGCTGAATTGTGGCACCTAGGGCCATGTTCTGAATCTCAGCTTCTCACACCACCACTTGCTAGTTTTGGTGCACCCAGAGAGACTGATTTAACAAAGGAGAGAGAGCGGCGCCTTTCTATTGAATGCTCCGCATTCATAATCCCTCTTGAGAAGAAGGAAATTAATAGCATACCCATATCAGCAAATGTTGGTTGAGAATACGCATAGCACTCATGGATAGCTGCTACTGCTACCCACTGCTTGCTGTTTACTGTCCTTCGAAAGTAGCCTCTCTTCCATCATTCTCACAGGATCTGCTTTCCCCTTAGAATGGAAACAGATGCTACTAAAGGATATGGGATATTTTGGAGGTGGAGAGAAAAGAGAAGAGGCCAGAATCTCTGGAATGTGGAACTGCGCAGCAGCAGAAAATCGGCCTATAGAAGAGCTCTTAAACGACATGTTTTGGCCTTTGTGTGGAAGATAGCACAGGCCAAAAGCAGTGTCTGAACAGGGTTAAGTGTGAGCAAGCCAAAGGCAAGGTGGGAGAAGAGGGCAAACTAGCTCTGATGGCAAAATATGAGGTTCTGTCCCTTTACACCAGGTCTGCTTGGGGTGGGGGAATATGGTTTAACTCATGTTTAGCAAATGACACAAGCTTGGGTTTGCCAACCTGTGGCCGCCTATCAAGATGCTGTTCAACATCTGGACTAGGTGAAATCCAGTGCTGCTGTTCCATTGATGGAACGCCTTTTCTTCCAGTAGGCACCCCTTCTAATATAGGGGGTGGGTTGGGGAAAGCAATGTTCTGTAATTCCCCCAATCCAGGTTCCATGCTGTTCTGGAGGGCTCTGCAATCCTCCGGGGCGTATTTTCAGGGCGTGCCAAGGGCTGCAAGGGGGAGACATTGGCAAGTGTCACCTTCCTTCTGAGTTAGCAAACCGATTGCCCAGATGCTTTTATTCAGGGCAGATGCTGCAGGCCAGCTTCTGGCTATGCCACTCACATGTTCAGCATTCACCTGTGGTAAACCAGTAGTATAGAAAAGCCCAGTGTAGCAAAGCACTCAAGTAGCTTTAAATGTCGGTGTAGCTTCATTTAAATCAATGGGTTGCACCTTTGAAGATAGCACGGCGTGCCTGTAAGCACGTTGCTATTCCAGGCCATCCGTTAGTGAGGGTAATAAACAAGCTCTGTAATAAACATACCGTCATTTCCGAGCAATCTTTACCTTGCTTTTGGCCCAAAGTGCGTCCTCATGGCCTGATTCTTCCTATAACTTTGATGGGCAAGTTTCTTAGAAATATATCTAGTGTAGTTTTCAAAAGGCACACAGGAAAACATAGCACGCAATAACAGACTAATTTCTAAGGAGAGGAGAAGTTTTTATTAAAGCAATGTTTAAGTCAGTATCGAAGATTTTGACATTTATGTATAACGGTAGAAAACACTGCACAAATTATGGGTCTATATTGAGTGTTTTTTCATTTGTTTTACCTCAGATAATCAATATGGCACCCGTATTTATTGAAAAATAGCACTGAAAGCAAATAAATATTCTCAATACGGTTTGTGTCTACTGTCTTATCATTAGAACGCTGCTCTATTTTCCTAAGAGCATTTATTGGGAAAATAAGTACTCTTATCTAAAGTGCCTGGTTTGATAACTGCTGGGTGCTGCATATTAACAACCAAAAGCAAACCCAATCAAATGAATGCTGAACCGTTCCAGAGCATCACTGTCGCCCACTTTCCATGTTTTCCACATGCATGTTTCCTAGGAACAACAAGCAGTTTTTCGAAGGGAAATACGGAACATTTATTTACTGCACAGTCTCGGCACAAGGCCAGCGACGTCATCTTATTAAACGAAGTGGCATTTCATGAGAGCCTGGCGGTTCATAAAGACAAAGAAATGTAGCTTGTGGGGCCCACATCCTTGATGCTTTTTTAAAACTCAAATAGCCTCAGACACGAATGTGTTGTGCTAGTAGCTATAGAAGAAGCACAAAAAATGAACATAATTTTCACTACATGTGACATTGACATTGGAGGACGTAAAAAGATTCCTAATTGCTGAAAAATGTGACTTTAAGATTGGAAAAATAATAAATTAAGAGAACTGAAGTGGGCAGGTCCATTCCTACCTTTGAGTAAGCCCCATTGACTTAAATGGGGTTCACTCCCAGGTAAATGGGCTTAGGAGAGCATCCTTGGTTACTGTATACCGGTAACTACCTTTTAGCATTGCTGCTACTCTGTAGCTATATAAAAAAAAATCAGCTTGTCACATGAGGCCGACAGCATATGAATTTTCAGGTTGACTATACTGCTTATTTTACTGATCATTATTTTTTTAACATTCCCCATGTTTCCACATAACTTTGGGTACAGCACAATTCTCATAGAATTGACTTCTGGTCTGTTTTTAGTTCCTCTTCCCAGAAAGAGCTACAAAAGTGGAATGTCTGATGCGCCAAAGCTTTCACACAGATGATTCTATATATGTCCGGCTTTGCACAAACTCACGCATCTCTAACACGCCAGCATAAAAGAATTAGGTAAGTCACCTACAGCACTATTTGCCTCGACACACTCGTACGTTCTGGACAATTCTGTGACCAGATTGCACCAGGGTCACGTGATTTGTCCAAGCATTCAGCCTCTCTGTTATGCAAAAAAAGTTGGCAGAATTCTGGGCTGCGCCACTTCAGACTGCAGCTTGGGGGTGGGCATGGTGTTTCCCCCACATGAAAACTGATTTAAGAGGGAGAAAGGCTTAGCAGAGACCTCCCCCCTAGGTACCAATTTACTACATGCTGAAACATTATATAGGGGGAAATTCAGAAACATGACCTCCCACACACACTCAGTACAGTTCATCGTTCATCCTACCCACTGTGCGGAATGGCTGTTAGCTGCAGAGCTCCTTTTTCCCCTTCCAAAAACCAATAAATGCTATCATTTTTGTGCATTCGTTGATACAGCTTGTGCTCCAGTGGGAATACTAGTTGGCATACCAGATTAGGAGTAAGTAGACCTGGTTTCCAAACTCCCCACCCTGCACTCGTATGAAGGGTGCTGGGTCCTGACCATCTCTATATCAGCCAATGTACTTTGCAGGTGGACCCAGGTGGCGCTGTGGGTTAAACCACAGAGTCTAGGGCTTGCTGATCAGAAGGTTGGCGGTTCGAATCCCTGCAACGGGGTGAGCTCTCATTGCTCGGTCCCAGCTCTTGCCAACCTAGCAGTTCGAAAGCACGTCAAAGTGCAAGTAGATAAATAGGGACCGCTCCGGCGGGAAGGTAAACGGCGTTTCCATGTGCTGCTCTGGTTTGCCAGAAGCGGCTTTGTCATGCTGGCCACATGACCTGGAAGCTATACGCCGGCTCCCTCGGCCAATAATGCGAGATGAGCGCGCAACCCCAGAGTCGGTCACGACTGGACCTAATGGTCAGGGGTCCCTTTACCTTTACCTTTATGAAGATGGGGGAGGGAAGCAGCCTCAGCTCTACATGCTTTTCAAGCACGTAGGAATAAGTCTCACTGAGCCCAATAGAATAGAAATACATAGGATGACTTAAATGAGCATGCGCACTTTAAAAAATATCAAATTATAAGCCACTTTTTCAGATCAGGAGGAAGTATTTTATATAAAAGCTCCAGATGGGTCAGAATGAAGTTTAATTGCATTCAACGGCCTGTCAAGCTCTGTTTAATAATAGCTTCCACAAATAGTTACCTTTAATGAGTTGTCATCTGTTGATTTCACTGTTGCACAATAAAGGAAGAAGCATATGGCTCTCAAGGCACATTGATAAGACTAGTTTGGCATGGATTGTGAGGAGGGGGTGGTTTCATGGCATCAGAGTAGTTTTAATCAAATGCAAATGCGAGATTTTACAGCTTTGGCTCTTCCATATGAGTAAATGTTAATTAAGCAGGAGCTGGGTGAAAATTATAGTAATTTCTAGGAAAATGTTGATGGCAGCTGAACTAGTAAATATATATAGACTTATAGATGCACATACATAAACACACACACACACACACACACACACATTCAGCTTTAATTTTGCGTGCATAATCTCCCTACCCCACATTTGAAGATCCCATGTTCCATTAGCTAACTGCTTTGGCATCCACATCTCAAACTTCCCAAATTTTCTTCGACACACACTCAACTAGCTAGCTCAATTACATTAGCAAACCTCTGCTGAAGAAATGGAAATAAATAAATTCTCATCCAAGGTAGCTCCGAACTTCTGACCATTAGAGCCACAGCATTAATCAATCTGATTAAATTAACTAGGGTCAATTAGATTCCCAATTAATCACCACACCTCCTTAGCCCCCAAGCCAACCCATGTATTTATTTGTGTATCTGCTTTGAATATTTATAGGCTACGCTTCTGCAAAGTGGCTTAAAATAAAACAACAATTGTAAAACATTATTAAAAAACAAACAAACTAGAGTGGAACAATAAAATAAGATAAAATTCCAGCGTCGTGCAATACTTAAAATGGTTGGGTAAATATAAAGATTTTCACCTGGCACCAAACGAGACAAAGATGTGTGCCTCCTTCGTGTGTCGCCTCCTCGAGAGGTCAGGAGGGTGGCAACACAAGAACGGGGCCTTCTCTGTAGTGGCTCCCCGTCTGTGGAATGCTCTCCCTAGGAAAGTTCATTTGGCACCTTCATTACACGCCTTTTGGCGCCAGGCAAAAACATTCCTTCTTAACCAGGCCTTTGGTTGATCTGATTTACACCCTTTGCCCTTTTAAAATGTGTTTTGGGGGGTGGGGTGGGGGGAGCTATTGGGTTGTTGTTTTTATTTTTATTAGGTATTTTGTGGTTTTATATCTTGATTTTATTCTGTGAACCGCTCTGAGACCCCCGGGTATAGAGCAGGAGATAAATTCAATAAACAACAACAACAACAACATGTGGCCCTAGGAGCACTGAATTCCAGAAGCCCATTTTAACATACCGGCAGGTTCATACTGCAGCCATTAAGTAACTTGGCCTCATCCACTTTGAAGGGGACCCTTTTCAGCCTGAGAGCCACATACCTTTGTGGGTAGTAGTGCGAGGGACCAGAGACAAAAGTGGGAGAGCAATGAATGTGACTCTTACCGTTCTAAAGCAGGTTACACTACAGTCATGCAAAGGTTTGAGACTGGGTAGGATGCAATCTGCTTTCCCCCTCTAGAATGACCGCTCCATACATCAAATGGGGGGCGACCTTTGTGTGGTCGCATACAACCCCCTGATTCCATAAGGTGACTCCCTGGTAGTTCGGGGCTGGCATCGCCTTCCCAGGTAGGATGCCAGGGGTCTCCGCCTACCCCAGCCTAACATCCAATCCTGCCTGGGGAGGTGTTTCCAGGGGACTGGCCAGGTAAGGGGAGGGACTTTCCAGCTCACACAATAGAATTTGAATCTTACCTCCAAGCACCAGTTGGCTCCAGAGCTTCTCCCGCCCTCCACACCCTCATTCAAGTTTCTTTTGCAGGTTAACCTTTTTTCCACAGGTACACAGGCGCTGCTACGTCACGGTCGCTGTTGAAGGGCCAGAAAGGAATTTTCCTGCATTGGCAGGTTTTGCCTTTCCCGTCACAACTTTGGCGGTTACAGGCCTTGGGCAGGAATTCTTTGGCAATTTTCCTAGAGGGAGGGGCGTGAGGCGGAGACCTCACCCCCTTGCGACGACAAGATCGGGGTATTGGGGGAAGCGTTGACCATACCAATAGGCGTCATCGCTTCCGCCTTCCAGCGGCGGCGAACGGGGGGTGGGCTCTCTCTGCTTGAACATATGTTCTCCAGAGCTAGCCCCAACCCCCATACATTTGGATAACCCCGAAGCCTCTCAGAACCCCGGCTGGGGACTGGGGAGGATAACGCCCAATGCCTGAGCCAAGGTCTCCCTACATCTGAATCTTAATAAAGTTGTGGCCAATTTGAATCCCATAGCACATTGTCTTGCGTCATTATTCCTCTCAGGGGGTCGCCTGGGGTTTGGGGGGCTCCGCCTGTCTACGCAATAGTGAAGCCTGACCCCTTGTGGTTACGAAACAAAAAAGAACCATTAGGCAACATAATCTGTCATTCAGCTGATGGACACTGCAATCCACAAATACTTTAAATATCCCTAAAACTGATTATTTTCACGGAGTTCAATCCTTATACAGTCGTACCTTGGATCCCCAACGCCTTGGTACTCAGACGTTTTGGCTCCCAAACAATAGAAACCCAGAAGTGAGTGTTCTGGTTCGTGAACATTCTTTGGATCCCGAATGTCTGATGGGGCTTCTGCGGCTTCTGATTGGCTGCAGGAGCTTCCTATGGACAATCGGAAGCCACACTTTGGTTTCTGAATGTTTTGGAAGTCGAACGGACATCTGGAACGGATTCCGTTCGACTTCCAAGGTACGACTGTACCATTGCCATTCAATACAAATCTTCCATTCACTTTAATGGTTAACGTAAAAAGATAAAGATTGCCTTGCGAGACCAAAGATGGTCAAGAACATGCAATGGCATCAAGATTTGGCTTTGCTGCTGCAGCCACTGGAAACCGGAGCAGCTGGCAACAAGAGTAACCCTTCTGGACCAATGTATAAAATTGAAAGTGAAACAATACTATCCCTATTATTTTCTCATTTGTTCCAGCTGAATAGGAAGCATTTTCAGGGAGAAACTGCCAAGAGGTTGTAAATGATTTCCTGGCAGTAATAAAGCTTTCCTGACATTAATATCAGTTTTGCCTTCACTCTAGAGGGTTTTGTGATTCATGCATGCGGTGCCTCCGTCTAGAGCCATTTGCTGGCCCTGAGCTAGCCAGTAAAAATAATAACATGAGGGAGGGGGGGGAAGCGGCTGCGAGAATGGTGGCGTTGCTAAAACTCTTAATAACACAGGCTTCCCAGGTGTTGAGATTGTGTTGCAGCACAATACAAGCCACAAGTCCCCACTATGCATCTCAAACTTCAAGTTTAAATAAATAACATTTTTTATTTATACCCCGCCCTTCCCGGTTCAGAAACCCGGGCTCAGGGCGGCTAACAAATTTAAAACAATTATAATACAACATAAAAGCAGCATAAAATACAGTATAAAGGCATGAAGAACAATAAAATTCAAAGTTCAAGAATAAATTTGGGGGAAATCCATCCAACGGACATTAGATAGTCACCAGGGCTAGCTGGCTAAATTAGTCCTACTTGGGCCAGCGAGGAGGCCAGGGAGAATTAGCTGTGGGGTCTCAGAGTGGGTGATCTTCATAAAAAGGAGGGGAGGGGGGAAGAGAAGGGAAATAAAAGATCAGGCTGAGTTTGAATTAAAGGCCAGATGGAATAGCTCTGTCTTACAGACCCGGCGGAAGGAGGTTAAATCCTGTAGGGCCCTAGTCTCATGGGACAGAGCATTCCACCAGGTCGGAGCCATCACTAAAAAGGCCCTGGCCCTGGTGGAGGATAGTCTTACTTCCTTAGGACCCGGGACCTCTAAACTATGGTTATTCATGGACCTTAAGGTCCTCTGCGGGGCATACCAGGAGAGGCGGTCCCGTAAATACCAGGATTTTTAAGGATGTGTAACTGCATTTTTGGACGTTGTATTCATCTCTTGCTTGTTCTCCCCCTTCCAATTTTACCCGTACAACAACCCTGTGAGATCAGGATGACTAGCTCAGTTTAACCCGGTGAGCTTCATGGATGGGTAGGGATTTGAACCAGAGTTTCATAGTCGGACACTCTAACTACCTTGGGTCTCTTGCCCTTTATTTTCTTCCCCATTTTCCTCAATTTTTATTTTAAATTTTAAGCTTCTTGTAGAGGGATCTGCTTTTTTCTTTTTTGCTTATGAAACTCTGTAGCATGTCATGTACATTGATAATGATGATGTTGATGTTCCCCAAATTAGTATAAATACAATGTGGACTGAGGTTGTCACTAATATTCAGATAATACCAATATCTTTTTCATCAAATCTAAGCTGATGCAGTGGGTGTTCTGAATGTGGGTGTGTCTGAGTATAGTAATGGACATAGGTAGGCAAACTAAGGCCCGGGGGCCGGATCCATCCCAATCGCCTTCTAGATCCAGCCCGCGGACGGTCCGGGAATCAGCGTGTTTTTACATGAGTAGAAGAAGAAGAGTTTGGATTTGATATCCCACTTTATCACTACCCTAAGTAGTCTCAAAGCGGCTAACAATCTCCTTTCCCTTCCTCCCCCACAACAAACACTCTGTGAGGTGGGTGGGGCTGAGAGACTTCAAAGAAGTGTGACTAGCCCAAGGTCACCCAGCAGCTGCATATGGAGGAGCAGAGACGAGAACCCGGTTCCCTAGATTACTAGTCTACCGCTCTTAACCACTACACCACACTGGCTAGTGTCCTTTTATTTAAAATGCACCTCTGGGTTATTTGTGGGGCATAGGAATTCATTCATTTTTTCCTCCAAAATATAGTCCTGCCCCCCACAAGGTCTGAGGGACAGTGGACCGGCCCACGGCTGAAAAAGGTTGCTGACCCTTGGACCAGGTCATAGAATCAAGGAGTTTTAGACTCTACAAATCTTCTATTCTATGAATTGTTTGGGGGGCAGCAGATTCCAGAAATAAGACCTTCCTGCTGCCAACGTTCCTCTCCGCCCATATCCCAGTCGCTTGAGCTTTTGCACAATGCAAGCATCTACCAAAGAGCCCATGTAATTAAAGCATGCATGTATTTATCGGAATTAAAACGATTAGGAGGAGGCGAGAGAACAACAGGCTGTCTCTCGTATCAGATTTACATTGCTGCTGGTTTTGAAAACAAGAAGACATTTCAAGATCAGTAATCATATAATTTTCGGTGTACACGATTGCAAAAACGATGGACATATTGGTACATAAAGAACAAAGGAACAGGGGAGCATTATATAAGGACATTAAGAAGAGAGTACGAAGTTTAACATTTATGAGTTATGTCAGAGACTGGAGATATTTGTCTTGTAACCTATGCTTTTGAGACACATCCTACTACTTTGCCGGACACATTATTTGCTCCAGTAATCTTGGAATAAGAACTCTTCTGAACACTTTTTTTTTCTTGGCAGAACTTTTTTTTTCCTGGAGAAGCTTGGGTGGTTTCTGATTTCCAAAGGCCAGATTATCTGTGGCTCAAACTGGGAATTAAATAGTGAAAGGTGTCAGCCCTATAGTCAGGGAGTCTGTTTAGTGCACAGCCCAGCGATGTGGAAAACTTTACGAGTTTTGTTTTCAACAGAGCAGGTTTATAGCACTGAGCTGGTGAAGAAGAAAATGTGCGTGCATCACTCACAAACCTAAACAAGGTATTTGGAGGATAGCTCAGTCAATAGACCACGAGGCTCATCATCTCAGGGTCGTGGGTTCGAGCCCCACTTTGGGTGAAGGATTCCTGCCTGGCAGGGGGCTGGACTAGATTCCTTCTTGGTCCCTTCCAACTCTACAGTTTTATGATTCTATGAGGTCCTCTACTGAGAGGGGTTTGACTGACTCTTCTGGAACCTGCCAAATCTCTGAGAATTTATTTTGAAATGTTGGCCGATGAATTTTGGGAGGGTGTACTACTTCACAGAAGTCTGTAAGCTGATTTCTGACGTCATCCACCCCCAATATTTTCTTCTTCCAAAACTCGCTGTACGAAACCAACCACATGGACCGCGGAGTCCAGCGCTGACTGCTTTCAGTAGTGTCAACCAATGGAGGTCTTCCTCACATCTCACACAGATGGCTATGTCCTCCTAGCACCTACAGACACAAAACTTCACAAAACTGCAGGCACCCTGTAGATGGCTGACATCAGATGAGAAGGGGGAGAGAGGCATGCACACCCACCCAAATGGGCACTGCCCCACCAACCTCATCCAGCCCCTTCTTACTTACAACCAGGCACCATCTGTCATCTTTCCCCCTTAGCTCAGTGTTGCCCTTGTAGAACTCAGCAGTGGATGCAGTTGTCATTGCCACCTGTCATTGGCTCTAGCTCCACCTACTGGTGGCCTCCCAACCTTTTACCCTACCATTCCCAATGGACACCAGCCACTACTGCCCCATTTGGACCAAACTCTTGTTGACACTCTTTGGCTGAGATTGCTATTAAAGAGTGTGCTCATCTTATCTTCATGTGGCAAGCCTCTTCACATCTAGCGTTTAGAAGAAGGAACTTCAGAAGAAGGAACGGGAAAAGATGAATCTGCAAGCATATATCCAACACCCCATTCTCTTTGTGTTTCTAAAAGTCCTTAGTTCCAAAAGCCACCAGCATGACAGCCAGCATTTTCCAGCTCAGAACACCAACTTCCTGACTCGGAAAAGCATTTGGACTCCTGGAGGATAAAGCGATTCACAGCATGGGCTAATCTCATAGAAAAAGCACGTTGTTTAATGAGGACGGTGCTGCGATATGACCTTTAAAGCTCTGTGCAGCAGCTTATCGTAAAGAACAAAAGCAAACACTCGTTTCATTCATGTGTGAAGAGGAGAGCTTATAATCATCGTTTTCACAACAGGACGGGTTGGTATTTGTGTTGTTTTTGTCACCGCCGCTCCAGCATTCACCAGTTTAACAGATTTGTTTTAAAAGACTTCTTATTACATAGATAATGTAGGCCCATGTCCTAAGGAAGCTAAAGAAATTATAGCAAAGGAAGCACAATTGCCTTGAGTGTAGTTGTTTGTTTGTTTGTTTGTTTGTTTGTTTGTTTTTACAACTCCTGAAGTGAAGTGCAGGTAACCTTTTTGAGACGGAGGTGTTGTTTTTAGGGAAAAGCGGAGGGGAGGATGCTGTGAACTGGTTTTCAAGTTGGATAGAAGCGGGTTTGAAGGAAAACACACCGTACAGCAGTATTTCTCAAGAAACTACAGGATACCTATGGTTTGTGGCTTACATCGTGTAAACGGCATTTCTGGGTTCCATCATGATGTTCCGTTGCGCCAGAAGTGGTTTAGCTGTCTGTGGACAAACGCCGACTCCCTTGGCCTGAAAGCGAGATGAGCACCGCAACCCCAAAGTTGCCTTTGACTGGACTTAACCATCCAGGGGTCCTTTACCTTTTTACCTTTCTTTACCTACATTGTGTGTACTCCAAACACCAGTGTTGGAAGTGCACTGATGCCTGAGATAGCATGTGCAAGCCTGGGAACTTGGATTTCATGCATCTTGAGTAGCCCGTGGTCAGCAGTCAGCTTTGTGGCTATGGGAGGATTTGAACCTGAGCTCTAATAATTACACCACACCAGCTCTCACGTTAAACCTTTAGCAAAATCGATTTGAAATTAAAAGAGGGTTTGTGATTCCTAGAACAGAGCAGCACAAGGCAGGGCAGAAAAGCTATGAAGGCATGTACGTAAGCATCAGGTACAAATGATCCGTAAGGCAAGAGAAGCGAGAAAGAAAGTAATGCAATTGCTTCATGAATGATGAACAACACACCGGCTGGCTGTATTTTGCCAGTTCTGCAATCTTATAATTAAAAGTGCTGGGAAAGCAGCGTGACGGTAATAAAATTTAAAATAAGTTGCAAGCAAGGCAGTCGTCATCTGAAAAAAAATATTAATAGGCACGTTCATCAGCAGAGCAGTTTGCATGATAAAATGAAGCTGCTGCTGTTAAGATTGATGAAAAACTTTGAAATAAAATGAACAAGGGAAAGCAAAGCCGTTTTCCCAAGAGGGGAATTTGCAGGAAAGGTTTAGAGAAGCAATGGTTTAAGGAAACAAAGACCAGCGTTTTCCCTTGCTGGTTTTAGCTAGATGCGGGTGGCACTGTGGTCTAAACCACTGAGCCTAGGTCTTGCCGATCAGAAGGTTGGTGGCTCAAATCCCTGCGATGGGGTGAGCTCCCGTTGCTCAGTCCCTGCTCCTGCTCACCTAGCAGTTCGAAAGCACATCAAAGTGCAAGTAGATAAATAGGTACCACTCTGGCGGGAAGGTAAACGGTGTTTCCATGCGCTGCTCTGGTTCCGCCAGAAGCGGCTTAGTCATGCTGGCCACATGACCCGGAAAAACTGTCTGTGGACAAACGCCGGCTCTCCTGCTGTTCTACTATGTCCGCGGTCAGAAAGAAAACAAGGTTCAGTTCTGGCACGGATGAAATGCAATAAAATCTTATGTAGATGGTCTTTCTCCCCATTAACATAAAAACATATTTATAGTAATACTAGCTGCAAAGTGGCAGAGAGGCTGTGAGGCGTTAGGAACATTTTACCATATGCTTTGGATGAAAATGTTTTCAAAATGTAGTAAAATAATTGGCAAGCATTTGTGCCGTATTCCCCCTATTTGCGTTCCTGCCTTTATTTGCTGAAATGAAATGTTGTTGTAGAAGGAAGTGTTCGTATTCACGATGATGGAAGCAGCCAGGGGGGAAAAATCATACGGAAAAACTGGGGGTTTCGTATCAAACAGGGCCAGCCCAAGACATTTTGGCGCCTGAGGCGAACCACAAAATAGTGCCCGCCTCACCAGGGAAAAAGTGGGAAAACAAAGATCTACATCACGAAGAAGCAGGGGATTAAGATTTACATTGGGAATAAGGGGGTGGGAATCAAATTGACCTTCCCTGACAGTTGAAGTGGGAATCTCAGGTTGTCACGGGAGGGGAAAAGGCCTGGTCTGAACCCCAGGTGACCCCAGAGGGCAGCCCCTGCTATTTACTTCCTAGGGGTGGAAGGAGGCCAGTAGTGCTTCTTATTTGCTAAGACGCCACCGTAGAGGCGCCATTTGTGGGGGGCTGCCAAGGTGGCGGCAGATCTGGGCTCCAAGGAGTATGTCACAATATACTTACCGCAGTGGCAGCAGTAGCAGATGGTACATTCCTTGGAGGCCAGATCTGCTGCCCCTGTGGATCTTTGCCACCCAAAGCAGTCACTTCACCTTGCCTCATGGGTCCCTGGTATCCAACAAAAAGGTAAAAGGTAAAGGACCCCTGGACGGTTAAGTCCAGTCAAAGGTGACTATGGGGTTGCGGCGCTCATCTCGCTTTCAGGCCGAGGGAGCTGGCGTTTGTCCACAGATAGTTTTCCAGGTCATGTGGCCAGCATGACTAAACTGCTTCTGGCACAACGCGACACTGTGAGGGAAACCAGAGTGCATGGAAACGCCGTTTACCTTCCCATCGCAGTGGTACCTATTTATCTACTTGCACTGGTGTGCTTTCGAACTGCTAGGTTGGCAGGAGCTGGGATAGATCAGCAAGCCCAAAAGTAGTCCCATTCGTGCAAGGCGTTCCTGTGTGCCTCCGTCTCCCAGAACTGCTCCAGACATTTGAGGTTCCTCTGGATGCATTATTCTGTTTTCCTCTTTGTGGAAAGCTCTAGGAGCCTAGAAACTTGGTGTTCACGGCAGCTTTTGCCAAAGAATACAAAGTCAAGTAAACTGGACAGGTGACGTTTGTGATTTCAAAGCTTTATTGGCTCATATATCAGGAAGACTGTGGCAACAAACTTAGCATACAAAGTTTCAAAATGTGTAGATATTAACTAGATGTCAATACGAAATATTGCAATAGATATCACCCAAGCAACAGTTATGTGTGTATTCCACAATGAAACATGTGATTAGTGCACAGTTCTGTATAAAGTTGTGGTTGCACATACAATGCTCACCAAGCCAATGTCTGGTAAGAAGCAACGGAGCAACGGAGCAATGGATTCAAACTACAAGAAAGAAGATTCCACCTAAACATTAGGAAGAACTTCCTGACAGTAAGAGCTGTTCGACAGTGGAATTTGCTACCAAGGAGTGTGGTGGAGTCTCCTTCTTTGGAGGTCTTTAAGCAGAGGCTTGACAGACATATGTCAAGAATGCTTTGGTGGTGTTTCTTGCTTGGCAGGGGGTTGGACTGGATGGCCCTTGTGGTCTCTTCCAACTCTATGATTCTATGATTCTAAGAACAAAATGTTTGTGGCTCATTTAGTCATTTATAAATAGGCAGTGGCACATGGCCATTGGCATGCATTTTCCATGCATAAAGATATCTTCACATGTGCAACATATTTCCTTGATGCAGCCATTGATTCCTTTTTTTTAAATGTGCAATTGATTATTTGCTGCGTTTGAAGACAAAATATCCAAAGACAGAGACATAGAAATATCAAAAGACAGAGACAATGTCAATGCATATACATTCCAAAGTCCTATATACCATCACTTTGACTCATGCCTATGTTATATATATATATATATATATATATATATATATATATATATATATATATATATAATGTTGACAATCAGAAGTTATATTTGAACTTTTGTTGCATAAGCATATGTAATATACCGGTAGATCCAAACAAGTGCTGGATTTACGTATAAGCTAAACAAGCTTTAGCTTAGGGCCCCACTCTCTTGGCCCCCCCAAAAAAAAATTTTAAAGGGAAAAAAACTGGATGTGCATTTCCAAAATATAAGATAAAAAACAAATAAAATAAAACCTACATACAGCAACAGTATTTTGTGTTGTGTATTACTTTGATAAAATACATATTTTGTTATGTGCAAATGGCTTTAGGTCCATAAATTGCCATATAGCATATATTCAACACAAAAAACAGCTAGTTACCCTAAAGCTATGAACACAAACTAGTGACGTCTAGTTAACTAATGACCCTCTGATTAATGAGCAGAAGTACAGGGTGGTTCTTTGCTCTCTGAATATTGCACTGTTCAGAAAATTACACTAGAGTCAGGCACAGAATACCAGTTTTTTCAAGAAAGTATTTCTAATTGACCACATGCTACAATTTTATAATATTTTAAGAAAATCTTGATGAATTAAATAAAACAGTACTGTACTTCTAAGTAACAAAATATACACCAATAAAAAGTCCCCTCATCCTTTTCCCTAAACATCAAGGTCTTATTCAGATGTTATGTTTTCAACCAAGATATTCACCCTGTGACTTTTTCCTCTACAGATTTCCTGCACCTGCCAGCGTCCGCAATGCTGAGGACTTTCCCATTATCATCTCTGGAATGATCCCACAATCAGCTATAGAAAAAGGAAAGCCCAGTCTTTGCAAATGGCTCCCTGCCACACACAGGTTTATATTTTGAGATTCAGCTACGGAGAATTTGTATACTTGAAGTCTTTGAGATGGCAGCCAATAACGTCAAATTGGCTCCCAGGAAGCTTCCATGAGACAAATTACTATAATGGGTACTTCATCACATGGAGGGCAGCAAAAGTGTTATTGGGCTCGGAAGACATAATAGGGAACACTCTGAGAACAGAAAACTGACGGGAAGGCAGATCTTTTTTATTCTAGTACATTAAGTGGACTTTTAAATCCTAAGTTTGTCTATGGAAAATGATAATGTCTGCTCCTGTCTGGCACACTAATAGATAAAATATTAGATGTCAGACAGGAAAGAATAGGGAAAAATCATTTGCAAAGTGCTTACACATGTGAATCACATTTTGAAATAATGTCCGTAAGAGCCACAGGAACTTGAAGCAGGAATAGTTGCTGCATCAGTGTAATAATTCAACATCATGCTATTTTTCAGGTTCACTTGGCGTATAGGGCTTGCTCAGCTTGTAATCCTGTGCGCACTTACCCAGAAATAAGTCCTGTAAACTCTGGACTTACTCCAGAGACAGCATGCATAGGATTGCATTGTTAGAAAAACATTTATGTTATAAGCTGAATTATAATCTATATAGAAAGTGGGCATTTTATGAAGAGAAACCGATTGAAATGACTTCCTTGGCCTAGAGCAATGGGGTCCCCTAAAACTAAGTTCCTTAGCAAAGCATTATTTGGGAGTGATGACATATCTCATGTATCATATTACAGTATAAGAGGTGTATATAATACTCAGAGTAAACCCAGTAAATAAAGTCAGCCATGACTAACTTTAAGTCCATTGATGTCAGTGAAACTATTGGGTATGCCTTAGCCAGACACAACACATAATCATTTATATGTAGGGATTTATCTTTTTTTAAAAAAGGGCATTCAATCGGGATTGTCTCTGAAAATATTTCTTCTCCAGGGCAAGGCGAGGGTCCATTTCTAGGAGTTTCATCATGCAGTTTCAAAGTGAAAGTGGTGAAGCAGATACATCAGTTTATTCAAACTTCCCGTAGATACATCAGTTTATTGAAATGACAATTTATTCAATCACCAGTTATCAAAACCGACAAATGGCATTATTCAAATTTCCCGTAGATACATCAATTTATTCAAAGAACAACTCACTCAATTGTCAGTTATCAACGCTGACAATTGGCATTAGACAGTCTGAATTATTTTCCTGCTACTTTTAAATTGCCCCAGGGAACTGAAATGCTACAGATCCCTATTCCTGATTGGCCTTAGCACATTTCATTCCAACAATGCACAAGCTGCAGTATTCTGCACACTACAATCCCATACGTGCTTACTCAAAAGACCATGGGACTTAAACTGCAAACATACCGTACATTTGAAGTACATGGCTTTCGCCAAAGAATCCCGAGAACTGTAGTTTGACCCTCGCTGAGCTACAGTTCCACCATCCCTAGCTAACAGGACCAGTGGTCAGGGGTGATGGGAATTGTAGTCCTAAAACATCTGGAGGGCCGAATTTGGGGATGCTTTCTCTATGGTTTTAAATAGAACAACACAAAGATGCAGAACACCACAGATGGGGGGGCATCATATACAAAAACAACACAGCACACAGCCGCTCCAAAGGTTTAGAAAGGTTTGCATTCAATGCAAGTTTTCCTGGCTGCAGTTTGGAGAGAAACACAGCCCACTGGCGACCGGGATAGTCACTTATTTTGCCAGGAATTAGCTTTTCTGTCATATTAGGAATACACAAAGGGCCCTTTGAGATTATTTTCACCTTCTGAAAACTGGACTTGACTATTATTTTTCTAAGATAAGCCCCATTCAGAAAAAAAATCTACACCATTTCACATTGCAAACAAAGGCATCTCACCTCATCCGGTCTTGCATGATTGAATAACAGAGAGCTCAAAGTTCTGCCCTCTCCGCCCCTTTGTTCTCAAGAGTTCTCTTCCTTTCTGACCTTCAATTTTCCTTTGCCCTCCCAAAGGAACGTAACAAAGGCCATTCTCCTGCTTTCTTCCCATCATTAACTGTTCAGATCTCTGCCTTCCCCTCGATGTTTGATCCATTCCCTCTCATTTTTCTTCCATCACTCAAAACACAGTGAAACTTTATGGCAAAAGTCTTGGGTTTGCTTTTCTTCCCACCGTTGTATAAAGAAGCACCAAAGCTGAGAGCAGATTTGTAGGTGGAGGGGAAGATTGACACAAACACACACACACACATACACACATACACACCCCACTGCTGTCAGTAAAGTGGGAAAAATAAAGTTGGGCGCAATGAAAGCAGTTGCTGCCATTCGTGTCCCCTGAAGGCACTGAAGGGATTTGGTGTGGGTGGATGGAGAAATATTTCAGGAACAAAATTAGGAATTGGCCCATCTTGCAGAAAAAGAGAGAGATAAAAAGGGGGAGGTTTAGCCAGGTTATCTGGCACAGTGTCACTGTTAGTAGGTAGAAGGAGGAGAATTAGGAGGGGGTTATAGGTGGGAGCTGGACCCAGGTGGCGCTGTGGTTAAACCACTGAGCCTAGGGCTTGCTGATCAGAAGGTCGGCGGTTCGAATCCCTGTGACGGAGTGAGCTCCCGTTGCTTGGTCCCAGCTCCTGCCAACCTAGCAGTTCGAAAGCACGTCAAAGTGCAAGTAGATAAATAGGAACCGCTACAGCGGGAAGGTAAACGGCGTTTCCGTGTGCTGCTCTGGTTTGCCAGAAGTGGCTTTGTCATGCTGGCCACATGACCTGGAAGCTATACGCCGCCTCCCTCGGCCAATAATGCGAGATGAGTGCGCAACCCCAGAGTCGGTCACGACTGGACCTAATGGTCAGGGGTCCCTTTACCTTTACAGGGGGGAGCAATTGCAAAGATAATGAGGTGCAATGCCAAAAAGATGGCTATGTTGTTTATGTATGCAATCACAGCAGCTAGGATCCTTTATGCTCAGAAATGGGAAAACGAAGAAGTTCCCACTAAAGAAGAATGGATAAGCAAAGTTATGGACCACGTCGATCCAAAAAAGCTAACAGCTAAAATAATAGAATTTAATGATGATTGTCTTTTTTTGAAGAATGGAAGCCCTTTTCGGATTATTTGAAGAAATATGAAAATATGAAGAATCCGCGAGCAGGATTAGGATGATGAGCAACAGAAAGAATTAGAGACTCTTGTGTTATGATTATGATGTAAAAAGGGGGGAGACAGGGTGCAGCAAAGCAGTGGGGATAAGGAAAACATCACGGACAATGGGCTGGGAAGTCGATAATATAGAAGTTGTGGGTTTTTTTTAATGTATTGGAATTGTATGTGGGATTTCTAAAAATTTAATAAAATAAATTCGGAAAAACAGATAATTGAGGTGCCGTGGCAGTGCATGCGGCGAGTGTGGTTGGAGGGTTAGTGGTGGTGATGGAATTGTTTGGAGGACGGGAAGGGGGCTACTGTACCTTCCACGGTCTCAATGCTGCGTCCGAGTGAGCTACATGCCATATTCAGTGTGGGATGGTGCCTCCGGGTGGCTGAGCGTGGGGTGGGATCCGAGCAGCCAGCAGGCAAGCCAGGATGATGCCCACCACCTGCATGAGTGCCAGCCCAAGGGCCGCCGTGGCAATGTAGAGCATGTTGCCGCTGACGAAGTTGTAGACCTTGCTGTAGCACCCGTCACGGTAAATGCCCCGGGCGCCGAAAGGGAGAGGGCTATGCAGGCACCTTTTGCGTGCCCGGCAGCAGCTCGCGGGCACGGAGCCGTTGGGTGCCTGTTGCTCCTTAGACCACTGCGAGGAAAACCAGTCACGGTAACTTTCAACCCCGCAGCAGTCCAGGGTGCGCTGGATGGAATCCAGAGCCCCGGCCTTCTCCTCGTCCTCGGCGTAGGAGCGTATGGCTTCGTGGAGGCCGTTCTGGAAACCTTCGGCGATATCCTTGCGGTAGAACAAGCTGGAGAGCCCCGCCGCTAAGCCGGCGACCAGCACCGCCAGCTGAAAGCTCCCGTAAGTGCGCAGCAGGCAGCGGTGTTCAGTGGCTGCACTGAAGCAACCCAGGAAGCCCCACACGATGACAGCTGCGCCGGTCGCCAACAAAATGAAGGAGGTGTTTGGGTATTCGTTGGTGGAGAGCGCCAAGTAGGTGCCCAGGGAAATCTTGGCCCAAATGCCAAGGGTAATCATGGTAAGTCCCGCTGCCCAGAAGACAAAGCTGAAAGCCATGAGGAAAAGCTTGAGCACAGCCATAGTACCTTTCTGGCGATGGAAGGTGAAAATCTCCTGGGTGCTTATAACTGGTATGGAGGAAGGAAGTGGCACTTGGTGCTGCCGACTGATGCTCCTTGAAGCTGACTGATGCTCTGTGATGTCACCTTTAGATGGTTATTTCCTTGAGGTTTTGGTTAATCTCCTCCACCTTGCAAGCTGGGCGATGGTGAACACCTTCACTCGGGACCCCAAGTATGAAATGCTGAATGCTTCGTAGGCGTGCTTTTGGCAGACGATGAAACTGGGAGGGTGTTCTTTTGGGATTCAGCCACTCCACAACCAGTACTGGGATGGTGTTCTTTGGGGTTCAACAGCTCCACAAACAGTGGAGGGTTGTTGCTGGGATCCTAGGGCAGCTCTCACAGAGAGGAATGTTCGGAAATCTCTGCCCGCTTCACCTGGTCAGAACTCAGGATACCAGTCTCTTTCTCCCTATTCCGCAGAATGCAAAGAAGATTACACAGCACAAAACCAGTTGGACAGGCTCTCTGGTCAAATTGCTGTCCTGATTGTAGTCAAAGCGGCTCTTCTGACACAGAATTCTGGCAGAATTGTCTCTCAATCACTCCAGACACTCCTGTCCTTGCCTCTCTAGCTGCATGCTCCGCCTTGGTATGTCAGCTGCTAATTTGTCCGTCATGGGCTCTGGTTCCCCAATTCAAGCAAGCTTTTTGTAGTTCAGAGATTGCTTTTCACTTAACTGCCACAGAGGAAAATCAGCCTCGGTAACGGGAGCTCATTTTCCTGCCAAGCGGGCAGGTAGCCCTTCCCTTTGATCCTTCCCCTCTCAAGAGATAACACATAAATGTTACATACCTTCTTTTTAGCCAAAGCTTGCAAGATTTCCCGGTGGCATCCCAACCGGCGGCGAAACACTCATGTTAAAAGATTTCCCCATTCCTGAAAAGGGGGAATGTTGCTCCTTGCCATAGACTGTGCTGATAACTTTCAGACCTGGGTAAAGACTGTCAGAGTGCAATGTAAATAAAAAGAAGAAAGAATATTGTACAGCTGTGGTGCTCCGTAATGTAAAGTCCATGGAGCTACAGTATCCTTACGGGTATAGAACATCTGATGACTCCCGTGCTGTATTATGAAGATGAATGAGAGTCTTGCAACTGACCATTCCCAGAGTCTACACTATTTCACGCATTAATCTAAGGAGTATGTCAGAAAAACCAGACTACTGCACTGAGATAACTAAGATCCATGATCTAAGCACCCACCTTTCTTCGCTGCTCTGCCACCATTCATGCATAGCAAGCTTTCCAGGAGGGTGAAATAAATAGACTGTTTAGATTTCCCTTTGACAGATTTATGGCGTGGTGAGTACAGGGCTGTATAACAGATCTATCGCTTGCTCTTTTCTTGGAGCTGCAAGAAATAAAATGAAAGGGTTTTGCAGCTGGCAGGGCAAGTCCTAGACGCAAGATATCGGAGCCCCAGATTGCATTCGCCCAAACAAATGTTTCCTGGTCACCATTTATGTATCAACGATACAGAGATGGGCACCGGAGAGTAATTTTAAGAACCTTTTCACCACAAAGGAATCTTTTATTTCATTTCACAGCTGTTATCCAATACCTGTTGTGTTTCCCTCCAGAAAATATACTCATGATTATGCGTTGCCCCAGAGCTTAAGGAAAAAACATTATTTGCTTTAATTTGTTTCTTCGGGGAGGCTGCAAAAAAATAAGAAAAAGGGGGGAAAAGCAGCATGCTTATTGGAACATAAGGCCCAACAAAGAAAGACCGTATGAGACCACCACCTTGCTGAACCTCAGCAGGTCTGGGTCTGGTCAGTGCTGACCCTTCAAATGTCCCTATTTTACAGGGACACTCCCGAACTTATAGAAGCTGTCCCGGTTTCTGATTTGATCCTGGAATGTCCTGCATTTCCTTAGGACGTCCCTATTTTCATGAGAGAACTATGGGAGGGTTTGGAGTTATGTGACCCCTGAGCCAAGGAGATTATTATTATTATTGAATAGGACATCCCTATTTTCATGGGAGAAATGTTGGAGGGTATGTCAGTGCCTTTAAGCACAGTCACCAGCAAACCACCTGCATGTTTTCTTGAGTTCCATGATGGACGAAAGGTGAAATATCTATAAAATAGATCCATCTATTATAAAGGTAAAGGGACCCCTGACCGTTAGGTCCAGTCGCAGACGACTCTGGGGTTGCAGCGCTCATCTCGTTTTACTGTCCAAGGTAGCCGGCGTTCGTCTGCAGACAGCTTCCGGGTCATGTGGCCAGCGTGGCTAAGCCGCTTCTGGCAAACCAGAGCAGCACACGGAAACGACGTTTACCTTCCCGCCAGAGTGGTACCTATTTATCTACTTGCACTTTGACGTGCTTTCGAACTGCTAGGTGGGCAGGAGCAGGGACCAAACAACGGGAGCTCACCCCATCACAGGGATTTGAACCGCCGACCTTCCGATCTGCAAGCCATAAATGTTACATACTGAAGTCTTCATATGGCAACACTGCCATTATGGCATGGCTTTTCCCAGAAAGGAGAAGGCTCTTCCATCTTTATTTCAGTACAAAGTCCATGGGGCTAGCTCAGTGCTTTTTCCCTAATGTAGGCTGCTCTGTGCTATTTGCCATCCCTATGTTCTGCTTCCATTTTTCTGATAATAAAACAAGTCTCATGCAAACTACATCAGACCTTGGAACGCCACAGATTGGAAACGGGGAGTGCAAAATATATTTTATTTGCAGGGTTAAAGCAGCGATTACCTGTAAATCATTAAGCCACACACATTTCTTGCTTTCACTATGAATAGTACAAACTGCTGATCTCAAATACTGATTGCTGAGTTTTTTCCAGGGAGCTTTGTAAAAAGTACAGGTATTTTTTTAGTGCTACCAGTGGTGCGATGGAAAAAATGCAGATTATTGTGCATTTAAAGCCTGTTGCGGAAAAGGGCCACTGGATCCGATACTTGTTGGATTCCCCCGGGAAATATTATAATGTTCCAATTAGCATGCAGATGGCACTCTATTATTACAGAAATGTGTGGTGCAGCAATCTGGGGTACTTCTAGTAGAGATGAACTGGATCTAATCCAAAACAAATTCTACTACTTTGGTATACTACCAGGGCCGGTGCGTCCATAAAGGCAGACTAGGCAGCTGCCTAGAGCGCCAGAATTGAGGGGCACTGCCTGCCCGCTGCCCGCCCGCCTGCGTCTTCCTGGAGGCTGACTCCTGCAGCCAATCAGAAGCCGCGGGCGCCTCTGGGCGCCGCCCCTTCTCCGAGACGCAGCATGAAGACACGCCCGGCAATGCGCCCACATGTGACGGAGCCGGCTGGCCCCCGCCCGGTCATGAAAGAGGGCCGCGATCTGCTTGCTCCTCCTCGGCGCCCCCCGTCAGCCGTGCGGCCAGAGCGGCAAGCAGCGCTTCTTCTTCCCCAGGTGGCCCCGGAGGCGCCTCCGAAGACGCCATCGCCGCCCAGCTCGAAGGCCCTCCATAGGCATGCCCTCCATAGGCGGGAGGAGCGCGAGCCAAAAGAAGAGCTCAGCACCCACCCGCCTATGGAGGGGACGCTGTGAGCTCCTCAGTGGCTGCAATGAGTGAGCGGTGGCGGCAGTAGCAGCGCCCATAGCTGAAGGCTTCAGCTATGGGCGCTGCCGCCGCTTGCTCGCTGCAGCCGCCGCTGAGGAGCTCACAGCGTTCCCTCCATAGGCGGGAGAGTGCTGAGCTCTTCTTTTGGCTTGCGCTCCTTCTGCCTATGGAGGGGATGCAGGGGCATCAGCAATGCGTCATGACGTGCGACGCATGCGTCATGACGCATGTGCCGGGGACGCCAAAAGGTGTTTTGCCTAAGGTGCAAAAAGCCCTAGCACCGGCCCTGTATACTACTATGTAGTATACCAGACACATTGCTTAGAATTGAAGTACCGTATTTCTCGCTCCATAAGACGCACTTTTTTCCTCATAAAAAGTAAGAGGAAATGTCTGTGCGTCTTATGGAGTGAATGTGTGGTCCCTGGAGCCGAATTGCCCAGGGGCCAAAGGCAGATCATGCTTTTTTTTTGTTTTGTTTTAAAGAAAGAGCTAAAGGCTAACAAAAGGGAAAGAGAGTGTTGAAAGGATCCGCTCAGCAGCTGATTGCAAGAGATCGGGGAGGGAGATAAGGGAGCTAACTCCCTTCCCTTCCCGCCCCGGCCCCTTGCCCAGGCCTCAATTGTTGTCTGCAGAGAGAGGCTGCTTGTTTCCCCAGCAACATGTGACTGGCTGATTAGATTATCTGTCTGGAAACTGTAGAAATGGGTCCCTTTCCTTTCCTAGAGAAGCTGCAGAACTGTGAGTTGAACCCCATAAAAACAAGGATTTTTTCCCCTTTGCAAGGTAAGCTCAACAACTTTGAGCTGATCCTCAAAAATGGAGCTTTCCCCCTTTCCAAAAAAAGATGCACAATTGTGAGCTGACCCCCCCCCCCCAAAACGGGGCTTTTCCCATTTGCAAAAAAAGCTGCACAACTTTGAGCTGATCCTCAAAAAAAATCGAGCTTTCCCCCTTTGCAAAAGAAGCTTCCTCAAATATCTAATGGGGGGGCAAAGGCACCTAGGCCTCTAGGAGTTGGCTGCTATGCCTAGGACAATTCAAGAAAGCAAAAAAAAAAATTCTTGTTTTCCTCCTCTAAAAAACTAGGTGCGTCCTATGGTCAGGTGTGTCCTATGGAGCGAAAAATACGGTAGGTGTTGGGTTCCTCAAAGCACACATTAATAAATCCATGATTCCATGCTGGGGGGGGGAATCAGATGTCAGACAAACCATTATTTTTTTAGACTTGCAGAATGGGGAAGGCTGGGCACAATGTTGTATTATCTTCCTGTCATGTACGTTGCTAAGGATCATATTGTTCTCTGAAGGCCTTGGTGAAGATAATAATGATATATGGAAGCATTTTAGGCTGTTAGCCCACAGGATTAAATGTACTGTATTCAGGTATGCTATGTCTGCGTATCACTAAAAAGGAAGATGTAAGCTCCCTCTAGTGACTCATTTAAGATAAACCATTTACCTCTCAAAGCCAGCCTGTACAGTGGTACCTCTACTTACAAATAACTTTACTTACAAATTTTTCTACTTACAAATGGAGCTCCATCCGCCATCTTGGATGCGGTTTAGATAGGATTTTTTCTACTTACGAATTTTTAGATAGGGTTGCTTCGACTTAAGAATCTTTTCTCCCAATGCATTCCTATGGGATTCGACTTACAAATTTTTCGACTTACAAATGTGTGTTCGGAACGCATTAAATTCGTAAGTAGAGGTACCACTGTACTTTCAGCGTGCCTGTCTATAAAATGGAAATAAGTAAATATAGTTTCTGTTTGGGTTTTGTGTCTCTCCTGTGACGGGTTTTCCTGCTACTGAATGCCAAATTTCAGGTATTAAAGTTTTAAATGTAAAATCATAATGACATTAAAACGGTCTGCGTCACACCTGGAAAGGAGAAAACAGATGTGTTGTTTCAGCTATAGAAAAGCTGAAATTAATCCACTAAACAATTAGAGACTCTTTAATTGCATTTTTGGCAGCTAGGCCTCTCTGTGTGGCTACTAGCAGAACCCTGGGAAAAATCTCTTCCCACTTATTTATTTTTCGAAGTATTTATAACCTGCACTTTCATAAAAATATAACAAGGCAGTATACAGCATGCAAGGGATGCAGGTGGCGCTGTGGGTTAAACCACAGAGCCTAGGGCTTGCTGATCAGAAGGTTGCCGGTTCGAATCCCTGCGACGGGGTGAGCTACCGTTGCTCGGTCCCAGCTCCTGCCAACCTAGCAGTTCGAAAGCACATCAAAGTGCAAGAAGATAAATAGGTACCGCTCCAAGCGGGAAGCTAAACAGCATTTCCGTGTGCTGCTCTGGTTTGCCAGAAGCAGCTTTGTCATGCTGGCCACATGACCTGGAAGCTGTATGCTGGCTCCCTCGGCCTGTAAAGCGAGATGAGTGCTGCAACCCCAGAGTCGTCCGCAACTGGACCTAATGGTCAAGGGTCCATTTACCTTTTTACACAGCATGCAAAGTTTTGTATACTCCAAAAGCTCCCCACTCTCCAACTGACTGTGATGCTATCCAGAAGATAGCATTAAAAAGAGTATTTCCTACATTAATGGCCAACTGGAATTTCACAGAAACCTTAAAAACTCAGCCCATAATTGTGATATTTCAAAGCTAAAAATACCAATCACTTCAGAACTTCATGGGCTTTAATATGATATGAAACATGAGGGACTTACTTTAAAATTTAAAGTTACAAAATTTTACATTTTAAAAAGTGATTTAAAAATCAATATGATTAAAAATCTCTTCCCCCCCCCAAAAAAAGGTATTGATCATTTCATATTTCTAAGAGCTTCCTGCAAAATTTCATCTTGGGATCCGAATGAGATCACATTCTTCTTTAAAAAAAAAAAAAAAGTATGTACAAGTCTGTCTTATTGGGTGCTCTTTAGGATAAATGGGTCTTCTTAGGAGTAAATCATGGCCTAGACCAAGCATCGGCAAACTCGACCGTCCAGATGTTTTGGGACTACAACTCCCATCATCCCTAGCCAACAGGACCATCAGGGACGATGGGATGTTTGGGGGTGCCTGCCCTAGACAGCTTAGAGGGCAGAGTTCAATGGGACGTACTCCTGGATGAGTTAGGAGAGGCAGTACACGTTCTGAACCAATGGATGTAGACCAATGAACTGAAGCCGAATCCAGATAAATGGAGGTTCTGTGGACAGCGAGATTTCAAATCAGGAAATTGGTGGGACATCCTATTCTCCATGGTGTGGCAATCTTCATAAGAGCAGGTTTGATGTTTGGTAGAGTTGCTGGTGTCAACGTTGTTGATGGAGGCTCAGTGGGATGTGGGTGGTGCTGTGGTCTAAACCACAGAGCTTAGGGCTTGCTGATCAGAAGGTCAGCGGTTCGAATCCCCACGACGGGATGAGCTCCCGTTGCTCTGTCCCAGCTCCTGCCAACCTAGCTGTTTGAAAGCACACCAAAAAGTGCAAGTAGATAAATAGGTACTGCTGCAATGGGAAGGTAAAAGGCGTTTCTGTGTGCTCTGGTTTCTGTCATGGTGTTCTGTTACACCAGAAGTGGCTTATTCCTGCTGGCCACATGACCCAGAAAGCTGGGTCCCTTGGCCTGAAAGCGAGATGAGCACTGCAACCCCAGTCACCTTTGACTGGACTTAACCGTCCAGGGGTCCTTTACCTTTTTACCTTTTACCAACGTTGTCGATGGAGGCTCAGTGGTCAGTAGTTTTAGCTTATCGGCTCCAGCTGCTCCAGCATAATGTACCCACATTCTGGTAACTTCCAGATTGGGCTGCAGTAATATACTCTACATGGGGCTATCTCCTATAACGGCAATTTTTGAAAGACCTGTACTAGTTGCCACTTGCCTTTCAAGTCCTTTTCAAGGTGCTTCAGGTGACATACAAAGCTCCAAATGGCTTAGGTTCCAAATATTTGAAAGAATACCCTTATACGGTCTCAACCTAAGGAAGTACAGTATTGAGATCAGCAAAGGACACCCTGCTTATAGTCTCAACGCCAAGTGAGGTCCGCAATGAAGTGTGAGAAGGGCCTTCTCTGTGATGGCCCTACGCCTACGGAATGACTTCCGTCCTGAGGTTCATCATGGACCAATATTGCTGCCATTCTGACTAGTAGCCTTAAAAAGCATACCTATTTAAAGGCCTTAAAACACAAACACCCCTCACCCTGCAACTTTCCCTCTCTTTTCATCTTGCCACCTGTTGATCGAAACCTGTGCTTACTCTGGAGCAAGCTCTGCTGGAATTACAGGACGCAAAGGATCAGACTGGAACAGGTTTGTAGGTCATGGGGGGGGTACAATTTTTGCAAATTTCTTCAGCGAGGGGTGTTAAAAATATGTTTTTGGGTGTGAGGAATTCAAACCTGCTATTATTTTTAATTTTTAAAATTTCAAAGTTTTTACTGTTTTATTATGTTTTTGTATATGTTGGAAGTGAGAGCTGGACCATAAAGAAGGTTGATCGCCGAAGAATTGATGCTTTTGAATTATGGTGCTGGAGGAGACTCTTGAGAGTCCCATGGACTGCAAGAAGATCAAACCTGTCCATTCTGAAGGAAATCAGCCCTGAGTGCTCCCTGGAAGGACAGATCGTGAAGCTGAGGCTCCAATACTTTGGCCACCTCATGAGAAGAGAAGAATCCTTGGAAAAGACCCTGATGTTGGGAAAGATTGAGGGCACTAGGAGAAGGGGACGTCAGAGGACAAGGTGGTTGGACAGTGTTCTCAAAGCTACGAACATGAGTTTGACCAAACTGCGGGAGGCAGTGCAAGACAGGAGTGCCTGGCGTGCTATGGTCCATGGGGTCACGAAGAGTCGGACACGACTAAACGACTAAACAACAATATGTTGGAAGCTGCCCAGAGGGGGCAACCCAGTTAGATGGGCGGGGTACAAATAGTAGAATTATTCTCACTGCTATTAGTGACTGGGCAACTTTTAGCTTTGCAAGTTTACGTTTGATGAAGAAGCACATAAACTGCTTTCGGGAAGCCAACAGATTTTAATTTTACCTTCTGAAAAGGTCAGGAAATGCTTAACAACAACAACAACAGCAGCAGCAGCAGCAACAACAACAACAACAACTGCAAGTACTTGGTAATAATTTTTTTAATGATTTCTATGCAGTCTTACACACATTTTATTTCACAAGCAAAACTAAATACCATTAATTTAACTGAAGCACCTTTCAAGTGCCCAAGCCACGTTACAACTTTCCAGCATCCCTCGTTTTTGTTGCAATTCGGAAAGCTGGAAAAATCCAACACTCCAACGCTGCAGTTCTGGGGCAACTTTGCACAACCCGTTGCGGAAGCTCCCGACTGAGTTTATCATCATCCTTACCCTCCATGCATCTATCTACTTAATTTTTATTTTATTTTTTTAAAAAATCTTTTTTTATTTATTTTACAAATATAAATTTATTTATTTATTCATTTTTTGAAATCTTTTAAATTTGATTTTACAAATATAAATTTATAACAATCCAAATGCATATCTGTGCGTATAGAGGTGTCTCTGTATCTCGAGACTCCCCCCCCCCAAATCCCCTTCACGGGTCAACATTTACAACTGCACATTATCCCATAATCTATATTTTGCATATTATCCATAGCATTTGCTACGTTGCAAGTGAGATTAAAATCCTGCCAATGTTTTCATCTGCTTACAGTGAGTGGCCTCTTAAATAAATTATACATTTTTCCCCATTCTTTTTTTTAAAGTTTTTGTCCTTTTGGTTCTGTATTTACTTGTTCGACAGGGGAAACAGAGGCACATCTATCTATCTATCTATCTATCTATCTATCTATCTATCTATCTATCTATCTATCTATCTATCTATCTATCTATCTATCTATCTATCTATCTATCTATCTATCTATCTATCTATCTATCTATCTATCTATCTATCTATCTATCTATCTATCTATCTATCTATCTAATCAAAAGCATTCACTCCAAGACAGGCTCCCCGGCAAGGCACGTGCGCTTCCCGCTGCGCACTTTGGGAGATGTAGTCGCCTCTCCTTCCCTCCGCCCTTGGCCTGCGCGGGGCCGGGGGCAGGAAGCGAGGCCGAACTACAGCTCCCAGAATGCACCGCGGAGGTGTCTCCACACCCCCACTCCCTCCCTCTCCGCCTCCCTCCCCTCCCTCTATGAATGACTAATACCAACATGTTGTCAGGCTAACGTGGCCGCGAGTACCTGGAGGGCTCGGCTCCCTTTCGGGTCTCCTTCCTTCTTCCCTTGAGCGAGTTGGGTTCCTCTCCAAGCACCGCCGACGCCGCCAAGCTCGGGCTGGTAGCTTCCCCCCCCCGAAAGCACCCTGCACGGAGAGGGGGGTGCTCAGCTTGCTAAGTAAGTCAGGGGGGCCGAAGTGTGGGTTGAGGAGGGAGACCCTTGGCGTTTCCTGCGCTGGGTGGGCGCGCGCAGGAAGGAGACCCGGCTGCCTTGCCTCGCCTCGCGCGCCCAGGAGCGCGCGCCTCATGTCGCTGTGCCGCCGCGACAAGTCCTGCTGCGAGGGGGTCAGGCAGCAACAGCAACAACATCCCCCCTCTTTTTCTCCCCTTCCTTTCTTCAAAATGGCCAGGAATCAAGAAGGGAAGGGTGGTAGTTGCAAGAGGAAGGGAGACGACTGACTGCCTTACTTCTTGGGAGTTTCCTAGCAAATGGGGTTTTGTGTTTGTGTGTGTGTGTTTGCATTTTTTTCCATTTTGGGGTGGGGGGAATAAAGTTTGAAATGCTGTCCGTTTTTTAACTCTCTCTTTTTTTGCCCCACCCCACCCCCAACTTAGCAAGTGTTGCCTCGTGAGGCTATTTCGAAGGCTGCAGATTCGCCCCTAAGGTTTTAAGTTTTCGCTGGCATGTGGAAGCTTGGAAAGCTGGCAAACTTTCCTGGGCCTGCTTTTTGTGTGTGAGCAAAGGCAGAAGCTGTAACAATGCTGCTTTGAAAGTACGTGTCATACTTGTGGCGAGAGCAGAGAAAATGCGGCCTCATCTGATGGATATGTGTCTTCAACCACCACTTCCCTTCCACCTCCTCCTCCGATTTTTTTAGTTTATTTTAAAATTATTTTTCCAGGGGCTAGGAGGGTAGTATGTCATGCCTGAAAAACTTAATTAACTGGGAACACAGCGCTTCTGGACTTTATTTTAGAACAATGTACATAGTTTGATTAGATCGCAGGTCATCCTGTACTAACTATTCTTCTAGCGACCAAAGCTTATTGCTCGGCCACGTGTGTTACTTGGTGATGCTGCTGCCTTGCAAATGCAGTTGATTTTGAACAAAAACCGGAGAGATTGTTTCAGTGGGCCACTTGGATTGAAAACGTAAATTTCCCTTCGTGTCACTCCTGATGTCGTGTTACAGAGAACATCTGGCCTCATACAGGCAGTGTGGACAGCTTGTCTCGGAAATAAATTTAAACTGGAATTGTGGAGTTGTCCTGCCATTGTCATGATACAGCCTTGATTCATCTAAAACAAGCATAGGCAACCTTGGCTCTCCAGATGTTTTGGAACTACAGCTCCCATGATCCCTAGCTAACAGGGCCAGTGGTCAGGGATCATGGGAGTTGTAGTTTGAAAACATCTGGAGAGCCAAGGTTGCCTATGCCTGATCTAAAACTATGTGGTTTATTGGAGGAATAGAATGGGGAAATTTTGTGTGATCTCTTGTTGGATTTTTTGTAAGAGCAAACATTGAGGCATTTGTGATATATGATAGTAGTACAGTGGTATCTTGGTGTACGAACTTAAAACGTTCCGGAAGTCTGTTCTTAAACCAAGGCATGCTTTCCCATAGCACTGGGGGACTTAATTTACACTCAACAGGAAGCGGAACCTGTTCTGCTTCCAAGGCAAAGTTCACAAACCAAAACACCTACTTCCGGGTTTGCAGCGTTCTTAATCCAAGTTGTTCATAAACGAAGCTGTTCTTAAACCAAGCTATCACTCCTACCAGCCCCAGCCGGCAGGGGTGATGGAAGTCCAAAACATCTGGAGGGCACCAAGTTGGGGAAGCCTATGTTGGATTGAAGGCAATTCTATGTGGTCTTAAGTTCTGACTTAGTTGTATTGTGTTATGCCTAAAAGCTTGCTTATACCTTGCAATCAGCAAAAGTTGTTACCATATGGTTGGGTACAGAGTTTGGCTAACACTTCACTGTGTGGCGGGGGTGGTCCCTACTGCATTGAAAGAGGCAGTGGTACAGCCACTTCCACAGAAACTAGCTCTGTACCCTTTGGATTAGGACAACTATTGGCCAGTTGTCAATACCCCCTTTTGGGGAAGGCGGTGGAGAGGACCGTGGTGGGGCAGCTACAGGTGTACTGTACTTGGAGGACACAGATTATTTAGATCCATTCCAGGGTTCAGGCCTGTCCATGGAACTGAGTCACCCTTGGTCACCCTGATGGATGACCGTTGCAGAGAGCAGGACAGAAGGAGCGCAACCTTGCTCCTGCTTCTTGATCTCTTGTTGGCGTTTGGTACCATTGACCATGGCATCCTCTTGGAACAACTGTGGGGAACTGAGGGCATTGCATTACGCTGGTTCCAATCCTACCTTTAGGACCGAGTCCAGAGAGTGGTGCTTTATCTCCAGTACGATTGAATATCTACATGAAACCGTTGGTCATTAGGAGTTTCAGTATACTGATGACACTCAGCTTGATTTCTCCGTAACATCTGAATCGGGAGAGGCTGTACAGTGGCTGGGCCATACCTGGACTCAGTGGGGAAATGGAGGGGAAAAACAAGCTGAGCTTCAGTCCTGGCAAAAAGGAGGCAATGTGGGTGAGTAGCTCCTGTGTCCAAGAAATTGGTCCGTTGCCTACCCTGGATGGGGTTGCACTCCCCCTGAAGGAACAAGTTTGCAGTTGTGGGGGGGTGGGGTTTGCTTCTGGATCCAGCTCTCACTGGAGGCTCAGGTAGCCTCAGTGGCTAGAAGTGCCTTTGACCAACTGTGACTGGTTCAACAGTAGCACATGCATTGGTTGCTTCAAGACTGGATTACTGCAATGCACTCTGCATGGGGCATCCCTCGCGCTTGATGCGGAAGCTGCAGTTGTTGCAGAATGCTGCAGCACAATTGCTGATAGGAGGGAGTCAGCATATAGCACATGTGGTCAGAGTTTGCACTGCTTACGAATTTGTTCCTGGGCCAAGTTCAAGGTGTTACTATTAGTATATAAGGCCTTAACAGTTTGGGACCAGTTTACCTACACGATTGCCTTACCCTACGCGTGCCAATCTCTTAAGATTTGCAGAACTTGCACTACTGCAGGTGCCACATAATACCCATCCCAAATTTGTAAGAACTTGATTGTTTTAGTGTGGACTACAACTGACTGGGGCTGATGGGAGTTGTAGTCCAAATCATCGGGAGAGTGCCAGGTTGGCAAAAGCTTCAGGGTGCTTTCAGGTAACTATGCCAACTGTGGTGAAACTGACCTAGATGTCAGCCTTGATGTGCTGAATATTCTAAAACAGGGTTTCCCAAACTTGGGTCTCCAGCCGTTTTTTGGACTACAACTCCCATCATCCCTAGCTAGTGGTCAGGGATGATGGGAACTGTAGTCCAAAAACGGCTGGAGACCCAAATTTGGGGAAACCCTGTTCTAGAAGCTGCTCTTTATCGCCTCACCCAAAGGCAAGCTGCAGGTCAGCCCAGTTTCGGAGACAGTTGAGCTTGCAAAAATTCAGCTTTCCAACATATGTAGCTTCTGAATAGTCAGTTGGGTTAGTCTGCCAGCTGAGACAGGTTTAGCTGGCAAGCTGTTGTGTTGAAAAACGTCCAGCTGTTCCACCCCCCGGAGAATTCTCAATACCTCAAGTTCCAAGGAGCCAACATAAAGTTATTCTGTGAAAGGCATCTAAAGCGAATGTTTCAAATTCTTAAGAGTTGTGAAAAGTATAAATTCTACTTTGTTCATTTTCCTAACCTTCCAGGAAGTGGTATTAGGCTCTGTGTGACGTGCAGGCCAAAGAGAGGTCACTAATGATATACTGTAGTGAATTATGCAGGCCTTTTAACTAACGTGTTGCATATGAGCAGGTACACTACATGTACTCTATAATACAGTGGTACCTCGGTTTAAGTACACAGTTGGTTCCGGGGAGCCGTTCGCTCCCCGAAATGTACTTAAACGGAGCAGCACTTTTGTGCATGCTTGCGCTGCGGAACCTGGAAGTAAACACTTCCGGGTCCGCGGAGTACTCAGACCGAAAGTACTCAAACCGCAGCCGACGTAAACCGAGGTATGACTGTACTCAAGGCAGATGCATGAGGAAATGATCCTTTAACTGCCACTAGCACACACTGTACTCCAGTGTCCAGCAATGTTCTCAAGATGAAATATATGCCAATATTCTCCTTGTACCATCATGCAGAACACCAGACGTTTATCTGATGTGTGCACTACAGATTAGCAGAGCAATTCAAAGCCTGGCAGGAAATGAAGGCGTAGCCCCATTGCTTGTTCCTTCTACTGCCATAGTGTTCAGGCCTTACGCCACAAATAATGACAGTACACCATGTTCCATTTCGGGGCTTTCAAGTTCCTGCCAGCAATATTTCCGCTCACCCACACTTTTGGTGGGTAGAATGGGGAGCTTTGCACCAGCAGAGTGATGGTACCATCAGACAGCTGTGGTGGAACTGTTCTGGGCTGGGGGCTTCCAATCCTACTCCCCTGCATGGTGGATTGGTGGCATGTATTTTATCCTTAAGTAGCTTTTGCCTCTCCTCCCCTTAACTATGACCTTGGTCTAGTTCAGCAGGTTTCACAAGGACTGGAAAGCACATCAAATAATAATCTTGAACTGGTTTGATGGGAGACGAACTCGTCAGGATGATCGTTCCACTGTCTTAATTATGTCTTGGCTTGCATTAGTGAACGCCAAGTATTTTGAAGAACTTCCATTGCTTCAAAACCAGTGTGACTGGTCTGACGATGAGATCTCATTTCTTGGTCTGGTTGATTTAATGCTTGAGAGAAAAAAATTATTTAGGAACCAAATATTTATTCTCAATAAATTTGGAAAAGTACTTTTACAATTATCTATACAATAGGTTCTGTATTAAGATAAAAGAAGAGGAGACACTGGTATTTCTCAGAAAACAGCAAGACAAATGTGTAATCAGTTGCCCAAGCCTGGTAGATCCCAGGGTTGCAATTTTTGTATAAGAGCAAAAAAATCAAGTTTCAGGGTTGGGTGGCAAGGCAGATTTTAAAATTTGTTTGCTGTAGAGATTTCTTTTATCTGTTATATTCAACCAGTTGATGTTGAATATCATTGAAATCTAAATGTAGCACAATCTAATTGTAGTGGTAAGAGAGAGTGGATCCCTTTCCTGAAGTTATACCCAGGCGTAAGACCAAGATCAGTGTGTGAATGGGAACGAAGTCAAACTGCTGGAGAGTTACAGCACTTGCTGTGGCTGTAGAGACTGATATGGGAGAGACATGTTTTGCTGCAGCTGGGGCAGAAAAGGCATCTGGTTTTGCTGTGGCAGATGCACCATGGCGTTTCTTCTCTTTGCTCTCCTCCCAGCAGCCATTCCTCCTCTCCTTACTGCTGTGGATACACACACGTCAGTTTAACTTCAGAATAGGGCATAAGAAGAACCCAAAGCACTTGGTCTGTAAAGAAGTGTTGCCTACAAAATATTAGGCATGGAACTGCATGAAGGACATAATTTATTTCAGAACAACTATGTACAGTCATACCTCGGTTTAAGTACGCTTCGGTTTGAGTACTTTCAGTTTAAGTTCTCCGTGGACCCATCTGGAACGGATTAACCCACTTTCCATTACTTTCAGGTTAAGTACGCTTCAGGTTAAGTATGCTTCAGTTTAAGTACGGTACTCCACGGACCGTCTGGAATGGATTAATCCACTTTCCATTACTTTCAATGGGAAAGTTCACTTCAGGTTAAGTACACTTCAGGTTAAGTACAGACTTCCGGAACCAATTGTGTACTTAAACCAAGGTACCACTGTATAATGATTTCTTTGCTTTTATTTGCTGCATTCTTTGGTTGTTTTTACTGTCCTTCCGCAAACTTCTGCGGTCAGCAGAAATGGCCTACCCTTCCTCACCTTTTATCCCCTCTACAAGCGAGCCAGTGTGACGTAATGGTTAGAGGGTTGGGCTAGGACCTGGGAGAGCCGGGTTCAAATGCCCACTCAGCCATGAAGCTCATTGAATGTGGCTCCATCATTAACATCAACTTGGCGTGATGTTTCAGTGGAATTCCTAATCTTGCTTGGTCCATTTCCAGCAAAGGAAGGGGGAATGCTGCAGTTATTCTGTTTCTGAGAAGCTTCCGCTGATTCACCCAGTACTCACCACCCCCTTGGCCAGACAGCCCTCTGATGTAGCTCATTGCGGCAGCTCTTATCTTCATTGTCTGTCTAGATCTAGATGATCCTGATGTGTGCGTCTGCAAGAGACTGGTGCAGCAGCTGCTACCATGCAAAGCCATAAGACCAAGGGCCAAACTACACATTGCATTAAATCCACAGTTTTCCTTTCCATTGTTTGCGCTTAAGATAGCATCCTTCTGCATGGGAGTAGTAGTCGTAAGAGTTGACTACTGAAAGCTTCTGAGAATATCGCTGCTGTTCAAGAAAACTGAACCAAAACTTTGATTTCTTGCCTTTGCCACAGCTGAAAAATACATAGAAATTATGGGCACTTGATGTAGTTGACAAAACACAGTTGTACGTACGTGTATCTTCCTTATGTACAAGTCTTCACTTCTATAGTTACGGTAAAGTGTTGCCTTCTTAGAAGACATATCCCATCACACATCACTCCCAAAAGTAAGTAGCATTAGAAACGAGCCATTGTGAACATGAGGAACAGAATTAGTGATTTTTAGGACAGCGGTTCCTTACCTTTTTGGTATGATGACGAACAAGTCCGCATTTACCTGGTGTGGTGACCCATTGATTTGTTGTCACATGAATTTTGGACCTTAGATTAGAATGAGTTGTAGAGTTGCAAGAGACCTCAAGGGTCGTCTAATCCAGCCCCCTGCAATTCAGGGATCCTGGCCACAGCCGTTCCCAGGTAGACTCAGACCAGGTCTTCAGCAGCTGTTGGTTTCATGCATTTTAACTGCACGTTTGGCTGTTATATAACCTTTATCTGAGGCACCCCAAGCAGAAATGTATGCAATGCCCTGGTTCATGTGGAATTCATTGAAATATTAATGTTAGTCAGAGGGTGGCATTCAACTGATGCAGTTTGGGGCCAGTGCAGACAATTTCCCCTCTTCTGCCATCACACTACCCCAGATCTCCTCTGGAGGGTTGGAGGGGGAACCCAGAACTGATTAAGGGAGAGGAGTGCGAAGCCTGCCCTCCCCAGCTGAGAGAGCCCCAATCCCACTCCTGCTTGCACAAGAGTGGGATCGGGGCTGCGGCCTTGCTTGGCTACTGTCCGGCTGCCTTCCTCTGGGAGGGTATCTTACGCCTTTCCTCCCGGTGGAAGCCAGGCAAGTGGTGTAGGGTCTCTTTGATGCTGCTGGTGGGCCCAGCGCTCTCCAGCAGCCCCTCTCCACAAGGCGTGGGTAGGGTGTCTTTACACCCCGCGCCTTGCAGACTTCGCTTGGGAGGGTGGGTTGCGTCTTTCCTCCTGGGGTGAACAAGGAAAGAGACAGCTACCTGCACAGGCGAAGGCAGTCAAGCACACAGAGCCTGACAGGTTCTGTGCACTTGGCTATTGCCGGTTGGTCCGTCTTTGGGGAGTGGGGGGCAAGTGGACAAGGTAGCTCGCCCCCCACCCCACCCCATGCCAGCAAAGGTGGAGGCAGCTTGGCCAGGGAGCCCCGAGGCCCCTGCTGGTCGCACACGAGCAGCAGGGGCCTCGGGGCTCACTCAGCTGGGGACAGGAGCCTTTCTGCCCTCCAGCTGAGCAGCAGGTTAGGGTTGGGGTTAGGGTTAGGACTTGGACCAGCTGTATTGGCCGCAGCGCAAGAGGCACTATGGTGAACACCTCAACTGCCTGCAGCAGTTTCACCCGGCTGGGGCCAATGCAGCTTTTTTCAACATCTCAGTTTATTGCCAAGCCACAATGTTTGGCTGATGAAACGCCGCCATGTTGAAAGCCCAACATTGCCCAGCCCTAAAGTATACGGTAGCACAAGCCATGTAAGTGATAACAAGCCACAAGTATTTTTAATAGTTTTCACGTTAAAGGCCCTTATGGCACATATCCGTGGGATGGCTGAGCTTGCATATTGCCGGGTATGTCAAAAGTCGTCTCGTTATTGATAACATAGCCTGCGTTTCTGTTTCACCTTCATAGCAGTCACTGCCGAAAAACCTGTCTTGCAAAGATACGCACTGCCCAAATGATCACAACACAGATACGGCTTCGTTGGCAAGCTCAGGATGCTCAGTGGTAACAGGAAACCAAAATTTGGATAACCTTGCTTTCGAAAAATGTACCTGTGAGGGCCCTAGCACACAGCAGTTCAATGAGTTGCGCTTTTTGTGCAAAGACAACTTTGCGACGTCAGCTGCAAATGGGTTTTGTGCTCGTTCAAGCTTCTCTATTAATGCAAAGACTTCAAATCACCCTGGGCTTAACTGCTGGTCACAGATTGCCACAAGGTGCTCACATAGAGGGTTATTTTGAGTGACTATTACGTACAGCTCTCACCTCTGATGTGCGAGTGTGTGTGCAAAAAGGAAAGCTTAAAAATGGGTGTGCCATTGTACGATGAGCTAAAGTACATGTGATAAACTTTCGCCTGCCGCCTACTGAGTCAGAGAACTAGGAGTAGCACTGCACAGACAAGACAGGTAGGAATACAACTCTTCTTGCTCCAGTCCAAGAATACTACACCTGCCTATTGCATATGCTATGAATGAGACATGTGCCACAAGCTTACCATTAAGGCTGGGTGATAGCTAGTTTTCAACATCAATATATACCACCAGCTAAGCATCGTGATATACTGATATATCACAATACCTGAAATAAGAATGGAGCTATGTAGAGGCATTGGCTAGCTTCATGGTTTGGGCATAACACACTCACCCACACACCATGTTTGCAATATATTTCAAGGTCAAAAATTATGAAACTGATACCACGATACGGAATTCAAACCGGTTTTGGATAAAGTATCGATATATCACCCAGCCCTACATACCACCCAGGCCGCTGGTGAAATTTTTGGCTTTAGAGAAGTTGTTCTGATGTGCCTTCTATATATATTTCCAAAACCAGCAACTTTGAACTCTTGACAACTTTCAGAAAGCTTGCTGGGTTAGTCTGATATTGCAGATGCATCAAATAGTCTTTCTTGCATCCTAATGACTAACGTTTATTGCAGAATTATCTTTTTAAAACCAGATGGATGGTGTGCTTTTGCTTATGCTGTGGGGGGTTGTTGGTAGGAAATGGTTTATGAAACAATACTGAACCAACTGAGCAGATGAGAGTGCTTTCTTTGTATTCTTGTGTTTCTGACATGAGGAAGGTGGGTTCTCTTTTAGGAGGAGGAAGGAGAAGAAGTAACTGAAATGTGGCCCTTAAGTGTGTTTGACCAAGCTTCATGTTCCTGCTAATTGCCTCTGGACAGAAGGTTCAACCTCAGGCTTCCCTATATATTTATATTTCCACCTTTTTGAACGAATCAGTAGGCACAAAAAGCCAGGCTGGCAACAGAGACAATCGTTACGTTGTGTATCACCGCTTTTGCGTATTTTAATAACAACATTTGTGCAGATCTATACTGCCAAACACTAGCCAATCGTTAAATCTTTTAAACGCATACTTCGCACTTTGCTAATTATTACCCCTGAACTTCTCTACCCCTCTTTTAACGTTTTGCAGGTCTAATCTGGCTGGTGGAATTTAAAGAACATTCTCGCGATGGAGGGGGAACAGCAGCAGGAGGTAAATTTTGGGAACAGCAACATCCTGTGTAGAGAGCAGGGCCGTCTTAAGCATGTCGGGTGCCCGGGCGCCGTGTTGCGGAGATTGCTCCGGCGCCCGGGCACCGTTTCTTGCTGCAGCTGGTGGGCGGGCGCCACGCGGCACCCCCTGCCGGCCTGGCACCCCACGCCACCCAGCCTACCCCTAGAGCCGGCCCTGGTAGAGAGCGGGAAATGCTTCACTGGGCATTTGGGCTTAACAAAATTTCTGAGGGGCTGCTGTGCTTGAGCTGCAGAAGCAGAAAACCAAAGCACATTGAGATCTTATAGAGCAAAGCTTGAGTTAATAATAATAATAATAAATAATAATTTATTATTTATACCCCACCCATCTGGCTGGGCTTCCCCTGCCACTCTGGGCGGCTTCCAACAAACATTAAAATACATCAAATATCACAGATTAAAAACTTCCCTAAATAATAATAATAATAATATAATTTATTATTACTGTGGCATGTGTTTCTTGTAGTCAGGAACTAACCCGATAAGAAGTTTAACGTATTGTGTTGCTCTGCAGCCTTCTGCCTTATCCAGGGTAGAAAGGGCAAACCTGTGTCCCTGCAGATGTTAAATTCCAGCTCCCACCAGCCTCAGCCAGCATGGCCAATGGTCAGGGATGGTGGGAGCCAGTCCTTCTTTTGGAGATAGATAAGTGACGCTGCTTCTCATATCTCTATAAAATAACCCCTAGTGGGCCACAGGCTCCCATTTCTGCCTTATGTAATTTGTGAATCTATGGGTCTGTTGCATTATGGGGAATTTTTATGTATTTTTTATTTTATTTAAAAACCCAACATGTGTCATGGCTACTTTATATCTGAAGGCAGCCCTGTTTAGGGAACTTTTTAATGTTTGATGTTTTATTGTGTTTTTAATATTCTGTTGGGAGCAGCCCAGAGTGGCTGGGGAAACCCAGCCAGATGGGCAGGGTATAAATAAAATAATAATAATAATAATAATAATAATAATAATAATAATAATAATAATAATAATATTTTTATTATTATTAACACCACTAATACACCCCAATGAGCAAATATGTGCACTCACCCATTGTCTTCTATGGAGAAAGCAGTATGGGCTTAATTTATGCCCAACAAGATAGCAGAGATAGTGTGCTTGTTTTGCTGAGCCCTCGCACAAACCCCACAGATGTATCTTGAGCTGCTTATGACTTGAAATCACAGCCACATCATTTTAGCATAGATTTCCACATAGTGAAGTAGTTGTGCTACAAGATGCAAAACAAACTGCCTTTGTAGCACAGACAGTGTTTTAAGTTCATCAGCTTCTAGCACTTGCTATAATCGTCGATTTATCCGTGCACAAAACATGCTTTATTCAAGCTCTTCTCTCCACATGTACCCTTCACCCTCTTTTTAAAATATTTTTAATCCGACACAGATGGCTACAGAACCAGCGCCTTCACCTGAGGCACAAGGAGATGGGCCGAAAGAAGCTGCGGACATTGCGTCAAATATTTGTATGTTATAGTTGTGGACAGCAAAGACATTTTGCCTCCTACGTCTTGTCTTGGTTTAAAGCAGTTAATGGCTAGAGTTTGGGGTGGGTGGGGATTAAGTCTGGTCTACCTATGCAGTGGCAGAGCTTGGTAGAATGGACTGTACCACTTTAGAATGGACTGCACCATTCCATTATGTGGAGTGATGATAGTCATGTTTTGAGCGCTTGTCTATAGAGGACCAGTGGCAACCAGGGAAGTGGACAGCTGGGACCTTTTTGATGTTTTTGTTTTTACTTGTCAGGTGGGCATTCAGAAATAAACCTGCAGTGGTACAGTCCAGACTGCCATCTTGTTCTAATGCATGTGTGGGCGAGATCCTAAGTCACGTAGGAAGACTTAACTAGCATGGGCACA
Organism: Zootoca vivipara; assembly: GCF_963506605.1. NCBI lineage: Eukaryota > Metazoa > Chordata > Lepidosauria > Squamata > Lacertidae > Zootoca > Zootoca vivipara. The sequence goes on from NC_083285.1 coordinate 13,585,898, forward strand.
GGGTCTAAGCCTGAAATCCTAAACACACTTACTAGGTAGTAAAAAAAGGTAAAGGACTCCTGGACAGTTAAGTCCAGTCACAGGCTTCTATGAGGTTGTTGTGCTCCTCTCGCTTTCAGGGCGAGGGAGTCAGTGTTTGTCCACAGACAGTTTTTCCGTGTCATGTGGCCAGCATGACTAAACCGCAGTCACAGTGGTACCTATTTATCTACTTGCACTGGCATGCTTTTGAACTGCTAGGCTGGCAGGAGCTGAGACAGAGCAATGGGAGCTCACCCTGTCGTGGGGATTCGAACTGCCGACCTTCTGATTGGCAAGCCCTAGGCTCTGTAGTTTAACTCACAGCGCCACCTGGGTCCCACTGAATGGTTTAGTTTATGTCAAATATGTAGGGATTTAAGGTATGCAAAATGAATCATGGAAAGAGAATAAGGGAAGTCGTTGATCTTTTAAGGATGTTTAAATGATGTTGTGCTCTGAGTTAATGAGGAGGCGGGGGAAGTTAATGAGGAAGCGGGGACCGTGGGCTCCACATCTTCTCTGGGTACCGCTCTTCAGAGTATTATCGCCAGCAATTTGTCTGGACCCTATTTTAATTAGATGACTAAGCTGAAATATTTTTGCCCTGCCTTTTGATACAGAATTTCAAGGTGTACTAAAAACAGTTGAGCACAGTTCTGTAAAGCAATATTTCTGTAAAGCAATGGAATCATCAAGCTGCTTATGGGGAACCCGGTATGCTGGGTAGAGACTTACTCTCTTGATGGGATGTTGCTGATTCTGGGCACTTAGGTGCCAAGGATGCTAACTGCATGACATTTGGTCTGGCCAGCATTTCTGAGCGGAATTTATTTCACAGGCTTGTTGTGAGGATAAAATAGGTCTTTGGGGGGAAGGCAGCTATAAATTACAGTGGTACCTCACTAGATGAATGCCTCACAAGACGAAAACCTCGCAAAACGAAAGCGTTTTGCGATATCAATGGAGACTCGCAAGATGAAGTTTCCTATGGTGTGCTTCGCAAGACGATTTTTTTTCGTCCCATAGGGTGCCTCGGAAGACGGAATTTTTCCCCCCATCTTGCAAGGCACCCTATGGGAAACCACACTTCAATGCGTTCCTATGGGAGCCGCTTCGCAAAACGAATTTTTCGCTATACGAAGCGACTCGCGGGACAAATTAAATTCGTCTTGCGAGGCACCACTGTAATGTGATAAAACAGCTATGTAAAGTTGATCCATATATTTATTTCAGACATGTGTGTTCTGCCTTTTAGGGCCGTACAGTCCTCTGAAGGCAGTTTACATTTCCCAACCCCCCCCCCCAAAGAAAAGTATAATGCCATATTTATAATAGCATTAATGTTATCCTGTGTAGAGATCTTGTAAGAAAACAGACTGTTCCTAAAACAAAGGTTAATACTATATAACACATGAATTATAAACCATGTTGGAGCCAAAGCAGGAAGTATTTTGTGATAAAATTGCCTCTGCAAAGTTCAGCTCCACCCCCCCCCTACTGTCCCCAGTTTGATCATGGGGAGCAGGCTGAGAATTATCTTGACAATGCTTGCCTATTCAGAGTCAAGGAAGCAAGCCTCGCCGTCCTTCTGGCATGGCTTGGTGACTTCATGCAGCCAGATCTGATTAGCAATGTGATGGTATTGCTTCTATGAGAAGCTCCTGCTGTGTTTTCATTTTTAATTGGCACCAGCTCTGCAGATTTGGGGGGGGGGGGACGTAGCTGCAAACATGAAGTGAGTAGGGCACAAAAAGGGCAAAGAAGGTGGTTGAAACAAAATTTAAACAATCCTTCCAGTAGCACCTTAGAGACCAACTGAGTTTGTCATTGGTATGAGCTTTCGTGTGCATGCACACTTCTTCAGATACTTCTTCAGAAGGTGGTGGTTTGACGATATTTTTCAAACACACACACACACACACACACACCTATCCTGAAACCCCCCATTTGTCACCAGAATGTTAATGCTCAAAACTCTGACTTGGCGCCATTTAACCATTGTATAGTCGTACCTTGGTTCTCGAACACCTTGTGACTCGGATGTTTTGGCTCCCGAATGCCGCAAACCCAGAAGTGAGTGTTCTGGTTTGCAAACCTTTTTTCGGAAGCCGAACATCCGACGTGGCTTCTACAGCTTCCGATTGAGTACAGGAAGCTCCTGCAGCCTGTCAGAAGCCGCGCCTTTGTTTTCTAATCGTTTTCAGAAGTCAAAAATGGGCTTCCGGAATGGATCTCGTTCGAGAACCCACGGTACGACTGTAGTCGATTCGTATCCTTTTCATTTGGTATTGAGGCAAAGTGGGAGATGAAGACGCCAACTAAATAAACGAGTTTGTTTATTTAAATTATATGCAGCTGATGCTGATGCTTTAAAAATACTTTTGGAGATGAAGATGAAGAGGAGAAAGCAGAAGCCCAGCCTCCCAAGCACCGTGACGGAACTTTCCACCGAGGAGGGCTCCAAAGTATATGTTGTTGGCACTGCCCACTTCAGTGACAGCAGCAAAAGAGATGTAGTGAAGGTAAATCTTTTTTTTTTTTAAAAAAATGGGGCCTTAAAAGCTCCCCCCCCCCCTTGGGGCCAGAAGTGCACCTTTGAAACCTTGACTATTTTTGTAATGCGGATTTGGGTTGGGAACAAAGCTGTGGTTTTGGATAACTTTATATAGAACCAATTCGTGCAGAGGTTCTATCATGTGTACTGTAGTCTTCTCCCATATTATTCATCCTGATTATAAACCTGTGAGGAGATCGTCTTATCCATGTTTCAAACAAAGCTGCAGAGCTGGGTTGAATTTATGCAGAGGTGGAGAAATTCTGGGGTACGAGGAGGTCAGTTTCCTGTTTTCTCTGCGGAGAGCTGATACGGGTAATTTGGCAGGGCACTGAAAAACAATCTCTTGAATTTGTTTGTTTTTACTGTTTGGCAATATTCTTTTTTTTCCTTGAAATATTTTAAAGGTGTATATTTTAAAGTCCTTGAGCTGATAACAGCAAAATACAAAAATGTGTAATGAATAAACAAACAAACACATTCTTTCCTGAGAGGTTTTTCTCTTTCTAGGTGAGAAACCTTATATTCTCCTCCCCCCAAAAAACCACCCAGTTTTATTTAAAAACTAGTTTGTGGATTGGGACTCTGCTTCTATATGCTTGGGAGATTTTTCCCAAGAAAACATCAGTAATGCAAGCATGCAACTGAATCCATATTTTTCAGACAATACAAGAAGTACAGCCTGATGTGGTTGTGGTTGAGCTGTGCCAATACAGAGTTTCTATGTTAAAAATGGATGAAAAGACATTGCTAAAGGAAGCCAAAGAAATCAATCTGGAGAAACTTCAGCAAGCTATAAAGCAGGTATGAGTTCTTCAGTGACAAAATCATCTGTATGCGAAATTGAAATACTGCTTTCCTAACTTTTTATAATCTGGCGCAGTCAAGGCTTGTATGAACATGCAGTTAATTACACAGCCATTCCCATTCAGGGCTTTGTTCTATAGGGAGTGTTATAAAAGCAGGGAGTATGCAGGGACTAGGTTTTCAGTGGAGCAGAGCTCTACTGTACGTTTATGTAAAACCAAATAACAGGATTAAAGTCCAGTATGATACTCATGCAAAAATTCCACGCAGGTAAACAGCTAGAGGGGGAAGCTAAAGGAGGATGGTGCAACAAAATATGGTACTTTGCAACAGCAGAAAATCTTCTCTTAATCAAAAGCCAAATAAAGAGACTCTTCCCCCAGCAAGAAATGGCTAGACTTTTATTTTTATTTTCATACATTCTGAAAGCAAGACTCTTGTCCAGCACGGTACACTGGTATCTTGAATTTTTTGCTGTCTCTTCAATAAGCTTTTCAAAGATGGAAAAATACATCCCTGAACTGCCACCAATTTCCTGTAGAGGATGTGCAAGTGATAATATCACAATTGCCATTCTAGTTAGTCAGTTTATATATACTGTTGTTTTTATTTCAGGTAATCTCTGTTTCTATTAGAAAATAACACTTTTCTTTTTTAAAAGTAATAACATTTAAAAAAATACTTCTTCTTGTTTCATTTCTATACCGCTTTATATTTTTAAGAAAAACCTCAAAGCTGTTTACAGCATATTAAAACATCAATAAAGCAATTCAGAATCAAACATTTCTGAAGAAAGTCAAATATAGAGTATACAGTCAAAGCAACATAATTAACAGGAAACTAAAATATTATCTTAAAGATTTCAAAATAAAACATTACAAAGGAGGTCAACTTAGGAAAAAATGGTGACTAATTTAGTAAATGCTTAGGGAGCTTTAGTTTGTAAAGGGTGCTGATAGTTCTTGGGAGACACAGAGCTGCAATTCACAGAGTGGTTAGCAATCAATCCCTCCTCCCAGGGAACTCTGCATACAACTGAGAGACATTTAGACGGCCAAAGCAAGCCATCGAGTTCTGTTTTTAGCAAAGGGTTATGGCTTATGTAGAGTAGATTTCAGAAACCAGATGGATTTGGACAGTCAGGAAAGCTGTAAAATTACAACCTATGTGTGTTGCACATCTTCGACATGAAGGTTCCTCAGTGCCCTTGGCAAGCAAGACTTCACCTTGCAAATATTTCTATCTATCTATCTATCTATCTATCTATCTATCTATCTATCTATCTATCATCTATCTATCTGCTTGAGAGCAGATCTGTTGGCATTTGGAAAGCTGTCCGCCTAACAGTAAACTACTGCCTAAGTTTGAGCGAGGAGAATGGTTAGCCATTGACTTGTGACTCAGCACTAAAGCAACAGTTTCCCCTTCCGGGATCATTTTTCACAGCATTGCGACATAAACTTTGCCGCACAAAAGGAAGCAGGAACACAAGAGTTTCTAGTTTTTCTCCCAAGGGCAAACTAGAATTGTTTTCCAGCATATTTCTCAGTGTGAACCTAAAAGATACTTTGTCCAATGCTTTATCCAATACAGTCACCTACTTAATATTCCAAAACACCCTCCACACTCATTGTGTAAAGGTAGATCATAGATATCTGGCAAAAAGGTCATCTGTAAATATCAAACTGACACCAAATGTATATTTCTGGCAACTAAGTAAGTAGGCTGGTACCCAGTGATAATCTGCTTGTGAGGGAGGACACAGTGGGAAGGCTGTTTAGTTGCAGGAGTAACAGGAACTAATTGGTGACATGAGATTTTCCTGCATCTATATACTTCCTCAACTAGCTGAGTTGACAGGTTTAAAAATAATTTTTAAAACCCTCATCTCTCAACTCTGAAACTGTTACGTACATGCTTTGTTTGTACTGTGTGTGTGCTTCTAAATTGTGCAAATGTTGCAATCCCTCCTTTTTGTGCAGCAGGTAAATAAGTCTATGCCAATCTGTTTTAATTGTGAACCTACGCAAGGAATCGCCCTTGCCATTTGCATACTTAGTCACTTTCTTCTCTCGGGCAGAGGTGGGTAGGTAGAAATAATAAATATTATGCCACCAGACAGGTTAATTTAGTGCTATTTTCTACTCTTTTCCTCCACAAGGAATCAAATTAGCAGGTGTCCAAAAGGCTTCTTAGCAACGATGCTGTATATAGACATGTGGAGAAATAACGGGGATTGTGTTCAGCAATAAATCAGCTCCCAGAGGCAGAGTTGGTGTTTTACTCCTTCGCCAACTGTGTTTCATCACAGCTATTAATGGCACCATGCACCTTGTCTTTTCTAGTAATCTGTAAAAGGTTAACTCATTCTTTTTAATGGCTCTTCTTATGATAGAATGGAGTCATGTCTGGGTTGATGCAAATGCTGCTGCTGAAAGTCTCTGCACATATCACAGAACAGCTGGGAATGGCTCCCGGAGGGGAGTTCAGGGAGGCTTTCAAGGAGGTGAGACCTTTCTTCTTTTAAGTGTGTGTGTGTGTGTGTGAGTGAGAGAGAGAAAGAGAGAGAGATTTTGTGTGTGATTTCCCCCCTGAGCTAAAAAATGCTGAGTGAATTATGGGAGGCTGGCAACAACAGAAACCGGTGTGGATTTCACTTGGGTCAAATTCTTTGTGCTATACAGTGGAACCTTGAGTTGCGGACGTAATACGTCCCGGAGGCACGTCCGCAACTTGAAGCGTTCGCATCCAGAAGCGTCGCGTCTGCACATGCGCGTGGCGCGATTTAGCACTTCTGCGCATGCACAAGCGGCAAAACCCAGAAGTAACCCGTTCTGGGGAGACGCGAGACGAAAACACGCAACCTGAAGCGGATGCAACATGAGTATGACTGTATTCTGTATCTTAAAAACAAATCAAAATCTGAAAAAAAACTCTGGTTTTTAAATCTGAGCCTCCCATCTATAGTTTTCAGTCTGATTGTCCAACGCTGACAAAACATAATGAAAGCTGTAATATGAGTGGTTGCAGCTGCCGAGGGAACTTTAAACATATCAGAAAGTTGAGTGTGTGATTCATTTTGTCCCTTGTCTCAGCTGCTAGGCTAATAGATTTTTAGTTAGCAATTAAGCTAGATACATCTCTCTTTAAGAACAAAAACAAAAAAAAGTGGGAGTGGAGAAAGTTTGTGTTTTCATAAGGGGAGGGGCAGGAATTAAACATTGCACTATTTTGATTGTTTCAATCCCCCCTCCTCTTCCTACAATGCTGTTCTGAACCCCCAAATTTGGGGGAGCTATTGGGGGGGAGCTCCCTTGAACTAACAGCTGCCCCTGGAACCTTTAAATATTTTCAAGTAAGCATCTGTGAACAATTCTGTCGTACATAACAAATTTTGTCCAATTTCCTCCATCAATAATTGTACAAATCATCTCATAAATTTGAATTCCTTTTTCTTGAGAGATGAGTTAGAACTATTACCAGAATCCTTGGTCAATATTAAAGCATTTTTTCTTAATGTGTATTAAAACATTTTTCTCAATGGGTATTGCAGTTGATTTTTTTTATTTTTTATTTTTGCTCATCTTATGGATGTACGATCTGTTTTGTTTATTGGTACTGTTTCTTTGGGTTTGTCATGGCCTTTAGCTAGAACAATAAACTTATATTGATTGACTGACTGATTGAGTTTGATTTTTTTCATGTGAATTGTCCACGCAAATTGCATTTGATTTGTGATGACAGCACTTGCACTTTCTTAGCCATGCTAGTCTGAGGAGTCTCTTGTATCCTTTCTGCTTTGGTAACCTGTAATTATTCAATATAGCTGCAAATGCTGCCATGATAAGTTTAAACCTGTAACCACTTATTTATTTTTACCACACTTTTTCATGTAAAATGCAGTTAATGACAGTTAGCAAAGAAATACATAGCAAAATGGTGACCAGTCAATAAAGTACAAGCAGTAATTAGTGTAAATGATAAGTAACGAGCAAAGAATAATCAAATTAGAGAAGATGAAAATTAGACAACAGCTGTCGGCTAGTTAGCCATGTTGAGTGGCATTCAGCTAAGTTTTACCCAGGGTAGACCCATTGAAATCCATTAGTTCATTAATTTCAGTTCATCTGCTAATGAGCAAAACTTAGTAAGATACCACTCACTACGATTAAAATGCAAAACAAGACAAATCCACTCAGTAATCTGAAGCCCTCTTAAGATACAACAGTTTTACCTGCCAACATCAACAAGGTTTGGGTGCAGCCACTGAGAAGGCCCTGTCTTGAATTCTTGCCCAAACGCTCATCTTCCATTGGCAGGACAAGATCTCAACTGGGATTGTAGAGGAAAAGTAGTCTCCTTGAGGTAGCCTGTCCCCAAGCCTTCTGAGCTGTAACCAGCACTTTGAATTGTACCCAGAAATGGACAGTGAAACTGTTGCATCTCAGAGAGGTCTGAAGACTTTGCTACTGCTACTCATGTCCCTTTTTTCTTCTGCTTTCAACAATTTCTCTTAAGAGGAACCAATACATTTCTGAAAACCAGCTTAATAGCCTGATGTAAGCTATGAAGCCCTGAAAGAACCTTTATGCAAGAAGCCTGCATTGGCCGATAGCTAAACTGAAAATGATATTATTATTATTAGTAGTAGTAGTAGTAGTAGTAGTAGTAGTAGTATCATCATCATCATCATTTGTTAACACCCTGTGTAGTGCCTTAGCCTCCTATTGTATGTAATGCTGAATAATCACTAATGTGCATATTCATTTTGCAGGCTAGTAAAGTACCTTTCTGCAAATTTCATCTTGGGGACAGGCCAATCCCGGTGACTTTCAAGAGGGCCATCGCTGCACTTTCTTTTTGGCAAAAGGTCAAGCTAGCTTGGGGCCTCTGCTTCCTTTCTGACCCAATCAGGTAGGAATGAGTGTGGCAACTCGTGAACCTAAGTGGCCTGATCTCAGCAGCTGTTGGATGCTCAGACTTGAGACAGCCCTAGGGTATATCTTCTGATGGCGCTGGCAAATATTTTTGGTGCCAGTAACAACAAAAGAGAGGGCAACCGTTGTAACAGTAGGCTAGAGGCTCTCTGGATATTGTTGGGATTCCAGCTCCTGTCAACAGCAAACTCCCCGTCCAACCCCTTAATACCCAACTGTAGGGATGCGGGTGGTGCTGTGGTCTAAACCCTAGAATTAAAGCCTAGTTTTGCCCCTGCATATGAACAAGAGTTCATATGCTGAGTTGCCTTTATAGCTAGCTGTACACACAATGACAGTTCTAGGAAGTGAACTCAATTGGTAGGGCTGAAAGCACAGCCCAACTCCCTAGTCATCATGCCATCGCCCTACGAGGGAATAGCATGTAACTAGGGCTTTGTTTACGCTGTGTTGGTAGTGAATTATTTGATACATTCATGCATGGCTACAGAGCTTTTTCTAATACAAGTGCTTCTATCGTGGCAATTTTCAGGTTATTTTTATCCAACACAGCAACAGCAGTGAGATTTTTTTTATTTTACCATAAGCAGTTCTTTGCATGTTTACATTTCAGTGTGATGTAGACGCTTTAGCATTCAGTACTATTTTTCTGTTGCCGTGTATGAAACATTGCATTATATACAGTAGTAGGTTTCTGCCATTTGCAACCGTCGTACGCCCAAGAGGATCTCGTTGTCTGCAACAGAATGAGCAATGTGTTTGGTAAGAAGGGCCGTTTGAGAAATATAGCAGGCACTACAGAGCTGTGAAAAAGAGAAAGAAAAGGAAAGACTGATAGAGAAAAGGAACTGTAGTCGTGTTGCATATTTAAACTGTGTGTAATAGCATCATTTATATGCAAGAACATTGCTAGGGTTCTGTAGCTCAGTATAAGGCAACTTCATATGTCTTGTAGATACCAGAATGCACCTGGTCCACATAACACACTTTTTCTTCCTGGGGTGGAGGAGAGAATCCTTGGATGGGTTTTCCTCCCACTAGGGAGGACTGTGCAAATTAAGTGGCTTTTACCCCAGTGCAGGAGGGATGACACCCCCCCCCCCCAGTTCCTTCTCACCTAGCTTTCCCCCTGTGCAAATGGGGCTGCCTTTGGTTTATGCTAGGAGAGCCCTTCAGTTGTTTAGTTGTGGCCTGCAGGGAGATTGACAGAGGGAATGCGCTGTTTCCACAATACAGGCAGCGACCGTTTTAGATGCGTCCAATTGACACGCAATCACTGGTGCATGGGTCCTTTTGCACCCAGAAGAGGGCATAACGGGACTGGGCATGTTTATACATGGCGCGGGACGGAGCCCCCACAAGAAATTGCCTCCAACTGCAATATAGTTGCACTGCTCCCCCCCCCTTACATTTGAAGGCAATAGCATACCTGTTTTCAGGCTGTGGCTGGAGCAAACAATGTACCTTTGTGTCCTTCAGAAAGGTTGCATTTAGAGAAAATAAACACATCCAAAAAGAGACTGCAGTCCGAAAGATATTTCATTACCGGGAGCCTAATAAGAAAAGAAGGAGTTGGAATACTCCCCAAGTGGGAGATACCACAGCTGCTTCTGAAACTGCATAGCAATAAATTACTAACACGAGACGTATTGTTTTACATCAACTAGGCAGGGAAGGCCAGGACTGGTCAACTTGTGACCCATTATCGTGCGTTTTGACCTTGGTATACAGCTTCAAGTGGCGCTGCACTTTAAGATACTTTGCATGGGCAGATAGTAGTCAGAAATACAGACGGGCTCTGTGTCTTAACAGTTGTCCAGTTGAGTGCAATGGGTAGTGGGTGGGAATAAGAAATACTGCAGTTATTTTATCTCTCAGTGGAGAGTAAACCCCACTGAACTCATTGGGACTTACGTCCGAGTAGACATGCATAGGATTGCATTGCAAAATAGGTCATTTAGGTAAGCTAACCCAAAACTTGTGGTAAACCGTTATTGCTGAATACAATGGAGAGACTGCTTACATAATAAATAATCCTGGCCACCACTGGGTTCACCTGATTCTGCTCTGAACCTCAGAGCACAGAAAAATATTTAAAATAGGGTGCATGGTTGCCTTGCTATCCGCCATGTGGGTAGCCCAAGTAATATTGTTACAGCTATGCACCTTTGGATCTTATCCAAAAACTTTAAAAATTCAAAATAGCAAGATCCCGCAGAAAATAGTCCCCCTGTCTTGAACACAGAAAAGCATCATGATGTGAATTTTGCTCGAAGAAGTGCAGAACAGAAGTTCTATCTCTGGCTGTTTTGTACACCTAGGTGATGAATAGGAATGTGTGAATTGACCCTAAGGGTGCAAGTGTCTCATTTCTGGCTGCAGATTTAATTATTATTATTATGATTTATTATACTGGTTACCCCACCCACTCCACCATAATTTTCCAGGATTGGGTTACTCCTAGGAAAAGAGAATAAGATAAAACAGATCAGAAGACCCACATGCCACAATACTATACAATATGGATCAAGAAGTTCAACTATCACAGGAAAAGAGATGCATCTTTTAGACACAGTTTAGTGCTTTGAGACGTGGCTACTATAAAATGTATTGTTCTCTAATAAAGATCATAAGCCGCATGTTCTGAAATAATCAAACTGGGAATATTCTTAGAAGCTATCCTCTAGTACTAAGTTGGACCGGACTGTTACAGGTGATGCTGGAACAATTGTTATCAAGTGAAGCCTACTTGACAAGCTAAAAGGTGCATTTTGTGCTCCTGCTGTTGTGTTTCGACAGCATCAAGGCAGAAGCGCAACATAGCTATAACAGCAGAGCAAGGCTGAAGCTCTCTCTCTCTCCAAGGAATTAACATGTTATAATTAGAATGAGGTTTATATGCTTTTACACATCCACACCTCCCACTCACTTTTTGAGTGTGAAAGGGGGTAACAACCAGTTTGATTTTTCTTTCCACTGCATTTGCATTACAGATGTCTTCCAATTTTTATTTTTATTTTAAAAAAGAAATGAAAATTGATTCCTTGGGAAGAAAGAGTTCTGTGCCAAATTCTAAACTGAATTTTTATGCAGTGGTTTTTAATTGTGTACATGTGCCGCCGCTGCTGCTGCTGCTTCTCTTTGTGAGCTGTCTTTCGGCAAGGCTTTTCTGCAGAAAAAGCAATCCACAAATTCCGTTTTTATCGCTGATGCCATTCTGAGGTTAAACAGCACTTTCTTTCCTGCAACTTAACACGTCCTAGTTCTGTTCCACGCGTGCTTTAATTGTAGGTTCGTTGAGGATGGGTTCAAGTAACCAACTTTTTGTACCCACACTCCCCACTACCTCCCAAGAAGTAACTTGGGAGTTTTCCATGGGAATCCAACAAATTCCAATCAACTCCATGGGCGTACCCAGCAAGGAGCAGGGGGGGAGCTGCCCCCCCAGAAGCAAATAATAATAATTGCTGTATTTTACGGACCATAACCTGCACTTTTTCCCTCCGAAAACTGAAGGGGAAAAGTTGCTGCGGGTTATGGAAATCGGGCTGTTTTCGCCACCTCCGTGGCTGCAGCCAGTGACAGGAATGTGAGGGGGGGGAGAAGCAGCCCGAAATTGGGCTATTTTCACCCCCTCCGCGGCTCGACAGGAACGTGGGAGGGGGGAGGAGCAGCCTGAGCTGGGGACGGACGGACGGGAGCTCCATTCTTCCCTCCTTCCTTCCTTCCTTCCTTCCTTCCTTCCTTCCTTCCTTCCTTCCTTCCTTCCTTCCTTCCTTCCTTCCCTCTCTCCCCTCCCTCCCTCCCTTCTCTCTCTTCCCCTCTCTTGCCCTCCCTAGTTTTGATCCTGGGTATGCCCCTGATCAGCTCTGCAGTTATCTCACTTACAGTAAACCCAGGGAATCCAACTTGCTGAAAGGGTAGTAGCTATACCAGACTATACCCTTACCTTCTACATTAGTAGGTAGCCTGTTGAGACAGGCAGTAATAACAGGTTACACTTCCGGCTTCCTCTGTAAGAAATAGTAAGTTGAAAGAGTGGATAAATTCCTCCTTGCACTTGCCTTTATCCATCCTGTTTTTATAAAAAAACAAACAATTTTTGGCATTATTGAGGCTCGAAGGGCATCGGTTCGGGTTATTATTATTTCTCCTTTTGCTTTCGTTCATCACTGAGAGCATAATGTAGACGTTGAAACTGTTTGTTTCAGTAAAGATGATGTGGAGAAGTGTAAACAGAAGGATCTGCTGGAGCAAATGATGGCTGAGATGATTGGCGAGTTTCCTGATCTTCATCGAACAATCGTCTCAGAAAGGGATATTTACTTGACTTACATGTTGAAGCAAGCTGCAAAGCGAACAGAACTACCTCGTGCATCCGAAGGTGAGTTAACATTTATGACTAGGAATTGCACTCCTCCAGCGGTGTGATTCTTCAACTGTGTTGCCTCTTAGGAAATCTAGGAAATATTTGTAGATGAATCTGGAACATAGGGGTTAATTCTGTTAGCCAACTAGCCAAGAGAATGTTGCCACTCTGCCTGGTTGCTAAGCTTTTTCTTCCAGGTAGCAAATGCTCTAATTGGCTGGGAAGATTTGAGGGAATTTTCCTCTGTATGCTTCATTTCCCTGCTATGTTCAAGGCTTGAACTAAGACAAAAGCTCCCTGTTCCTTTCCCCTCAAATTATACACAGTTTTGTTCAGTTTCCTCAGCAAAGACTTTTCTCTCTGGACTCTGTCTTCATAATTAAAGTGACTTTGCCAACATAGCAAGACATGTGAATTGGCCCAATATTGCAACCTATCTGCAAAATGGGAATTAGAAGTTTTCTGATTTGCAGGATTATTGAAATGAAAGAGGTAACACTGTCCATTTAGGAATTCTATGTAACTTTTATAAAGGGGTCATACGTTTTTAGATAATGTTCCTGTTAGAAGAACTGGCCAAATTAGTATTCAGCTTTTTTCAGATCCAAGACCATATTTTAGCCGAAACATGGCACATTGGTACCCACTTCTGAATCTTGTACCACGTATTTGTATTATGATAGTGCTAGTGTGGGACCTGTCAGTCAGAAGTGGGTTGTGACTTACCAGCTGACCAATGCATTAAACAAGGCATGGCCAAACTTGGCCCTCCAGGTGTTTTGGGACTACAACTCCCATAATCCCTAGCTATAACAGGAGCAGTGGTCAGGGATGATGGGAATTGTAGTCCCAAAACATCTGGAGGCCAAGTTTGGCCATGCCTGCAAACTAAAAGGAAGGTAGTACATGGGTGCAGATAATCAAACCACCATTGGCAATCACTTGTTTATTAGATAGTTGTTTTTACCTTGCTAGCGAGGGAGATGAAGAAATAACCCCTAGTTATGAGAACAACAGATTTTTATTTTCAAATGATTCCATTGAACTCTCAGGGAACCTCGCAACTTATCCTAAAGCAATATTATAATGTGGAAGAGCAGTGTGTGTTCTATGCATACAGAGCCTCTTGAGGTCAATTCTCAGCACCTCCAGTTAGGGCTGGGAAATATCCTTTTCAAGGAAGTCTCTGTTGGTGTAGGCCAGGATGGGAATTATGTGGCTTGCTGGATATTGTTGGACCACAACTCCCATTCCCTATAGCAATTGGGAATGCCAGCTGGGGCTGATAGAAGCTGGAATCCAATAACATCTGGAGGGCAATATGTTCCCCATCCCTGGTGTAGACAAAAATGCTGGATGGACCAATGGTCTGATACTGTATAAGGCAGCTTCCTGTGGTTTTTTTTTTTAAAAAAAACTAACTTAGGCATTCTGTATAATTCTGATTCTGATTCTGTATAAGGCAGCTTCCTGTGTTTTTTTTAAAAAAAACTTAGGCATTCAATAAACTGGGTTTTTTTCTCTCTTAATTCCTGAAGTAACTTCCTGAATAGCAAGTCACCTGGCAGGTTTCATTTTTAACCATTCTGGAATTGTAGGAATATGTTGAGTTATTTTATTTTATTTAGTGTGTAGCAATAATACAATCAAGCACTCTCTCAAGTTGCTTTTCCTCTGTAAATGTTTAGGTTATGTTTTTACACTGGCTTTAACAGCCTGCTGTGGTTTGGTTTGTAGTTCACTGTATAAGTCGTACCTTGGATCCCGAACGCCTTGCGAGTCAAACGTTTTGGCTCCCGAACGCCACAAACCTAGAAGTGAGTGTTCCGATTTGCGAACGTTCTTTGGAACCCGAGCCATACCTTGGTTTCCGAACATTTTGGAAGTTGAACGGACTTCTGGAATGGATTCCGTTTGACTTCCGAGGTACCACTGTATCCCTTTGTTTCTGTCTGAGACCAGGGGTGAAGAGAATCTGAAAAATATTGGTAATAAATATAATAAACACATTGAACCTGAACTTTTTGTTTATGTTTCTTCCGCTGTCTCAGCTGAACCTAGAAGATGTGTCCCTTCCATCGTAGTTGGGGTGGTTGGAATGGGTCATGTGCCTGGGATCGAAAAGAACTGGAATACAGACTTGAACATCCAGGAAATAATGAGGTAATTCTCTCTCTGGTAGGTTTGGTCATTTTCCTTATATGTTATGTTTCTGCAGTTAGCCTGGGGGCAGGAAGTAAAAAAAGGCAGTGAATAGGTATAGTGGCAGACTGCTAATGAAACTAAAGGTGAAACAGGATGAACTCCCAGAGAATCAGGCAATGCTAAAATGTCCTTGGTTAGGCAGGATGTATCTTCTGAGAAATAGGAGTACACTCATACTTCGGTTTAAGTACGCTTCAGTTTGAGTGCTCTGTGGACCCATCTGGAACGGATTAATCCACTTTCCATTACTTTCAATGGGAAAGTTCGCTTCAGGTTAACTACAATTCAGGTTAAGCACGGACTTCCAGAACCAATTACACTCATACTTCGGGCTAAGTATGCTTCAGTTTGAGTACTCCGCGGACCCCTCTGGAACGGATTAATCCACTTTCCATTACTTTCAACGGGAAAGTTCGCTTCAGGTTAAGTACGCTTCAGTTTAAGTACTCCACGGACCGTCTGGAACGGATTAATCCACTTTCCATTACTTTCAATGGGAAAGTTCGCTTCAGGTTAAGTACAGACTTCAGGAACCAATTGTGTACTTAAACCGAGGTACCACTATATTTGGGAGAAAGCTTGTTGTACAGTTTTCTATATAGAACAAATGACTGAAAACAAAGATTAAGTAACTATGCATTTTGGGTTTCTGTTTTATCTGGGCAGTACCGAGATCTGAGATACAGATTGTTTCCTGTGATCTGAAGTATATTAAAGGTTGAGATTTGATGCTCTGTATAAGTAAAACAGGAAAATGGAGCACACAATTTTTTATATATAAAAAAGGGTCTCTGGGGTTAATATTTCAATGAAAATAATTAAAAGTGCATCATAAAAATTAATGTTCCTATTACAAAATTATAAACCTGGAAACTACTGCAAGTAGATATAATGGTGACATTCAGACATCATGCTGAGTCACCATTGAGAGCGATGAGAGCAACCCAAACAAACCGCAAGCTGTAACCAAGATTACCTTTTGACTTGTCACTTGTGGTTCATTTGGGGGAGACGAACAACAAGACTCAGTTCGTATGTAACCATAAGCCAAACCACGGCTTAGCCACCAGTAGCACAGCAGGAGCAGAGCAGATAAGTTTTTACTCCTGCTTGCCCACTCATACTTAATCATTTGGCTTGGAGTTACATGTGAACGAGGCCGTTTTGGCATCGAATAAAGGCTTCCACTTCCGTTTTCCCCTAAATTGCAGCTTGTCATATTATCGGAACCACTAAACTGTAGCTTAACATTAGCCATGCTCTGCTTGAAACGAACCAACTTCAAGTCATGGGATTATATTATCAGACCATAATAAGGTCAGCCAAAGCACTTGCCTGGCCCAGGATCCTGTCTTCCACTGTGGCCAACCAGGTGCCTCTAGGAAGCTCACAATCTGAATGTAAGTGCAATAGCACACTCTTGCTCTTGCTCCTATGAAAAAGTTGGGAATTAAGAGTTTGAATGGAAAGCTAAACTGTAGTTAATGGAAAGCGGAACTGAAAGCTTTCGAACCCCCTGCCTGCATTAGCTGCCACACCTAAGAATGATGGGGGGAATGCAGAGCCTGAAGTTATCTGCGGCTCATTCTCATCATGCTAAATACAATTTTGACATGGCATGTGAATGTAGCCAAAAAATGCTCATTTAGATGAAGGTAGTGGTGCAAGAAAAATCCATCTGTGGTTTTTATATATTGCAAGCCTCATTGTAAAATGAAAAGAATTTCAAAAATCAAATCCATAATAGTATAAATAAATCGTAAGATGTATATAACAAGTACTGCTGATGTGGACTATTAGCCCATGGCCTGATCCATGAAAGATTATTTTCATTTAAAGCAATTGATAATGTTTGAACTGGATCGTGTATGCTGTTACCCAAAAGATAAGAATGGGGCAAAATGGCCCGTGGTGGTGGTTTTGTGTGTGTGTGTGTGTAACCTCATTGGCACAATTAAACAACACACACGTATTGCTGCATGATGCTTTCCCACCCAAGTAATAAAGGTAATGGCAGACATTTTAGTATTTGAGGCAAGTAGTGTTTAGTATTAATTATTTGAACATAGGTGGATGGTAAGTCTTTCCTCCCCCCTTCTCCTTTTTTCAGTGTGCCGCCTCCATCAACCTCAAGTAAAATCCTCAAGTTTGCTATAAAGGCCACAGTATTTGGACTAGTGGGCTACGGCTGCTATAGGATGGGACAAAGGACAGTTCGGTTTATTCTCTCCATGCCCATTGCACAGAACTATCTTCAGAAACTGGCAGATGTCAAGCTTCGGCACTGAATTGGAAGATTCTCCAAGTAGCTGGGGCAAGATCTAACATACGTAAAAATAGGTTGGAAAGGAGTGACTTGTCAAATTTAACCAAATTCTGTCCAGAGGTCTCATTTGATGCTGAGCTGCAGCATAACCACCTAAGCATTCGCCCACAAACCTGGTGAAATGGGCAGCATAAAATTACATGCAGTATAGGGTACCTAAAGTATGTACACATATATAATATACTATTATGTGTATATAGTGCATTTATAAAGATGGTGATATAATGGATCAACAACATAGAATCTAATATCCTAGGACACAATTCACCGGAAACTTCCCCTTTGAAACGAATGAGCCTGTACAAAGATGCAGCTGTTCATTTAATTGAAGCTGGCACAGGAGAACTTGCTGGTGCATTGTGTCCCATGATCTGTTCCTCCCCCCCCCCCCCAAGAGGAACAGAACAAACCATAGGCTAGTTGTGTTCCTATTAGAAAGCACAGTGGCCCATTAAGTATGTGTGTGTTTGGTACAGGTAATACCAAGCTATCCTTCCTGGTGCCAAGCACCTATAAGATGACTTAGAAGGACCTCTTCTTACTGGGAAACTTTTATACTTAGTGGCTTTTTTTAAAAGAAGACAAACTGCTAAAAGCTTTTGAAATATCAGAAACATGCTGGCTGCTATCGATGAAACCTCTACATATCTTTTACAAGCCTTACTTTTTTTAAAAGAAAAAGTTGCCTTCATCATTGTATCCCGCCAAAACGGATCACTTTAAAACCCCAACCCTTTTAATGGAAAGCTCACAAGTTCCATTCAAGAGTCTTTATGTTTTGTTAGCCCAACCTGACGCCCTCCAGATGTCTTTAAATTCAGAATCATCTGGGGAAAGTTGGGGAAGGACAAGCAAGATCATACTTTGTCGTTTTGGAGCTTTCCCTTGGTTTTCTCTGTCTCAAATGAAACATTGCAATATGTCTGCTTTTCTCTCCTTACGTTGTTGTTGGGTAACTTCCTATGTTTACAGGGCACACAGTTCCTCCTAGGTTAGATTATTGTCACTGATAATAGTAAACCAAATCCTTGTCAGGATAAATTTCGGTACTGCAAAATTATTGAGACTCTTATCCCTCCTACTAATGACGTTTCACTTCTCCTTTTGAGGGAAAACCAATATGGAACTGTTGTGTATGTAGTATTTACCCTTCATCGGATGCCATGTAAGCTATTTATCACAATTCCAGTGGAATGTAATAAAATGCTGATTTAAAAGAAAAATCAGTGGAATGTTGTTTTAACAGATTTCAATTAGTATTTTTTGAAACTACCTAGGTTTTGTTTGTGTAGCTTTTATGGGTCCTTTTCAACAATTCTGCTTTTTTAACATACACATTTTTTTTAAGAAACATTTTGTCATGTACGTTTTGTAGACATATATATGCCCTTAAGGTTGCCTTGGAGTGCATATTGCTTGTTGCCATCTCAACAGAATATTAATTGTAAAAATAATGGTTGTTAATCTATCCTGTGGAAAGCCTTTTGCCTTTTATGCAATTGTCCATTGGCTGGAGTAAAGACAATTTCTGACATTAGTCTTCCCTGCTCCCTCTTCTTTAGAGAAGGTGGCATTTGAGGAGCAGAAACTAAACGCTGGCATAGCCCACAACCTGACTGCATATTTAGGAAAGCAAATGTTTCCAAATTAATACCATTACAGCCTGTCTTTCAAAATGCTCTTTTGCAAGTTTCCATTCACTGGACATACCGGTAATTCAGCACAGATAAGTGCACTTAGGTCCAGTTGCGGGGAGGAGGAGAGAAACAGGAAATATGCACAATTAGCTGGGTAATGATTGTGCTTGGGTTTAGTTCTTGTTTCTTACCAAAAGGAGGCTATAGTCTTCTTCTTTTTTGTTATTTTTGCTGATGATATGATGCTGGTGGGGAATTCTACATCTCTTGATGGGACTTATGATGGATTCCAAAGTTTTATTTCACTAAATTCAAGTGATAGATTTGCAGGGCCTAACAGATTGTTTTCCCCAACATCAATGAAAACAAATATCGCTAAATGAAATTTGATGCTGCTTTTTTGTTTTTGCATCATGTATTGCAATTATATCTTGCAAAAAAATAAAAATGGTGGTGCTTGCCTGTTAATAGCACTTGAGACAATTTGCTCTGGAACCGCAACAGTTAAGTATATTGATACAATTAATTGGTTTGAGTTTGAGAACCAAAGTAGCTGTAAGAGATTTTTTTTGGGGGGGGGATACTCTTCCTCAGACCCTTCATAGGCAAACCTCTTGAATAGCTTCTACACAAGAAAATGGAAATTTGTTAAATGATGGGAGGAAGGTGCACAGGTTGATTTTTACAGGTACAGCTCAACACAAGATGCAAGAGAGGAAGGTTTGTGTCATTGGTTTTTGCCACTTCTACTGCTTTCCTGACAACTGTTTGGGGAAAAAACGAGTGAGCTGGAAAGTACCATGTTATAAGCAACTTTTCAACAATTGGAATGATTATTTTTATTTTGATGGTTTCTCCTTTGTCTTTTAAAATGTTTCCAATGATTATTATTTTTTGTTAATTATCATACATTTTGGGAATACATTAGATAATCAGATGAAGGAGCTATTAAATTACCTTTTACATCTTACCAAATATGTTGGATCTCTTTATTGTGTTCCTCCAGCCCCATCTTGTAGGTTAACTGTATTATGTTTACTTTAAAGTATTCATACTCAGGTAAATTTCACAAAAGTTACAAAAACAAGATGAATGGCAAGAGTCAGCCTTAAGCTTGAATGGACTAGTGTTAAATGATGGACTTGAGGCATGCTGTATTCTATGTATTTCCATTTGCCAAAAAGAGAGAAATAGAATAAAAGGTCTACCTGTCAGCTAGCATTTCATATTTACCGTGTGTGTGTGTGTGTGTGTGTGTGTGTGTGTGTGTGTGTTCTTTCAAGAGTATATGATAGGAGAATATGCTATTTAATGTCCCAAAGACCTATGCACAATGCAATTGAATGGGGCCACCAGTATTTGATAGATATTGAATGCCTCTTGGTGCTTGACCTAACTGAAATTGCCTGATTTAAATATGCCCCATGGATGCTGAATAGAATTTTTTTACTTCCTGAAAAATGCAAAACCAACTTGTAATAAAAAGTGAATAATCAAGTCCCTTGTTTTTTACTGTGGTGATACAGCATATTCTATAAGCCTATTTCAAACAGTTTCAGTGTATTTCAGTGTAATGCAGGGGTTGCCAACTTTTTTGGGCTAGTGGGCACATTTTGAATTTTGAGTGTGCTGAGCATGCCCATCACAAAATAGCTGCGCTGTGGGGCACGGTATAACACAAAGTTAGAGAGGCACCTGCCTGCAGCAACCTTATGCTTTACCATGAAGAAGTCAGTGATGTGCTGCTGCTGCTGATCACAATATTGATTTTACAGACACTGAGGTGCTGTTGCCGTCCAATAGCAAAAGGGAGCATTCATCATGTACGAAATGGCCACACCATACTCATTTGACAGAAATTGCACAGAAGGATCTTGCACTTTGCACCATAATTCTAGGAAGGCTAGGAAGATGCTTTTAAAAAATGAAAATTTGGAGTCTGAGACACCTGCCCAGGGACACAAGTGAGAGCCTTTGTAGGTAATGGTTAACCAACTCCTAGGTTAATGTTATCAGACTAGAGGAAAACGAACCCTTCACTTTCTTAGGGGATGCCTTAACTAGTATGGCATCCCAGACAAAATATTGAAAATGTTCTGCATTGAAACCTGAAGTTTTACAGGTTTGTCAACATTGTTTCCAAGTAAATGTGGGAACTGGTTTTGTTTAGATGCATCCAGTTATTGGCACAACCGCCCATCTTCCTTTATACATGTTGGGTTTAGGTTCATCTATAGCAGGCATCCCCAAACTGTGGCCCTCCAGATGTTTTGGCCTACAACTCCCATGATCCTTAGCTAACAGGACCAGTGGTTGGGGAAGCTGGGTATTGTAGTCCAAAACATCTGGAGGGCTGAAGTTTGGGGATGCCTGATCTATAGCCTACCTAGCCCTGCATGACTCGCAGATCAAAATAGATTCCATTGAAAAAAGCACTGGGTCATTTTAGTCATGATCACAGCAAGTCCCTCCTAATCATAACACTTGGGAGGCAAGACTTACACTGATTTCAGGCAACTACAGTACTGCAAACAAACACAATGCATATTTGAAGTCTGTCCTTGTGTTGAAATGGGGGTGAGATTCTCTTGAGTAAACATGGGCTTCTGTGGACATTGCCTCCATCATTCATAACATTGTTGTTTAGTCGTTTAGTCGTGTCCGACTCTTCGTGACCCCATGGACCATAGCACGCCAGGCACTCCTGTCTTCCACTGCCTCCCGCAGTTTGGTCAAACTCATGTTCATAGCTTCGAGAACACTGTCCAACCATCTCGTCCTCTGTCGTCCCCTTCTCCTAGTGCCCTAGCTGTAACATTACACCTAGTGCCCTAGCTGTAACATTACAGCTGCACAACCCAAATTCTGGTTCTATAAAAATGGAGGGTCTTGCTGTAGCTGTGACCAGGCTGGTGTCCTCTTATCTACCAAAGTATCACGAAATCTAGTTAAGATTTGCTATTTTAATTCGGGTCCTGTCCCCTGTGAAAGAGAAGTAAATCCCATTCAATTTAAAGGGGTTTACTACCAAGTAAGTGGGAGCCCAACTGCAGCATTAGCTATGTTGGGTTTTTAAGCATTAAAACAAAAGGCATGAAAAGGCAATGCTACTGAAAGAGGTGTATTTTGTGCCATGTTTTTATTGGGGGGTGAGGGGTGGCGAGGCTGAAAATCATAAACTGCACTCTCCCAAATTTAAGCTGCTGGAATGTGTGCAGAGGGCAACAAAGGTGATCAAGGGTCTGGAAACCAAGCCTTATGAAGAACAGTTGAAGGAGCTGGGTATGTTTAGCCTGGGAAAGAGGAGATATGATAGCCAATGTCAAGTATCTCAAGGACTGTCCCATGGAAGAGGGGAACAAGCTTGTTTTCTCCTGCTCTGGAGGGTAGGACTCCAACCAATGGCTTCATGTTACAAGAAAGAAGATTCAGACTAAACATCAGGAAGAACTTTCTGACAGCAAGAACTCTTCAACATTGGAATGGGAGGTTGCGGACTCTCCTTCCTCTGAGGTTTTTAAGCAGAAGTTGGACAGCCATCTGTCATGGATGTCTGTAGTTGACCTCCTTTGTAACGTTTGACTGGTATTTTGAAATCTTTTAAGATAATATTTTAGTTTTCTGTTACGTTGCTTTGACTGTATACTCTATATTGGACTTTCTTCAGATTGTTTTATTTATGCTTTATCGATTTAATATTCTGTAAACCGCTTTGAGATTTTTCTTAAAAATATAAAGTGGAATAGAAATTTAAATAAATAAATGCTTCAGCTGAGATTTCTGCATTGCAGGGGGTTGGACTGATGGCCCTGGGGGTTCCTCCCAATTCTATGAAATCAAAATATACAGGAACTGGAAGAACTATCATAGACCAAACGATATTATGGATCGCTATTAGCAGTGTGATTTCCCCTCCCCCCCCCCTTAGAAATACTTCTGTTCAAATAACGGTTCTCACGGTGCTGAGGCACCTGCGCCTGCGCTATGGCGTCACTCCCAAGCGGAAGCGAAAGGCGGTCAATATCTCTCTCCCTCGTCCCATTGGCCAGTTCCTTGGAGCCCCCTCCCTGACTGGGTGCAAATCAGGAGGCTCGTGCCCAGGGGCGAGCTGGGATAGGCCAGAGAGAGGGTGGGCAGGACTCGGAAGGCGGTTATGGGAGGGACCGACGTTACGAGAGCTGCTCGCCAGCGCCCTCCCTGGCGGACGGTGGCCGAGAAGGCCGGAGAAAAGCGAATGGCAACGGCGCTGCTGCGTAGTAACAGCCGGCGCCTCAGTCGTTTGTTGCCGGTGCCTGTTTCTCGCCCTTTCGGCAGCATGGAGGCCGCGGCTGCTGCTGCTGCTTCTCCTCCAGGCCCGGTCGTCGAGTCTGGTCTGTGGCTCGGAGCGCTTCGTTTCGACAACCGGGCGCTGCGGGCCCTGCCTCTAGACCCG
Organism: Zootoca vivipara; assembly: GCF_963506605.1. Classification (NCBI taxonomy): domain Eukaryota; kingdom Metazoa; phylum Chordata; class Lepidosauria; order Squamata; family Lacertidae; genus Zootoca; species Zootoca vivipara. The sequence goes on from NC_083285.1 coordinate 13,609,186, forward strand.
AGCGAGGAGAACGTGCCCCGGCCCGTGCCGGGCGCCTGCTTCTCGCGGGTGCGGCCTACCCCGGTGCGCGGCCCTCGCCTGGTGGCTTCGTCCGCGCCGGCGCTGGAGCTGTTGGGCTTGAGGGAGCCCCGCGCGGCCGACGAAGAAGCCGAGGCGGCGCTCTACTTCAGCGGGAACCGGCTGCCGCCCGGCGCGGAGCCCGCCGCCCACTGCTACTGCGGCCACCAGTTCGGCAGCTTCGCCGGTCAGCTCGGCGACGGCGCGGCCGTCTACCTGGGCGAGGTGCTGAACCCGCGCGGCGAGCGCTGGGAGATCCAGCTCAAGGGCGCCGGTCTCACCCCTTTCTCCCGGTAAATCGCGAAGGCGCACGCCCACCGACCACCCAACACGCGTTGTTTTCGGGAGAGGGGCGTGGCAGAGACCGGCTCCCTTCGCTTACTCCAGGAAGGGCCGGATTTACGTATAAGCTAAACAAGTTATAGTTTAGGGCCCCACTCTGTTGGGGCCCCCCAAATTTTTAAAATGTATTTCACTATTAATATACTTATTCATAATTGTATTTCAGTTCAACAATTACTTTGATAAAATACATATTTTGGTATGTGCAAATGGCTTTAGATACCTGTTAGGTTATAGCATGTATTCAACACAAAAAACAGCGACAATTTGTTGTTGACAAAGGACAGCTGGACATATAAAGGGCCCCATTACCTTCAGTAGCTTAGGGCCTTATCAGACCTAAATCCGAAGGCCATTGCACAGTCTGCAGGCCTTTGTGTTGGGCATAGCTGCCAAGTTATCCCTTTTTTTAAGGGAAATTCCCTTATGCTGAATAGGCTTCCTCGCGAGAAATGGGAAAACTTGGCAGCTATGGTGTTGGGCAGTGTGATTTTTTTTTTTTAAAAAAAAAGTGGTTTAGTCTGGCTTGTTATTGGGTCGGGCCTGTTAATGTCCATGGGTGTGGGCAGGTGGGGGGGTAGGACAGCCACCCCCCACTAAAGTAAGTAAATAAAAATATTCTAGTTTGGAATTGTCCAGGCTACTCCTAGAAGTGAGAGATTACAGGTTTTCGACAGGCTTTTCTGAGCACTTGGGGTCAAAAGAAAGTAATTTAAAACAAACTTCTTGTTGAGGAGTTTAATTCCAGTTCTGCTAGACACAGCCAGACGGGATGATGGCAGGGGGTGCCCTGCCCCACCTAACAAAAATGCTGGCTACCTGCCCCTCCTAATGTAAATCCTGTCTATGCTCATGTCACTGGCTCATGCCGCCTTTTGTTTTCTCCCTTCCTTAGCAACTTGAATAAAGGTTCAGATCCATATCTTGTCTTTATTAAAATCACAGAATTGTAGGAGTTCTGCTATCTAAGCTGTTATTTAGCTATTGTCAAGCATGCATAGCATACCATGAATAACAAAGTATGAGCAGAATTCATGCCCCCGCCCCAGTTGCTAAAGGTTGGTTCATGTATATCACTTGATGCTGCATCATTTAGCAGCCTGCAGAAGAACATGTGAAATGTTTCCCCTAAATAAACTTCAGTTAGTCTGCAACATACACACATTTAACTTGTGCACATTCAGCTTTATGTGCTTTGCAAAAAAAAAAAATTGTTTAAAAAAGCGGGACAGGGTTTTGGGAAAGACTGGCAATCTCTCTAGCCATTGCACCCAATGTGTTTTGGCTATACAGTATGTGATTTTGGCTTGAGGTGTGATCCCCTGAGGGCTTACTTGAGCTCTCATAAAACATCTGTACAGTCTTGAGATGATAACATGATTTGGTATGTGCAGACACACTAAGGCAGGATTTCCTAAACTTGGATCTCCAGCTGTTTTGGGACTATAATTCCCTTCATCCCTGATCACTCATTAGGGATGATGGGAGTTGTAGTCCAAAAACAGCTGGAGACCAGGTTTGGGAAACCCTGCGTTCAGGCTATAATCTTATACACACTTCACTGAGAGTACCATAAGTCATTGGGACTTTTGAGTAGACATGTCTAGAATTGAGCTATAAAGTGAGCAGAAGTAGTTTACTCCCTGCTTCATTTTTTACTACAGAGCAAGTATACTTCTTTCTTCTGAAATAAAATGCTGTTTAAAGACCTAATTGATACTGAGTGAATTTGACCCTTCTCTGTAAATTATGCTTTTAAAATATTTTGGAGATTATTATTTTTTAAAACTTATTCTAGTATCTTATTAATTTAATTTCAGACAAGCAGATGGTCGTAAAGTTCTGCGATCAAGCATAAGAGAATTCCTGTGCAGCGAAGCAATGTTTCACCTAGGAATACCTACAACCAGAGCTGGAACATGTGTAACATCTGATTCAGAAGTTATTCGGGACATTTTTTATGATGGAAATCCAAAAAAAGAAAGGTGCACAATTGTCCTGAGAATAGCACCCACATTTATTAGGTAAATATCCTGCTTTGGGTTTTATATTAAAACAGGTATTATATACAGTTTGGATGGGTTCTAGTCTAATGTGTTCTAGTCTAATATACGGTAGACATTTCAGGTACCTGTGACTTTTGCCTACTAAAATTGTAAATATTTATTGCTAACATTTGGCGCTGAAGACTAAAATATTGGCCTTTGACAAGTGATTGGCACCCAATACTGAGTTGCAATTGCAGCCCTAGTATTATGTAAAAAAAATTAAGAAGTAGTTCTCCAAATGCTTGTTTGGGGCAGAGGTGAGCTCCATATCTCATAGAATTGTAGAAATAAATTGGAAGGGATCCAAAGTCTAGTCCAGCCCCCTGCAATGGCAAGTCCATCCTTGAAACACAATTCAGTCACCTGTCTCTAATAACCAAGAAAGCTTTCAAGGTTTCAAAATACTTATAAAGCACATCTTTCAGAATTGGGGCTTACCAGTTAAATATTCTGTTTCTCTGGTAAAACTATACCATAGCATTTCCTGTTGCTGCAGTACATGGAGCTAAATGGCAATTTATTTACTTTTTGTTATTTAAAATATATATAAATAAACTATACATGGGGGGGGGACCCTCCATGAAATATATTTATTTCCTGGTGATGTAGCTCAATAATTGACAATCCTTTTATTTAGGTTTGGATCATTTGAAATTTTTAAAGCTACTGATGAATATACAGGACGTAAAGGCCCCAGTGTTGACAGAAATGATATTCGAATACAAATGCTTGATTATGTAATCAGCACTTTCTACCCAGAGATTCTACAAGCACACTCAGACAATAATGTTCAGAGGAATGTTGCTTTCTTTCGGGAGGTAATAATTCTTATTATTTTTTATAAAAAATATGTTTGCATTCCACTCCTTGGAATGCTATTCTTTTCCAAATTACATGGTCTGAAGTGAGCTGATTTTTCACCCTTTGATACTCATTGACATCCTGTTAACATAGACAAGACAATTTTCATTCACACAGGGTTAGCAAATATTAGTCTTTTATTCTCCATAGGAACTCTTAAGCCTTAAGGATATGTGGAGAATGGCATACATGGATGGAAAATGTTCAACACACATTTGCAACTGCCTATTTTTTAAAATATTACTCTATTTTATATGCAGTGTGTATGCAAGCATAAAGTTCATACATGAAAAGAGACTGAAAATCGGGTTGTATTTTTAAGGTAACAAGGCGGACAGCAAGGATGGTTGCCGAATGGCAGTGTGTTGGATTTTGTCATGGTGTGCTCAATACGGATAATATGAGTATAGTTGGACTTACAATTGACTATGGACCCTTTGGATTTATGGACAGGTCAGTGTATCTCAGTAACTTCAAAACAGATTTGTTATATTGACTGGATCAAATGGCACCAGGATCTCTTTTTATTGCTTTCATTTTTGAAAAAATATTTCTAGTGAACTGTGGAAGAAATTTAAATGTATGGTAATATGTTTTCAGATGAACTGGCAAAACCCTTGTACTCAGTCATATTTGTTAGTGTTAATGGAATTAATCCAGGATAATTTTGCTGTATATTGCAGCAGCAGTGTGATCAATCTTGTTAGATCTATAGGCGTTGAAGGTTTATATTGGTTACCTTGTAGTTTATCCCTGTTCAGCAATTTACTAAGTAACTTGAGTAAGATTAAACTAGGGAAGAAGGAAGCAAAGTATTTGTTTGACATGGTGATACACAATAATTCTTAAAGATGTAGAGTTGTATCCAATTGGTGTGCACTGACAGAAGGCTGTTTGATCTTGCAAAGCCTCCCACCAGCAAAATGGGGATTGAGGCACTTTTCAGCAATTTCCTGTCCCCCTGAGGCTTCCCTCAACCCACTCCCCCCAAAAAAAGAACTGCTCTAGCTGGCTGAGGGGGAACCCTTTGGGAAATGCTGTGGGAGACTACAAGGGGAGGAGGAAACAGTCTGCATTGTATTCGTACACTATCTAGTTACTGCAATATTACTATTCATTCATATAAACTAAATATTAAACCAAATACTACTGTTTTGCAGATACGATCCTGAACATATTTGCAATGGATCTGATAACGCAGGGCGCTATGCTTATAATAAGCAACCAGAAATCTGTAAGTGGAACCTAGGCAAGCTTGCTGAAGCCTTAGTCCCAGAACTTCCATTGGAAATCAGTATGCCCATTCTGGAAGAAGAATATGAAGCAGAATTTGAGAGGCATTATTTGCAAACAATGAGAAAAAAGCTAGGATTAATTCAGCTCCAGTTGGATGATGATAATAAATTGGTTTCTGATTTATTGGAAACTATGCGGGTCACAGGTTAGTGTGCATTGTATATTAATATTTAAAATAACAAAGTATAATTCATTTGATGTTCTGCATAAAATAATTCAAATCATATACATTAATACTCTGAAATTAATGACATAATGCCAGTACATGATAAAAAAAATAGTTTGAACTGAATTATATAAACAGCTGACTAAAGTTCCCATTAAATCTGTTTCATAGGTGCAGATTTTACAAATACTTTCCGCTTGCTGAGCAATTTCCCAGCAGATTCTGATCCTTTAAAACTGGAAGAGTTCTTAGATAAGATTACAAAGCAGTGTGCATCCTTAGAAGAACTGAAAGTTGCATACAAGCCTCAAATGGACCCCAGGTATACTGAGCTGTGATATTGTGCTAAGTTCCTGTGTGTTTTAGGATTAGAGGAAATAATAGACTGACAGGTTGTATATTTGACAGGTTGCATGTGGACAGTAACAGATTTTTATTTTTTGTTTTCTACAAGTTTCTAGTTCCAGATTAATGTGGTAGTTCTAATCTGGAAAACTGGAGATTTGTATTTCAACTTCTGGATACGATACATTTCTTAGTTAAGTGACAGGCTTGCTTTTAATATGTTTTGGGTATGTTGAGTTCTATGCCATAGTGTACTTCAGTCTAAAAACGAAAAAACAACAGGATGAAAGAATGCTTTTGAGAATGAGACTGCAGGCAATTAAATGCTGGAAATTGATTGTATTTGTTGGGTATTGGCCAGTAAAGCGAGATGAGCACCACAACCCCAGAGTAGTCTGCGACCGGACCTAAGGGTCAGGGGTACCTTTACCTTTAATTCATATACAGGCAAGGTATTTCACTGTTTTTTAAGAACGATATCATGACATTGGTATTATGAGGAGTTCCAATAGTGCATGGTGATTTACTGTTTACATTAAAGGTAAAGGACCCCTGACAGTTAAGTCCAGTCGCAGATGACTCTGGGGTTGCGGCGCTCATCTCACTTTACTGGTCGAGGGAGCCGGCGTTTGTCCGCAGACAGTTTTTCCAGGTCATGTGGCCAGCATGACTAAGCCGCTTCTGGCGAAACCAGAGCAGCACACGGAAACGCCTTTTACCTTCCCGCCGGAGCGGTACCTATTTATCTACTTGCACTTTTTGGCGTGCTTTCGAACTGCTAGGTTGGCAGGAGCTGGGACCAAGCAATGGGAGCTCACCCCATTGCATGGATTCGAACCGCTGACCTTCTGATTGGCAAGCCCTAGGCTCAGTGGTTTAGACCACAGCACCACCCGTGTTTACATAGTGGAGGGCAATTCTGGTGGTGTCATCTTCATGCATTTCCATGAGTTTCTCCATTTTTTTTTTCCAAATAGGCTGACTCAACATAGAGAAGCCATCAATTCCTAAACAATTAAGTCACAGTTGTAATCTGACAAAACCTGCTTTATTAGCTGCATTTTTTAATGTATTTATATTTTGCCAGTAATGAGAGAGATGTTTTTCACCACTCTTCAGAAAAGTGAAGATTTTTTCATTTTTTAATTCATTATATTTGTATACTGCTTTTCTACCCCCCCCCCCAAAATGGTGATCAAAGCGGCTTCCAACAAAGAAACAAGGGTGCATTTCAAACAAACACTACAAATACGATTTCATAAGAACATAGCAAAATAATATAATATGGCAACAATTTCATCAGAATATAGCAAAACAAAAACATAACATACAAAAATAACACATTTCAGTACTATGTATATAACACAAGATTATATAAACAACATAACAGCAGCATCCAGTAACAAAAATAACAAGGGAGCTTCACAGTTTCACCTTAGTCCTAGAAACCCCCTTACATGATGTTGCTCTCCTACAGCAGCTCTCCTCCTCCTCCTTATAAGGCTTCCAAGGCCAAAGGGTGTGGTAGCTGGAAACAGCCTTCCCATGAAGCACTCCAATGGCACTCTGTACATGTTGTTGTTCAGTCTGATATTTATGCATCTAGCAAGTCTCCAAAGGTTGCCACTGCTTCATTGTTGCTTCTGAGTTGCATTGTATTGGTGCCTGTCCACCATTAATTAAGGTTGTGTTAGTGCCAAGTAGAAATAAGGGACAATCAACATTTCAAATTGGTGTGTCTGGTATTAGGCTTTGTGTCCTGAATTCTGTTCATTTTTACTAGGACAATGGTGTGTTGCATCATTGAGTTCCACCTGTTACCCAGTTAAGAATGTTACTGTCCTTTTAACTGCATACAGTGATCTGAATGTCAAGGCATTGTTTGCCATTGTGTCACAAAACCCGATGCTATTGTTGTTCGTTCTTTTTGCAAAGTCTTGTTTTGACAAAGTCCTTTAATGGCTGTTGTCTTAAAATCTTAGTACGCAGAAGTGAGTTCAGAACAACTAACATGACTAAAAGCTTGTTTCCATTCATCCTGCGGAGTAGTTGGAGTGAAATCAGAGACTCTATGCTGTAGGTTCCACCTTCTCATAGTTAGTTGTAGTGATGCCAGTGATACTTGCTGTTTTGCCAACAGCATTTCAACCATATTTGACTGTCAGGATCCAATTTACACTGAGACTTCTTGACAAGAAAATTACCCTTTCTGAAGTCCTCTTTAATTTCATCCAGTACCTGGCAAATGTCACAGGTGTATGGTTCTCCAGCATGCATAAGTAATATGATAAAATAATAAGTAATAATAAATGATGCATAAGTAATATGATAAAAAGAAGGGTGACGTTGCTTGGAAAAAATTGAGACGTTAAGTCCCTCCTTGTGCTTGTTCATATTATGCCCATCATAACAGAAAAAATAAAAAGGTATTGTCCATTATGAAAGAATGTATTGTCCTTTAGGTCTGGATCACTACAGTAGCTAGATATGAGATTAAACTGTCCACATCACCACATGCAATTATTTTAGCCTTTAATCTGTGTTGTCTTTTAATTTAAAAATGCAGTAAAAGGACTACATACAAATTCAATACAGCAGACAATACAACACAAAGCAATACACAGTGTAACTTTTAGTCTTTAATCGTCAAGTTAAATGAAGTTCCACAACTAGAACATTACTGTCAACATATTTTGGAATGTGTACGGTACTTGTTCACCCTCACACCTCTGGCATACCATTTGCCTAATACCAGCTGTTTTGCAGAACTAATACCAACACACCACTTGGTTACTTACAAGCATCAATATGCCTAAAGACTTGGGTGTATTGACCCAATACCTTTCACAAGGTTTTTGTCATACATAGTCCACCCAGCCAAGCTGTCGATAAGTCTTGGTATTTGAGAGCAGCTCACTTATTATTAAATTTGCACTACAGTGAGAACCATATAAACTAGCCATCAAAAATAGCATGAGCTGAAAGTTAAAGGATAATATGTGGGGGAGTTCATGTTTTTTAAAAAACATTTTCTATTGCTTTCTATTACTTAGCTTTTAATTGATTTCCAACATTGTGCTCTTTGTTGACTGCTTTACTGTTTCATTCTTAGTGGAAACATGCTGCTCTTGTGCATGTTTAGCGATTTCAGGCTGTAAAGACAGAAATACACCCTGACATTCAACAGAGTTGTGCAGCTGAAATGTATGACAAAATATGTCTGCAAATTTCTTTCAAAATTCCCCTTAGAAGTCAAATATTTTGTCTGTAACCTTATAATTCATAATTTAGGAATTGTATGTTTTAAAGCATAACTAACACACAACTCACAGTAATTAATTTCTGATAGTCTTCCATTTTCCTCCTTCCCTTTTTTCTAGACAGCTTTCAATGATGCTTATGTTAGCCCAGTCTAACCCACAACTTTTTGCCTTAATTGGGACAAAATCTAACATAAATAAAGAACTGGAACGCATAGAGCAATTTTCTAAGCTACAGCAGTTAACAGCATCAGAACTGGTTAGTAGAAATAAAGGACACTGGAAAGATTGGCTTCAGAACTACAGGTGAGACTAATGGTTATGTACTATGAAATGCAAATATACTTTGATAAGTGCTATTAATACATATGTGCGTACCGTAAATGTTTGTTGTAAAGGATTTAGCTGTGAGTGCATGGAAGCAACCTAAGGCTTTCATACTGCAGCATTTGTTATCAGAATATATTCCAAATAAGATCTTTAAAATTGTCTTCTTGAAATGACTTGTTTGTATTGGCTGCATAGCATACAATGCTCAAATATAACTTAGCATTGTGCTCTGGATGTCTTATCAGAGTGCCTTTTAGACCTGTCCTCTTAAATGATTCTTCGTTGTATGTTCCTGAGTCTCACGATTGTGACAGAAGTGGTGTGTTTGTTAGTTTGTTTAAAACTCACCCATTATGCGAAGCTTTCTGTGTTCTTTCAGAGTTCGGCTAGAAAAAGAAATGGAGCAGTTTGGCAATTCTGATAACTGGAGTGCTGAGCATGTGGAAATTATGAACTCAAATAACCCAAAATATATATTGAGAAATTACATTGCTCAAAATGCTATAGAAGCAGCAGAAAATGGAGACTTTATGGAGGTAAGTGGTATTGCTAAATGTTGGAAAATAAATATTGAGAGGTATTCATCAGATATGGAATCCCCAAACTTTGGCTTCTCCTTGGGACAAAAATAATAAAAATACAGTTGAGGTTTGGCAGTAATAATTGTGTTCCTTCTTTTCCAGGTAAGGAAAGTTTTGAGGCTCCTAGAAAAGCCATATGAAGAAGACTTGGAATGCTACAGTGAGGCAACTGAGGATCCTGAAGTAGAAGAAGTGGGGGCTGCAGCTGCTGAGTGCAGTTCAGCATCCAGGAGAAGAGTTCCCTATAGCAGTAAACCTCCACTCTGGGCTTCAGAGCTCTGTGTTACATGATCTTCCTAACTGCCTTGTTTGTATTTTCCACAAAGGGATGTTGATCTTCCCGAGTGGAGAGTGCAGCAAGGTGTATAGAAGTGCTATTAAGTCTCAAACAGATGGGTCGGATGTCTTCACAGTCTCACTTGAGCCATATTCATTTTACAACTTGTGACCATCACAACTGTCCACGCACACTGCTGAAAGACAGACCAAAGTTTTATCTTTTATTCATCGCAAAGTGCAGTTATATTTTTTCCGCACTGATCTGTGAACATCCAAGTGTAATCTGTGTTTGTGACGACAAAAATAGCAATCCAGATGCTGGAATTATTTTTGTCTGAAAATGAACTAATAGTACTTCCTGGCAATATATTTGTAACTTTTTTTTTATTATGCAGGGATATAATGCAGGTTTAAGCTCATCATTGCTTATTCTAAGCTACGTTTCATTTAATTGCGTAGTTCATTTATTGTGAACCTTTGTGTTTAAATCAGGTTTTTAGAGAAATTATTTTTGGGTCGTAGGGAAAAGATGATGGTGTATATTTAAAAAAATGGAACGAAGAAGAAAACTAGTTTCAGTGTAAATGATTTACATATAGTGGCTTGATTTCAGTTAGGGTCATAACCATACTAAAGCATATGGTTCAAGACTCTATTCTGGGTCTGTGTGTGGAGCTTGATTTACTGGATCAGGAATAGTTAATGCAATCCCACAAAAAGAAGCTCCATGCTAACAGCACCAATTGTTGGAATAGTGGGGGGGGGACTCCCCTCTGCCTCCTGTAGGTGTTCAGCATTGACAGTAGGGCACATGGGTCAACAGGTTTATTTTTGCCAACATGTATAATATATAAATCGCTTTGTATTTGAACAATGCCTTCAAAGGATGTATGCTTTCACTCTTGCGTCTCAGATAACCTATTTATTTCCTATGTAAACAACTTTGCTACCTCATGGAAAGTCTTCTGTTCTCGCGCTTTTTGCCTTTTGTGCCAATTGAGTTATCTTTTAACTTTAGCTTATTTCAGCTTCAGCGAAACAGCTGCATGAAAACATGGCTGTTCTTCAGAGGTGTGTTAAAAGAGGTGTTGCTCCAATACATCCTGATGGCTGTGGCTGTAGTCCCAAGGACTGTTCTTTATAGTCACTATCCCTTTAAAATCAGTAGGAATGTACTGGAGTGTCAACGCACCTCTGAGATATTGTGATCTTTCTGCGTTATAATGCAAACGTAGACTAGCAGTTGGAAAATAAAAATGCGTTGATGTGAGTTATTGACAAATGGCGGGCGCAGTAATTTTTGCAAACAACTGCTAAACTTTTCTTGTTTTTTATTTAGAGCCCTGTACACACAAATGAATTAATAGGGCTATTATTAATTGGTCTTGCTGTTAGCAGATCTTAACTGCGGCTTCTGAGGATCTTATGTAGAGTTTTAAATTAAAAAACAGTGCTCAGGTCAGCTGTTGTGAATGGAATACCTCTTGCCCACAATCAAAATTATTTACTTTTCATGCAGTTTTAGCAATAAAAACACGCCACATGAATATTTTTATGATACTTTTAAGTATTGCACTCTATACCTTTTGAATGATGTTGTGGACATTTCCTCATTCTGCAAATAATAGCAAAAATCTGAAATCTATTATCCTGAGCTGTGTTCATTGAAAATAAATTATTTTGACCATGCTTATATTAAAAGTTTGTGCCGTGTTATTTTTAGACTAATTAAGAAATCCAAGAAATGATTAAAATGTTCACTACTCGCAGGTACAGTCATACCTCTGTTTAAGTACGCTTCAGTTTGAGTACTTTCAGTTTAAGTACTCCGCGGACCCATCTGGAATGGATTAATCCACTTTCCATTACTTTCAATGGGAAAGTTTGCTTCAGGTTAAGTACGCTTCAGGTTAAGTACGGACTTCCGGAACCTATTGAGTACTTAAACCAAGGTACCACTGTACCACTGTCCATTGTCGTGATATTTCTGAGAAATCCAATGTTGAAGTTTCTGGATCTTTGTTAATTACTTATTTACTGTATTTCACCCCACTTTTCAGAGGATTGTCTCCCAAAAAAGGTTTGTGTCGTTTTTTTAAAGAGAGAAAGATAGGCCCTGACAATCAGGCTTACAATGACATGCAGGAAAAAGGAGAGCAGATGGGAAGCGAGCATTTCTATAGGTGGTGAGTTATGAATGGGTGTTTATATGCAGTTGGGGTCAAGATAAAGACCCACAGAGGTGTTTAAAATCATATAATTAGAAAATCATTGTTTAATGTATGGATTGGGTATAAAGATTTGTTGGAAAGGAAAACACCCTGGTGGATTTCACCATTGGAAGCGAAGGCTCTTAAGAAGTTAAATGTGGAAGTTAGTATTAAATATGGAAACTTGGTTTTTTTTCCAATTAGCCATGTTTCCTTTCGTTGTAGCCATATATTGCCATAAATACATTGTGTGTGAAGAGCAATCCTTGCATTTTGGGTCTCCTTTGCACACATCTGAACCATACCTAGGGGCTGCTTGTCTCAGAAAGAGATCTATTGTCATCTACTAGGGGGAAATAACAGGGATTTGTGGAACTACCTGGAAGACTGTTTGAATCCAGATTTAGGCACTTAGTAGACCCATTGAAACCAATGGGATTGAAGTTAGTTGTAACTATTCAGCTCTATTAATTCCAGCACGTTTACTCTAAGCTTGACTAAGTTTGGGTCCAAGTTTAATGATTTACTTAAGGCATTTGTTTTTGTACAGATATGTTGCTAGGCTAAACTGGAAGGTCTATACAGATGCTTTGGAAGAGAGGTAGAGGTTGTAAACAATGAGATTAGCGGAAACCAGAAAAAGTACACCCTGCGACAATTACATTAAATGTAATTGTCACAGTCTGTACTTTTTGTGTTTACCTATAACCTCACTTTTTGTGTTTGCCTATAACCTCACTATAACCTCAATTCCTTCTCTGCTCCTCCCCCCTGCTGCCCACCCCAGCCAATTTGCCTGCTAATTTAGGATAATGCATCTGCTGAAATGGGCTCTGGTCCACCAAAGCTTATGCCATAATACATTTGTTAGTCTTTAAGTTGCTGTTAGACATTCTGTTGGGTTTGTAGCAGCACAGTAACACAGCCTCCCCCTTCTGGAAATCCTACTGGAAAGGTGATCAAGTGTCCTTGGGCCTGGACCCGAGACAAAGGTTTCACTAACAAGGTTGTGTGTGTGTTACTGTGTGTGTGTGTGTGTGTGTGTGTGTGTGTGTGTGTGTGTGTGTTCAAAAATCTTGTTCTAATGTGAATCTGGAGGGATTTTATGCATAGTGGAGAGTATTTGCTGTCTGTCGTTTTTCCTGCTTAATAACCATTCTTAGTCTTAGCATCGGGGAGAAGGAACTTCATTGCACCATCCTGTACATACCTACTCTGAAGTAAGTCCCATTGTGTTCAGTCTAGTTTACTTCCAGGTAAGGGGGAAGTGGGTTACATGTTTGCAGAGAAATACATGATCTCTTATTTCCTCCTCTCTCCATTTAGTTCTTGATGCAGTGTAACTTGCATTGCCTTTGCCAAATCGGTGACCAGACAGGCATACACAGACACTCATTTCTCACACCAGTAAATTTATAACTGTAAAATGCTAAACTGTTATAAGAGCAGTCATGACTGTTTTTTGCCTCTCTTGTTGCTGGATGATCTATGACCAGTCTTACATTTCAGACAGAGACAAAATGAGGTTAACGCTTCTGTGTGATCCTAGATGTGATAATTGCAGCATCCCTCTGATTGTTTTTATAAACGTGTAATTCTTGTAATTAATGGAGATGTCCTGCCCCTCTTTATTCACTTGCCATTAATGTCCCCTAGTGACTCTCCTTCTGTTTCCTTGACAGAATTCTTCCTTGTGGGTATAGTATTGTGAATCTGGGTAAAGGTAAAGGTAAAGGGACCCCTGACCATTAGGTCCAGTCGTGACCGACTCTGGGGTTGCGCGCTCATCTCGCATTATTGGCCGAGGGAGCCGGCGTATAGCTTCCAGGTCATGTGGCCAGCATGACAAAGCCACTTCTGGCAAACCAGAGCAGCACATGGAAACGCCGTTTACCTTCCCGATGTAGCGGTTTCCTATTTATCTACTTGCATTTTGACGTGCTTTCAAACTGCTAGGTTGGCAGGAGCTGGGACCAAGCAACGGGAGCTCGCCCCGTCACAGGGATTCGAACCGCCGACCTTCTGATCAGCAAGCCCTAGGCTCAGTGGTTTAACCACAGCGCCACCTGGGTCCGTTTGTGAATCTGGGGTTTTACCATAAAACAAGGGCTAATTTAAATGTGATGTGGGAGTTTGTGAGCAGCATTTACCACATTTAAAATGTACCGTCAGGCCCTGGACTGACTGCCCTCCATGCTCACTGCTGAATTCCCCTGAATTGGAAGGATTGTAAGAGAGCTTCCTATTGTACCTGAGCTTTGCTTGAGCAGCAAGGTCTCCGGCTTGCTCCTTAACCCCACTTCCAGGTTTATCCTCTGCCTCTAACATCAGTCTAGGCTTGCTCCTTGACTCTTGCAACCTAGCTTCCCCTACAATTATGACTTCTCCTTGGTCCTGACTGGCTTGCTGGTCTCATGGCTCCTGGTTCCTACCGGTAGCTGTTGGCTTGCCCTAGACACAACCTGGCACTGGGAAGGGGAAATTAAAGCTCCCCCCAATATTGTCTCCCCCAGATTAAAATTGTATATGTTTGCCAAAAGGAGCAAGACATTCAGGTACCCATATTTTGATAACCAGGTTTCCTCCGACAACTGTCAACCTTGTTCTTGGGGAACGGCCATAGTAAATTCACCAAAAGCTACCATAGAGATATATGTTGGGATATTTGTACACCGAACTGCTCAAAGCAGTGAGGAATGCTGTGGATTGTGTGTCTGACTTTACCCGTGGGAAAGGAAGTATCTGTACCTTTGTACCATGTGGTGTTTTTCACTGTACTTTACTTTCGCTTCTGGCTCTCGATGTGACTGGAAGCAAGATGCACAGCTCTGAGTTTCTGAGCTGGGTAGCAGAGAATGGAATTTGTATATAGCCCACGATAAAGTAGTTATAGATCTACTTTGTGGCTCTTTATTACCTGTGTGTGTTGTTCTTCACGGAGGAGAACAATCGCATATTTCCCTGCCACTGGTCTGCACGAATCCGCAGCCAGGAATGCGCACAGGGCAATGCTTCAGCTCTGGGGCGGTCCCACGCTGGCCCCAGGCAGGCATTTGCTAGCAATATCAACATTTTCAAAAGTAGTGGGTCCATGGCTTGGTTTTTGAAAAACAAGGGGCCTGCAGTACTTAGCTAACTGGGAACCACAAGTATGTGCTGTAGTGATTCTATGGTTTCTAAAATATAAGCTGAACTTTGCTATGGAAAGCAATAGCTATACTGTATTTTTATTTTTATTTTAGTTATGAGAATGAACCTGTGTTTCCAGATCAAGAGCATTGCAGGGTTTTTATTAATTCTGGATTTTCAGCAAGCTGGGACAAAGGTAGTAAACAAATATATTGCCACTTTCATTTGAAGCCCAAGGGCAGGGAATTTTTTTGTCCATTTGAGGGTCACGTTGTTGTGGGGGACCTGGGACTGGAGCCAGATGCAAAAGCAGGTAGAGCAAAGCACATGGCTCTTAGCCATGTAAGCAAGAGGCATTACCATGGCTCAGGGACAAATTCCAGCAAGGTGGAGGCACTTGAGGAGGGTATGGAGCAGGCCTGGGGAGGGGAGCGGGCTGGGAAGAGGAGGTGTGGCTTAGGGAAGGTGAGATAGAGTGGGATAGAGAGGCCTGGAGGACCACAGCTGACCCCTGATCCAGAGATTTCCCACCCCAGGTTGAAGCAGAAAAGCCAAATATTGATGCTTTACTTTGACTGGGACTCCCTTTTACTGTCTGGCTGTGATGCCTCTGGCAGTATGGAAACAGCAGAGAATGGATGAGAGGAAATGTGGCAGAAGGAGTTTATTCTGAATGCCAGTCTTTGCTAAAGAAGACTGCCTCACAAGTCGCCTAACTGGAGAAGAAGTAACTTCCTTTCATCTGGGAATACAGTACCCCTTTTAAAAACTCAGTTTGCTGGCTGTCCTCCAGGTGAAACTACTAGAGCAACAATTCCTAGCCTGATCCCCTCCAGATGTTGGGCTACAGCTTCCATTGGCTGTGCTGCTGAAAATTGGAGTCCAACATCACCTGGAGGTCCACAGATTGGGGAAGGCTGAGCTGAGAGAGAGGAGAGCAGTCCTGTTGCAAAAAGGTGCAAGGGAGTTGCAGATTTCCACCTTTCTCCAAAATGAAAAACAGAACTGGTGTGAGGTCTGCTTATCTCAAATATAAACTTTTGTACAGCAGTGGCGGTTTTTGGGGAGAGGTGGGTTGTTTTTGCATGAAGACACAGGAATGGTTTTTAACTTTGTACGTAAGTAAAGTTAGAAAATTTCGTTTTTACAACTGTAGTGTTTCCAGCGGTGTAATATAAACATAATTTGATCTCTGCAGGCACAACCACGGCGGGTAGTTCAAGGTAGGTGGTTTTTTGTTGTTCATATTTGAATGATCATTAACCTTATTTTCATACAACGTGCGGGGACATCCCAGTTTGATAAGCATGTGACTGGGGCCTTGATTCACAATAGCTTCTTAAAAAGGAACTAAATTGAGAGGCATATAATTGTTTGTAGAGTTGGGAAGGGACCCCAGGGGTTGTAGCTCAACCTCTGCAATGCAGAGCCTCTTTGCTTCCTGTAACCAGTTATAAGAGGAAGCAAAGTGGTGCAAACACAGGCGAGGTTGGTCACTGCGAAAAACGGGGCAAGATGTGACATGGTGGGGGGCGGGATTGTTTGTTTTTTAATTAAGTGTTACATAGTGTTTTGGTGGTTCTGATGGCCTTCGCAAGTGTTGCTGGCTAGAGATCTTATTCCTCGCATTGATGTACACTTCAGACAGAAAAGCGGCTGACAGCAGAGATAATAAGGAAGGAAAAGAGCTGGAGAATGACTTCTTATTCTTCTCTGCATGTACTGCTGCAGATGAGTGCCATTTCATTAACAGCACTTAATGCAAGCTATTCCTATGTGCTGCATCACTCTGAAATTAAGTACAGTACCGCTGTTTGATCCTTCAAGGACCGGGGAGGAAACACACCCTGACACAGCCTGTGTGAAGGACAAAATATGGCCAGTTCACAAAATTCCTGGCTCAGGTTTTTGCTTAAATGTTGTCAGCCTTAAGAGAACAAGATGGATTATTTGGGCCTGTGATCTCATCCTAGCTAGATAAAACAAAATTAAAAAATCCTTCCAGTAGCACCTTAGGGACCAACTAAGTTTGTCTGACACTTCTGTTTCAAGTGTATCTGAAGAAGTGTGCATGCACACGAAAGCTCATACCTATGACAAACTTAGTTGGTCCCTAAGGTGCTACTGGAAGGATTTTTTTATTTTGTTTTGACTGCGTCAGACCAACACGGCTTCCTACCTGTAACTAGCTAGATAAAGTTATAGCTGAAAAACCAGGAGCAAAAGGAGGCTACGAAACTGGTCTCTCACACTTTAAACTTTATTTGGGTGTTCATTGGTAAGCCTATGGAGGAAGAATTGGGCCCACACATGCCATCTCAGCCTCCGGTGTCTCCATCTCTGCCAGCTTCATCCCCAAACTTTGCAGCTTTAATGGGAAGGTCTGGCAGGAGATTCTGCACACATTTGGCTGAATATATTTCTAACTGAGAAACCTACGCTATCAGGGAGGAGTCTTTGGAAGTTCAGATGAATGCATAAATTCCCAAGTTTCTGAAACAAATCATGCTTGGCTCATAATATCCCATATGCATACCAGAATAGGTAATTATATATTTGGATGCAATTAGTAATTACTTTTTGCCATTTGCTTCACCCCGCTTCCCTCAAGCACAGCTAGGGATGGGGAATAATTTATCTTCAGTTCACATATAAAGGTGAACCACACTTTATAAAACGATAGAGGAACTGAAACACATCCAGCCTTTGAAAATTGCACTCTGTGAATTTTGCAGTGCCTAGTAATTTGTGCAAAAATGCATACGCTAAGGTTCAGTGTGCATAAAAGCATGTATTAGCAAAATAGCATTGCAATTATAGGTTATATTTGGAAAAATGGATTGACTATGGTAAACTGTATGCATTAGGCAAAACAGCATATCGGCGTGTATATTAGGGAAAATTCACACTTCAACATTGATGCATTTTCATGAGGATTTTTTAAAAAGAAATTTTGTTAGTTGGTATAAAAAGGAACTGAACTCGAGACAGGAAGAATGAGAAACCCAGAGAAACTGAAACTGGCAGATTTGCATGTCCCTAAGCCCAGCCACCCGCTTCCCTTGACTCTCATCAGGTACCACTGACCTTGCCCTTATTCCATCAGGTTCCACCTTATTATCAACCGGCTCCTGCCCTTAATTCCAGGGCTCCATTTTGCTGTTCACATTCTGAGCAGCAGGAGTCTCATCAACCTTACTCATTCTTTCCATTACAGGGCCTGATTGCACAGCAATATTTGCTGCCAATGCATCTCTCTCCAGCGGAACTTACTGGATCAAACCAAAGCATTTTCATAAGCCTTTTGAGGTAAGGTATGGTTCTACAATTACATTCTGAGCCACAGGTTCCATTTTTGATGAAGTGTTATTGAGAGCACCTGTTTTTACAAATGCCTTGTCTTCTGAACACCTGCATGATCTGGAGGTCTGGGCCTGTATACTCATGGCACACAGATCTACCTCTTACTTCCATAATCTGATCCTGGAGAGGCATTGGAAACTTGAACTAATATCCGGAATTGGTCTTGGCGGGGGGGGGGGGGGAGAAGAACTTAATTCAGTCAATCGAGAGAGCTGGGAGGTGATGTACAACCTGCCTCCAAACTTCCTCTGAAAGGTCAAGTGTGCAGCTTAGGTGTACATCTGGAGCCACCATTGTCCTTGAATATTCAAGTTGTGTTTGTGGCCATATTTTATATGTTTCATCTGGTTTGCCAGGTCTGGCCATACCTCGTGAAGGCAATTTTGATTTGTACCCTAATTGCATCCAAGTTGGTTAAAATGTTCTCTCCATAGGGTTGTCTTAAAGACATATTTGAAACTCCAGTTGGTTCAAAATATAGTCATAAGATTGTTGGTTAGTGCAGCATGGCTGAATCGTATTACACCGACCCAACACCAGGTTTACTGGTTACCTGTTGGTTTCTGGCTTCAAATTAAAGTGCTGATATTAACCTGAAGTCCTAAGCAGCCGCAGGTTACCTTAAGGTGTTTAGGATCCTATAATTCAGATTGGTTACCTACTAACGTAAATTTCTAGGTATTCTGTGAAAGAAGATACGACGGTGGATGGACTGTTATCCAGCGACGCGATGGAAAAGGGGTATATGGTGGACCTGAGAACTTTCTGAGGTGGATGTCTGAATATGAAAAAGGATTTGGGCATGTTGATTGTAAGTAAATTATTCCCCTCAACTAAAATCTTTCCCTCGATCTGTGGACTTACCTTTAGACATCATACTATGTGCACAAATGGATCTTATTGATTAACTTCAACAGCCAACCTACATGTGCAGCCTTTCTCAAGGGTCTCAGGCAGGTCTTTTGCCCCGTCCCATTTTGCCACCTGATTATTTTCAAGAGGTGGCAAGGATTGAACCTGGGACCTTCCACATTCAAAAGCCTCTGCTATGATCCTTTCCCATGTACACAGAAGTAGAAAGTAAAGGTAAAGATAACCCTGACCATTAGGTCCAGTCGCGGACGACTCTGGGGTTGCGGCACTCATCTCGCTCTATAGGCTGAGGGAGCCAGTGTTTGTCCGCAGACAGCTTCCGGGTCATGTGGCCAACATGACTAAGCCACTTCTGGTGAACCAGAGCAGCGCACAGAAACGCTGTTTACCTTCCCGCTGGAGCGGTACCTATTTATCTACCTGGACTTTAACGTGCTTTCGAACTCCTAGGTGGGCAGGAGCTGGAAACGAACAATGGGAGCTCACCCCGTCGTGGGGATTCGAACCGCCGACCTTCTGATCGGCAAGCCCTAGGCTCTGTGGTTTAGACCACTGCGCCACCCGCGTCCCTAAGTAGGAAACTGAAAGCTGTTGTGGCTCTCAAAACTGCAGGTGTTTATTTCCTTGCATTCAAGATTATGTACAGTTGGCGATGGATACATGAAAACACAACTTTATATTTTCCAGTTGAACATTGGCTAGGGCTTGTCTACATTCATGCTCTGACCCACCAGAGAGACAAAAAATGTGAGCTCCGAGTGGACCTGAGAAACTGCAAAGGGAAGAAGGGCTATGCTGTATACAAGACCTTTGAAATTGGCAACGAAGATAAAAAATACCGCCTTTCTTTGGGGGAATACAGTGGGAATGTGGGTAAGAAATTCAGTGATGTGTGCAATGACCCCCATGTTTATCAGTTTAGCATCCCTCAAAATCAGGTCCAGATCCAAGTAAGCTAGAAAACAAAGACATCATTGGTGGGTTGCACCCCTAGAATAAAATTCTGATTTTCCTGAAGCAGCTTCTCAGGCAGGATTAACCTTCCAGAGCCATTGTAGCCACTTGGAGTCACTCTCGCCTGGTAACAATGCATTCATGGTTTTAAATAAATACAGCTGCCTGTAGGTGTGTAGTGTCTGGATATAACCATAATTTTAGCATTAAGTCTAAAGACGTATCGGTACATTTTGCAATTGAAAATAATTTTAATACAAAGGAAAGGAAAGGGGAAATGCACACACAACTCATATATGGTCCTTACCCAACTGCACTTTCAAAATCAATTTTGATTCAGGGGATACTAATGGGAGATATAATTTTTGCTGATTCCCCCTCCCCCTAACACCCTCTAGAAAAACAGCTTACGTGATCTGGGGAACCCCCTCCCCAGGACACAGTGGCAAATGGAGAGGGTCTGCAGGGCAAAAAGGGAAATCCCTCTGAAAATCAAATCAAAGAGTGTGGGGATACAGTATCATGAAGGTGACTGTTCCAGTCACTTCCATTTAGATGCTGCACAGGTTCTGGCAGTTGATAAGGGACATCTTGCCACTTCTACGCCTTCAGTTCATGTGTGGGAAGCTTTTGGTCCTTTAAATGTTGCTTCCCTACATTTCTCATCAACCTTTAATAACCATGCTTGCTCGACCAAATGAGCCTTGTAGTTCAGTAACTTCTGGAGGACTGAAAGTTCTCCACATTTGCTTCAGCCCATACTCTTGTTGTTTTCTTCAGATAACCAAACAATACGAATTTAGGGCTGCGTTGAAGCAAATACCTGGTAATTTGATTCATACTATAGTTTGCAAGGGCATTTTAGTTACCATGAGGCAGTTTCAGAGCCAAGTGGAGAATGCCAGCTGCTCTACAACACCTAATTGCAACGTGGTTAAGATTGTTAATAATAATAATAATAATAATAATAATAATAATAATAAATTTATACCCCACCCCCTCCCCAGTAAAATTACAATAACACATAAAAAAGGAAAACAATTAATTAAAATACAGATTAAAATACAATATTAAAATTTAAAATGCAGCCTCATTTTAAGTAGTCCATAAATCCAAACCGTGAGGGAGGGAAACACAGGGGTCAGAATGAATCCAACCCAAAGGCCAGGCGGAACAGCTCTGTCTTGCAGGCCTTGCGGAAAGATGACAAATCCCACAAGGCCCTGGTCTCCTGGGAAAGAGCGTTCCACCAAGTTGGGGCCAATACTGAAAAGGCCCTGGCTCTAGTTGAGGCCAATCTAGCCACCTTATGGCTCGGGGTCTCCAGAATATTGTTGTTTGTGGACCTTAAGGTCCTCTGCAGGGCGGTCCCGTAGGTACGAGGATCCCAAGCCGCATAGGGCTTTAAAGGTCAAAACCAGCACCTTAAAAAGGTGTGTTAACTTATCAAGTTCAATACAGTTTGTGAAAGCTCCAAGAACAGCCTGCTGTTTTTTTTAAAAAAACGTGTGTGTTTGTTTTGGTGTGTTGTAATGTTGACATCCCCAGAGTTATGGCAGTTAGAATTATTTTATTTTACCAAAAAGATAAAAAGCAGTACTGTGGAAAAAGCTTGAAGAAACACAAATTATACCAGTACAATAAAAAAAATTCCTTCAGTAGCACCTTAAAGACCAACTAAGTTTTTATTTTGGTATGAGCTTTCGTGTGCATGCACACTTCTTCAGATACACTGAAATAGGCGTCCCCAGGCGCTTATGTAGAGAAGGGGTGGGGAGGGAAGGGGGTATCACTCAGAAGGGTGGTGGAAGTGGGTGATTGACTGACTGATAGCTGTTGATGACCGAAAACGACTGCAAATGGTTTTGCATGAAAAAGCAAGAGTTTACCAGTAAGCCAATAAGAATTTGCCTCTCTTTGCCCCAAATGCCCTGATGCAGGCAATTAACGAGACTAAAATTTAGGGTTTTTTTTCTTGGTTTAGGAGATGCATTCAGAGGCCGTGAACCCTCTGAGAGTCAAGATGGCCATTTCTTCAGTGCAGTTGATAGTGACAATGACGACTGTGGCCCATGTTTTAAGGGCGATGAGGCATTCAACAGCTGCGCTGGCGAGCTCTACGGTTCTGGGTGGTGGTTCAGTAACTGCGGCATGGCGGATCTCAACGGGATGTGGCATCCCAAACACAGCTGTAGAGGTTGGGTATCTGGCGTGTACTGGAAAACATGGAGTAATACTGATTCACTGCTATTTAGTGAACTCAAGATAAAATGTACTTAGCTGTAACAATGTCAGACTCTCCAGCCTGAGGTGGCTTGAGAGTTCATTTCCCTTTCTGCAGCAATTTTAGTACAAAACCATCCCTGTGTTACTATGAATGTCAACTGCTTAATAGCAAATCTGACTGATCTAAGAAATGAAGTTTCTGCTAATTGTTGAAGTCTTTCTAGTTTTTCAGTAGACATAATCCCCTTCCCCTCCCTTTTTGCCGAAACCATTTTCAGTAAAAAGGAACATATATTTTAGTGCAGTCATAATCCTAGGCGTACTTCTACTGTTCCCTGTAGAACAAATTAGCTAGGAACCCACCCATATTTCCATCAAACCCCAGCGCAGAGAAGAGAGGGGATGAAAAGGAGGGAAGTAAAATTAAAGGCCTTGCTTAGTAACAGGCAAGACAGTAGTGGTGTTTTATTGCTGTTGCTTGATATCTGCTCAGCTTTGTATGCTTTGCCTAGCTGAATGGAGGCTGCAAAATCCTTGCCTACTGCTCTAGACAGAAAAAAGTGTGTTGCTACCAAAGCTGGGAGACTTTAGAATTTGGGTTTTACAACTAAATAGGCTGGAGGAATTTAGGAGACAATGTCATTAACTCTAATTGCTGTTGTCAATGCAATGATTAGTGCATTCCATTAAACCATGAATTGGTTTATGCAATGCAATTTCTATCACAGTCCTTAGTTGCTTTATTTCCATCAATTTTCAGAATATGCAATTTGCTTTTTTTTCCAGATTTCGTAAAGCCGTTAAGCTTTGTACACCAATAAACCGATTGATTCATTCCAGTTATAACCTTGAGTCTGTGGCCATCACTAGTTGTGCTTTACTTCCTGTTCCACTGGGTTGCCACTCTTATTCTCAATCTGCTTCCTGAGAGTGATGTTAGTAATACACACTGCTGACAACCAAGTGGGTATGTTTCTGCTTTGCTTTTTATTTCTTACACATTTACATGAGAAGATTGCACAATGCTACTAGGAAAAATATACACATTAACAAATTTACACTAATGCACATATTGCTGTATCGGCACTTGGCAGCATGCTTTGCAGCACAGAGAATAAAAACTTCTACCATGCTAAGCAGGGCGGAATGACGTTATCTTCCTAGTTACGATGATATTTTCCATGGATCCCGTTCTATCCTTCAATTGTCTTTGATAAACATGTTTTTCTTTACAGAAGCATCTTGGCACTGGCAGCTTTCAATGTGCCAGAGTTAATGAAAACAGGTTGCTGAGTCTGTGTTCCATCACTAGTTTGCGATGTATTTTAAGAAAGCTCAGTTATCTTTGTAGTAGTTATTAAAGTTGATTCGTAACAGGAAATCTTCCAGGTGAGGCTGGTATCCCCTGTTTACAAGCTTAGTTACTACTGTAAGAGGAGAAAATAAGAGAACACTTGTTTAATATGGCAAGGGATACAGATCGGTCAGCCTCAAATCCTCCTGATATTCCTCACTTAACAGTGTGCACAAGCTCAATGAGGTACGCAAGCTGCTGCCCTCTTCTATTTGTCCTAGCAGAGGTTTCATTTCAGTTGAGCCTATTTGTTTTTACAGGTTCTAACGAAGAACACTTTAGGTATCTGCTCTCTCTTTTATCATAAATATTATTTCACTTGCCCACGCTAACAAACTCTATTAAGCACAGTGCTCTACAGATTTCGCTTACAGCTGCTGCAAGCTCTGTTGAGCACACCAGATTCTGAGGAAGCATACATAGGACTGAAAGTAGAACTCTACAGTGGTGCCTTGCTTGACGAAATTAATTCGTTCCATGGGTCAATTCGTGTAACGAATTTTTCGTCTAGCGAGTCGCGGTTTCCCATAAGAATGCATTGAAACAATGCGTTCCTAAGGGCTCCGGGGGACTGGCAGCGGCGGCGGAACTTGCTCTCTTGGCTCGGGGAAGGCAGGCAGGTGCTTGCTCTCTTGCCTGCCGCTGCCAGTCCCAGAGCCGAAGCGCGCCGGTGCTCCGACAAACGGACACAGCGGGGATGGGACGGGGCTTGAGAAGCCTCGTCCTATCCCTGCTGTGTGACAGGCAGGGGGGGGAAGCGGAGGAAAGATCCTGCACTTTCCCCCCACCCTGCCTGCGCTTCGGCTTCCTCGGCGAAGGCAAGCGGGCGGGTTGTCTGCCGGCTTGCCTTCACCGAGGAAGCGCCGTCCCATGCCGGCAGTGCGCGGCGGGGGAGAGAAGCGCTTCTCCCCCCCCACCGCCTCCCGCCTGTCTTCCCCTGCATGGGACGGGGCTTCGGAGAAGGTCTCCAAAGCCCCGTCCCATGCCGGCTGTGCGGTGGCTCCGGGGGACGGAGCCGAAGCGCGGTGGGCACTGCTTGCCCCCGCCAAGGGGAAGACAGGCAGGGGCAGCCGCCGCACCGACGTGCTTTGGCTCCGTCCCCCCTGGCAAAGGAAGATCAGCTGTCAGCTTCCCATGCTGACAGCTGATCTTCCTTTGCTGCTTTCTATGGCTGCGCCTCGCAAGATGAAGCAGCGGTCATAGAAAACCTTGTCGTCTTGCGAATGCCTCACGCAACACAAAACTCTTTCGTCTAGCGAGTTTTTCGTTGTGCGAGGCACCACGGTACATGCCAACAGGCCAAGTTCAATCTCTGGCATCCTGGAAGCTAGCAATGTTAAAGAGCTATATCTGCAATTCTGGAGAGTACTGCCAGCCAGGGGAGACAAATACTGGGCAAGACGGACAAGTAGCCTGACCCCAATGTAAGGTAACCTATGTTATCTTCTATAGGTGCAGCTGAAGATCATGCAAGCTTTACACAATGGCCTGGTTCAGACATGACATTGATCCTGCTGGTCAGAGCTAATAGGAATTGCAGTCAAACAACATCTGAAGCATATTGGGTTGGGGGAGGGCTGGTTTAAAATAATGGGAACACAGTCACGACTCAGACTGGGCGTGACATATCACCAATTAACTATCCCAATACAGTGGTACCTCTACTTACGAATAACTCTACTTACGAATGTTTCTACTTACGAACGGAGCTCCGTCCGCCATCTTGGATGCGGTTTAGATAGAATTTTTTCTACTTACATTTTTTTTCTCCCAATGCATTCCTATGGGATTCGACTTATGAATGTACGTTTGGAACGCATTAAATTCGTAAGTAGAGGTACCACTGTATGAACAAATTCCTATGCCCAACAAATAACCCAGAGATGCATTTTACATAAAAGGACACATTCTACTCAAGTAAAAACATGCTGATTCCCAAACCGTCCGCAGGCTGGATTTAGAAGGTGATTGGGCCGCATCCAGCCCCCGGGCTTTAGTTTGGGAACCCCTGCACTAAAGCTGCCGTGTGCAGAGGATGTTTTTATTTCCAAACTGAGTATAAACACATCTTTGCAATACCCCCAAATTGGGAAAACTGTGCCCCTCCGCCAGAAGTTGCTAGACTACAACTTCCATCATCCCTTACCATCGGTCATGCTATCAGAGGCTGATGGGGAGTTTGGAGACAGCCCCCGGGTTCCCATCCTTGCAACAACAGAAGTCTTACCGTTGAATAAGAAATGGGAGTAGTACTTGAACGTGTTATAAGACTGCTGCATTAAGCCAAAGTTGGGATGAACAGCCATTTGTTTGCTGGTATCGAAACTCCACGATTGAGAGATTAACTGGCTACGGAACTTTAAAATGAGGCTGAAGATGCTGTGAATAATGTTCATTACAGGGGCTGCCTTTTCAGTCAACAATCCTCTGTTAAAAGAAAAGAGATGGTATTTATATTAAGTTAGCAAGCAGCAATACTTCTTTTCATCTGCAGCGATGTTTAGGAGCATCTTAAAGAACATGCCTACTAACATTTGATTGCAGGTGCAATTTTTGAATAGTTTCGGATAGGAAAGACAACATGGCAGTAATATAGTGAATTTGTGTCCTTTGTATCCTCTTGCCTTTCAGTACTAGGATATAGTTATCCTGAACCAGCTCGCCAGTTATCCTAAATAACATATTTTGATGGACTAGATGCAGCCATGTGCTATATAGCATTTACTAAGACTTAGCTTGTTTCAGATTGCTACTGTAAGTCAGGGATGCATTTGCCCATGAGCTGTGGTGGGTGGGCCTGGCCTATATATCCATATATCACCCAGGACCGGTATTTAGTGGCAGACTGCGATGACAGCTTCACTCAGTAGTATATCGCTGGTGAAATTGACGCCTACTGAGTCCCCCCTGCTACCAGCGCCCAGTGTGTTGAGGGAAAAACAAGCGGCAGCTTGAGTGAAACCGCCATCGCAGTCTGCCCTGATACCACTGCAGAGCTTGTGATACAGCTTGTTCTTCCCTCTGCTTCAACAAGCCCTGCCACTGTTACTCTGGCTCGCAGTTATCGCCCAGCCCTACTAGTGGGGGTGTGGCATTCCACCCACAGCAAATGCACAAAGACACCCTCCATAAATGATCCATGCAGACTAGCTGGAGGGGGGGATCGTATCACCCTCTCCTCAAACGATTAGTCTGATAATTGTGAAGGGGCAATATGCATCCACGCCAAGGGGCTGGGCTTAGAGCTTTAGGCCTTTCTGCTCTCCTCTGTGCTATAATTTTCCTGCTTTGGCCCCCGGGGACAGGCACCGCTTTTGGGGACATTTCTGTCTCCATCGTCCAGCTCCTTCCCACTTCACTTTCCCCTTCCTCAGTCCATAATCTGGGTGAGGGGAGAGGCATGCAGTCAGAGAAAAATGGTCTTGTTCTCTTTCTCAGGTGTTGCAAATATGTTGAAAGCAAAGTGCAATTCTCCTTAGCCCTTCGTCCAAGTTCCCATATTTGCAACACTTAAGTGGTGGGGCCTACTAGTTCCTCTCGCTGTCCACGTCACAGTGGCAGCAGAACTGGTGACAGAAGCCTACGTAAATAAAAGACACGTCCACCCAACTTTCTAGTTACATGAGAATTGTCCATCTCTACATGCAGTTATAAGGGAAGGCAAATGTGCAACATTATGTTAAGGAATCTTATTACCGGAAGATGGCTTTGTTGAGGTAGTCAGCATGCGTTCTGTAGATTTCCTCCAAGTTCCCTACAGAAGACAGTTTATTTCCAAATTCACACCACGTCACGTGCAGGATTTGGTTGGCAATGTAGCCTTGAATAACTTTCACAAAGTGCTGCATTTCGTGCTTATAAAGCTGGAGCTGTCGAAACTGAACTGAGTTGGATGCATGCTTCACCAGAGCTGAAAAACCAAAACGACAAGGATGACTCGCAGCACGTGAAAAGGGACAGCCACTCTTGGCCCACATGCCAAAGCAGAAGCAGCCAAGGTGCAAAGTGGGCATAGTCAGTTTTTACTAACAAATTTTGTGAAGAACCACAAAAATATGTTGGGAGCAGTCAGTAAAAACACCAATGTTTTATGTTACTTTTTTTGGGGGGGGAAATCTAAACTCTTCTTAAAATATAAAAATCTCTGAGGCATCTTGCAAGGGCACAAAACACTTTTAGCATCACGGCATCACAGTAGAGGACCCACAGGAGCTGTCAGATTTGTTTTAAAATAATTGTTTAAATTATTCTTACATCACAAAGGGGTGGATCGTAGTATGTAGCCCACAGGCTCATCCTGGTTTAATACTACTAGGACAGAGGTTTTCAATCTTTCTGAGTCCATGGCTCCCTTCTTTCTGCGGCAACCCTGTGGGGCTCAGCCCAGTTACGTCACCCCTTGCCTGCAGAGCCGGCTGGGCAGCTGCAGCCCCAGGTCTCTGAGCCCCCCCCCCTGCGCGCCCCAAAGGGGCCTGGGAAGGACCCCCTGGCCAGCCCCAGAGGTAATATTTGCCTGTTGAGCTCATAGCCAGGGCCACTGCAACAAACAGCTGTGGAAACCTTTGGGAGGCAGAGATGCGAGAAGGGACAGAGGCCAGTGTTGCCCGCAGCACTCCTGACTATCATTCAAGGCACTCCAGGGTGCCATGACACACTGGTTGAAAACTACTGTACTAGGGGACCAGATTAGAAATCAAATAGATCTTCCTTGAAACAGGCTTTCATAAACTCACCCTCAATCAATATATCCATTTGTCTTTTTGTGCTTGGTTATGCAGGTCAGGGTGAAAGCATGTGTATGTGTAACTACTTAATATTTTTTTTCCTTGACTGTGGTATTTCAAATATGGTATTGTGTAATGCCTACAATGTACTAGGTGAAGCAGGAGTTACTTTTCTTGCTGTTGCATTAATAACTCACAGAACAAACTGGAATACCACCCTTGGAAGCCTTTCTTTTATTCTGTTTGGATGAGAATCCAAAACTCTTCTGTTGTGTCAGAGCTAACTGCTTTCATCTTCAGTTATATGGGTTTGCAGCTGAATAATCAAACTCTCATGGAATATACTGTATTTACTCAAGTCTAATGCACCATCAAATCTAATGAGCATCTCAATTTTCAGAGTCTTGAAACAAAAAAAAGTATTTGCTGGCAAATGTAAATGTGCCATTGAATCTAATGCGCACCTCCATTTTCACAATGTAATTGGGCCAAAAAAGGTGAGCATTAGATTTGAGTAAATATGGTAGAAATAGGAAACACAGTGACTTTAAATTTAACTCACTTATCTGAATTTTCTGAACAGGTTAGCTTTCAGGCTAAATAAAAGTATTCAGATTTAACTTACCAGTTCGCTTTAAGTGGAACCAAACATCCTTAAGAGTCCACACCATATGCTTCAATTGCAGCAGGAAGGAGAAAATCTTGTTATATTTATTCATGCAGTTTTCAGTAATGACAATGTTCATGGGCCAGTCAACCTATAAAAAAACCCAATAAAACTATTGTGACTGTATGTCTCCAGAGGCAGCAGAATATTCCACTGCCTGTTTAAGATGAGGATTATGTCAGAGTTAACAGAACAGAATGCCTTTCTAAATAGCATCAGAGAACAATTAACTGCAATGCATAGGGGAATCTTAAAATGTGGCTCACTTCTCAACTCTGTGTGTCTTCTCACCTTATAGCGTAGTTCTAAGCAGTTTAGGGCATCGGGCGCATTGGGCTTGAACATCTCTGGAAGGTACTTCAGTGCAAATGAGAGATTGGAAGCCAAGTGAGTGTCCCCATGGAGACTATATTGCAGAGCCTTATTTAAAATGGAATTGAGGACTAATGGGTTCAAAAGTTCGCCAGGTGTCTGTCCTGATCCAAGCTGAAATTAGAACACACATTAGATACTGAGAATTTGTTTGTCAGAATAAACTTTCCAAAGTAGATAATGGGATTTTTTTTTAAAAAAATGTTCATACAAACACAGTTCAAGCCAGAAAGTCCCTTATATTTAAAACTTCCAAGAGAGGTTGTTCAGGTTGCGATCATTGAAACTACTGCCAAATGTTACACAATCCCTATCTTTAGTAGCACATACACATGTAGTATGATTTCCTCACATGCCGGCAACTAGATATATAGTCAAGAATCAGGCGTCTAAGGAAAAGCCTATGCAAATACCTTTTCAAAAAGTAGATCACTGAGTGACTGAGCAAACTCTCCATCTTCCATCAACAAAAAATGCCTTAGTGCTCCAAAATGCTTCTCAATATTTAGTTCCACAAAATAGTAATCAACAATGGCTTTGTTCACAAGTGAAACACTAGGAACAAATGAAAACAAACACCAGTTACTTAAAAAAAAAAAGCAAATAAAAAGGTAAAACTGCATTTTAGCTTTATGGATAGGGTAAATTAAAAATGGCCAACCTTTTGATCCTTTACCCACAATCAAATTATAGGCTCCCTACAAGTAATCTACTTCTATTGGGCCAGTACCTTTGGCAGTCACTTGCAAAAAACACAGGATGCAGCAAGGGTGTCAAGAAAACGCCCTTTGAAAGAAATCCTTGTTGCCCATTCTCACCTGTTTCATTACACTTGCATGTAATTCTTTCTGCACTGTTCAGAATCTGTAACAGCTGCTATGTTCTAACTAGAAGCTTTATGGTTTCTCATACTAGAGCAGAACACCAAACCTTCACTGCTAGGCCGCGTTCAATAGTTCACTGTGGTAGGTAGTGTTTGCACTGTGCAGGGGGAGGAAGTGTGCAGAACCAAGCAAAGGCAGTGCGACCTGCGTTGCAATTAGGGCTCTGGAATGGACAAGAGAAGTTTAAACCTCTACTACCTAGCGCTTTGACGCAGATGGAAATTGTTCCCTTCCCTGCTCATCAAGTGAATGATCTGCATCCCCCCATTAAGGCGCAAGGCTAGGCAAGGCAGCGAAGTTCAGACCTTTTTGCCCGGTGTCCTGAAGGGCATGGAAATTCCGATGAGGAAGAAAGGGAGCACAAGACTCCCTATCCAGTCCAGCACCTTAGCAAGGATTCAGACTGCTCTGGCCCTTCTTGGCTCTGCATGCTTTTCATCACACACTCTGAAATCTGACTTAAATTGCCACATTTTTTTCTTTAATGGGACCAATCCATACTGAGCTCTCCCACTTGAAGAGCCCTCAGTTTCAATGAAGGAAGCAAATCTCGTTTCAGGTTCTTTGTGTGTATGACCCTGATTCCCCACTGAAAGAAATAGGATTATACATGGGAATCTTCATAATGGGTGAATGGCAGCAATGGGTTTGTAGTTTTTACTGTGTGTGTGTTTGGAGTTTTGGCCAGCCCTAGAGGGTTGGTGAAGGGTCCACAAGGATCTCAGGTTGAAAAATAATTGCCCCGCAACCCTGTCCTGAAGTGAATGGACAGCGGATAAGAACTCTGAGGCACATCCAACCTGAGAAAGAGAAGACTGGAGAAGAAATATGATTTGCAGTTTAAGGATCCACTAAATATTGCCGTCTAATAAAAGATACCTGAAGTATGTACTACTAAATCCAAATAAAAGGAAAAAAGGTCAATGTATGTATCCATGTGTTTTCCCATTAAGGAAAGAATATGACCAGCAATGCAAGCTGTATTATTACTACAATGTTGACCGATCACTTCTAAATTTTACTTACTGAGAAACCAAAGGGGCAGTGATTGACCGTTTCATCAGTACTGGGAGTGATAAGAGCTCGCTCAGTTGCACAGCTGTTTCGTCTGTTGCTGACTGTGCTGATGGGTCCACAGGGAAGGTGTAGGATCTTGGTATCACATGATGCAGAAGATGGGAAACTGGAAGTTCTGCTGTGTTAGAGCATAGGTAAAAAAACAAACAATGATTACTGTTTCTAAAGCACTTTCAAAACAAAATGCTATACAGCAAATAAAAATTAGAGGCAACCATTGCGGCCAGTGAGCCCATTTCAAATTTCAAGTAAGTGTGGTGGGTGGCAGTCACCCCGGGGGGGGGGGGGGACACACGGCAAAACACAAAAATAGAGAGAGAGTGGTTATGGCTGCTCCATGTTTCCCAAGATAACCTCATGCTTGGAAGTCACCCATGTCCTGCTGATCGTGATTGTGGAGATCGAACAATACTGATCCCCCTGACAACAATGCTGTTGCTGTTTAATAACAGGGAGCGTTCCTTCTTCCAGTGCAAGATAAAATACACAAGGTGGCCACACTTTCTCTTGCACACACTTCACATATGCACAGCCACATATACATCTCTCCCTCTCTGGCCACACATTCATACGTACATACCTCCCCCCATTTCCTCACACACAGGGCCACACGTACATCTACCCCTCCCCCACCTCTGCCCAAGTATATCCGTCTCAATCACACACACCGTACACATTCAGAAAAGCCTCTCAATTGGCGAAGGAAGTGCCTGCCATTAAAAAAAAACATCTAAAACCGGGTGAACAAAAATCTATTTGAATGATGTTTCAAAAGAAAAGTGAGAGGGGTATTCTAATATCAGGAGGCAGGGCATTTCAGAGGTAATTAATAACGAGGAAAGGGTACAAGTGAATGCAATTTAGAGTTTAACCAAATGAGGTCTACAGAATCCTGCACAAATTTGTGCCACAACACTGGTGCAGTCTGGTGCTACACCGAGGCTGAGGCTGCTGCTACTTACTTGGACCCGTGAGAATCCGCAAAGGACTGACACAATCTCTACGTGCCTTAACGATACCAAGTGTGCGAAGTCAGCATGATGGCACACCAAAAAGCCTTTCTGTCTGGATGAACAGTTATAGAGCGGTATATAAATTCAATTAATTAATAATGATGATGATGATGCTACCCATACCACGTGTGAGCAGCTTTTCTCTGAGCACCTTGGACAAAGTTGAAATGCCCCCACAGCACAGGTGGGGGCCCGATGTGTGGATCCCCACAAGGGAATTGACATCCTCAAGAGACCCCAGGCTATGTGGCTGGATCATTTAAATGTGACCCAAGTTGACTGCGGGACAGAGACTCCGCAGAAATGTTTTTAGTGAATGAGACTCTAAGACTACAAAATTCCACAAGCACTACTCTCCTTGAGGGGTAACAGCATATCAAGTGGTTCCATTCCCTTAATGCATCTCATGTTAGGAGTACTCACACATGAAATCGTAGCTGTCCTGATATTTTTCAAGGCAATACTGATCAGATAAGGCTTTCACATAATCTTCCTCTTTCTTCCACTTGGCAATAGTGGTGCTTACGCCTTCTGGACTTTCAGATGTGCTGACTTCAGAGAGAGAAATCTGCTGAGTCATAAGTACCAATTCGGTTGATTTTTCAGGTTCCTCTACCTGATTTTTAAAAAAGTGGAATGGATATTGGAGAAAAGGAGGTTCATTTTTGATTCAGAAGCACGGATAATAAATTTTTATTTTTATTTTTATAAAAATGGATTTTAAAAAAATTTAAATCAGATTTTTAAAATAAAATGCTTTTGGAGGAAAAATATAAAGATAGTTTTCTATTTAAGTTACATTATAGTCCAAAGGCTATTCATCAGGAAATAAGGATTTGTTTTAAGTTTTTCATGTGTGCTAAAACTCAGTCTAAGTTTTTTTTTTAAAAAAAAAAACGTTTAACCAAATCAGTTTATAAACATGGATACATGTGCTATAATGTTATTGTTTTAGTTAAATAAATTGTTTAAATTGTTATTAAAGAAATGATTTTCTCTTTCCAATGAAGTACAGCAGAAAAGTTGTCCAAATATAAACAGTTAACTTATTAAACCTCACCCTAATTTCATAATTATCTGTCTATGTATTTCTAATAGTATAACCAAATTAGTAATTTTTGATATAACTGTAAAAACTACTCTGAAAATTTATTATTCCAAGAATGAATGAAACCTTCATCTGGTTGTAAATATTAAGATTATACCAGCAAGAATGAGTCTTTCTGTTAAAAAAAAGAGATTTAAATAAAGTCTTACTGACTAGTGATTTAAATCGTGATTTAAATTGATTTGATTTAAATCAAATCCACCCTGTCCAGAAGACTTTGCACTCTTGCATAAGCACGCTTATCATCGCATCTTGGGTTTTCCTGAATCTGCAAGGTTCTTTTTAAGCAGCCTTCCTCAGCATTGTTGCTAGCAATAGTGTTGCTTGTAATCACATATGTTAAAGGATGTATGAGAAAATGGGCTAGAGCAGGGGTGTCGAACTCAAATTCATCGGGGGCCGCATCAGCAGTTTGGTCACCCTCAAAGGGCCGGTTGTGTCTGTAGGACTATGTGTCCACCCTTTATTATCATAAATTATTGTCACTGCATTCAATTATTACTGTTTTTTGTAATAATGTAAGCTCATTCCCGCCCCCACGCGGATCACATTCCTGCGTCGTGGCGCGTGTGTGGGAGGGGATGTAAACGAGGGAAATTTGAACAAAAGGTGGGGATCGACAGCTTCCGGGGGGGGGGGGCTCAACTAAACCTTCGGCAGGAAGGAGAAAGCCACTGCTGGGATTAAAAACCTGCAGATGGAAAGAGGGCTTCCCTCTCCCGCCCTGCGCACACCCAAACCCCGCTAGGCAGGATGCCACACGCTGCAACCCACCCCATGCTTTGGAGAGGGGCAGGAACATGCGGTGCAGCGCCAACTCCCTGCTTTGCTTTTGCATCCTCCCTCCTCAGCGCCAGAGTCCCTTCCCCTCGCGCTGAGGGAGGGCAGCGGATTTCCCGAGGAGGAAGGCGGCGGCAGCCCCAGCGGATGTGCATCTTCGCCTCACAGCTGCTCTTCCCCCCACCCGCGCTGTTGTTGTCTTCGCCGCCGCCTCTCCCTACCGGGACTGCAGGCAGAGAAGGCTTGAAAACCTCCCCCCCCCCAAAAAAATTCCCCTCCCACCTACTCAAACCGTGAGGCGACTCCATCTGGAGCCCTACATCACGAGGGGCTGAGAGGAGGCGGCGGCAGAGCGGGAAGAGCAGGAACCCGTGCCGTCGTCGCTGCCTCCCTCCCGGCTGCCCCCTGGGGAGCAGCTCCGCCGGAACTGAGAAGCCAAAGGGCAGCTCGGGGGTGGGGGGCAGAGCAAAAGCCAGGCACCCCCCTCCCGAGTGTCTATGAGGAGAAAACGGGGAAGAGGGAAGAGAAACCCGGCTCCATCAAGAGAGCGGCTGTTGCGCTTCGCCTACTTCCCCCTCAGGCTCACTCCGCGTCCCTTTCGCCCGCTCGCTCGCCCACCTCCCGGATGCAGCCGAGGAGAGGAAGGGAAGCGGCGGGCGGCGGCTCCCCAGTGCCACCTCACTCGCTCTCGGAGACAACAGCAAAGCCCGCAAAAAAAAAATCCAGCGCTGCTCCGTCCCGGCACCAACTTTGCCGGCGGCGCCTGTAGGGCTTTCCTACCTCCTCGGCGGGCTTCCTCCTCCTCCTCCTCCTGCATCTCACTTCCCCGTCTGGCCGCTGTGCCACCGCCTCCCTCAGCCTCATTCGAAATTGAAATTCCCTGGCCAAGGCCGTCAGCGCGGCTCCAGCGCCCCGGCCTCCACCTGCAGCCCCGCCCCCGGTTTTTACCCTCAGCCAATCACAGGCTCCAGAACTACTGTCAGCGGCTACTGTCGGCGGTGGCTACGCGGGCCACATGACGAGGTCTGGCGGGCCGGATTAGGCCCCCGGGCCTTGTGTTTGACATCCGTGGGCTAGAGTTATCCTCATCTTAAGCTTAATTTTTACTCTCTCTGCCCTTTTCACTTTGATTTTAGTTAATCAATCTGTCAAGTCAGTATCAGAACTTTTGCAAATTCCTAGTCAGGGGCCCCTGGGTGAATAAAACAGGGTTCAGATACGGAACTCAGAGGACACCTAGCCAATTAGCAAGTAAAGACAGTAATATTTTCTGCTTAAGATATAAATGAGTGAAGATAGGGAATAACATTGGGGAGAATTAAAATAATTCAAAGGAACATCGTGCCCACTATTTCAGTAATTTTACTTGAGTGTCACAATGAGATTCATCTACTTAAGAGTAGGGGGCTAGTAACTTAAGTTGCTGTTTCCTCACCTGTACATCCTGAGAAGGCGCTGTGGTGAGATCTTTGGCATCATCCATTAGGATTACTATATTAACCAAAAAAGAGGGGAATTATTACTGGAGGGAACTAAGAAACATGACAAATATATATATAAAAGCAGTGTGAAATGTACAGAGCCTCACAAAAGACACAAGCATTTCAAATACATGATTTAGTGTCCCACTCATGTTACTCAGCGCCAATATAGTAATTAAAAAAAACCTATTAGGCTTCTTTTTTTCATAATAGAATTTTGTCTTTTAATGGCGATGATCTCTTGCATTTTTGTGGATCTAGGTTTCCTTTGTAGAGAAAGCAGTATTTAGGAAACATGCACAGTTAATTCATTTCTGTTTTAAGTGCCCATTAAAATATAGTTAAAATAAAGTTTTTATTCAGTACAGTAGTACCTCGGTTGTCGAATGCCTTGCAATTCAAACATTTTGGCTCCCAAACACCGTAATCCCGGAAGTGAGTGTTCTGGTTTGCAAACATTATTTGGAACCCGAACATCTGATACGGCTTCCGATCTAGTACAGGAAGCTCCTGCAGCCAATCGGAAGCTGCGCCTTGGTTTTCAAACATTTCCAGACATCGAACAAACTTCAGAAACAGATTCCATTTGAAAACCAAGGTACGACTGTATAGCCTGACCACAAACCCACTAAGGCACCTGCCCAGATGTAAGCCCACTGACTTCCACTGAAGACAAAAGGATCCTAACTGGTTCGTCTCGGCCTGAATAGACTTCTATTTTAGGGCTCTTAATAATGGAGGGGGGGGGGGAAGTCTACCAAGTAATTTGTTCACTGATTGCCACTCACCCCCCTGTTCTTCTAGGCTTCTTTGTGGCTTTTCATCCACGTTATCACTCAACACACAATCAGAAGGCATCGACTCTTGTCCTGTATCATGCTCTTTGATTGTAGGGAATTCTCCGTTATACAGGAATGTCTGAACTGTAGAGTCAAATGCGGGGCCAGAGACGGCTTTAAGATGAGGTATCGGATCGCTAAAAGTTGAAGGAGTCCACTCTCCTATTTGAATACTTGACTGTGAGGCATGGCCAAAGATGCTCCATCGAGGCACGGAAGCCTCCGAATCAGAAACCATGCCTCCAATTTTAATGTGCGACTGAGAGGCATGCCCATGAATATTCCACCGAGGTCGAGAGGACACGACATCAGACGTATTTTCCCCAACTCTGATATTAGCGTCCGACGAGTGGCCATGGATGTTCCAGCGAGGTCTAGCCGGCTCTATATTTGACACATACTCGCCAATCTTAATATTGGCATCCGAAGCATGGCCGTGGATATTCCACCTCGGCCTTGAAGGCTCCACCTCAGAGGCATATTCTCCAACCTGAATATGAGCTGCAGAGACATGCCCGTGGATATTCCAGCGTGGGCGGCTAGGTTCGACCTCAGAGGCATACTGTCCAATTTTGATGTGAGCATCCGAGGAGTGGCCATGAGGGTTTGAATGCGGCTGGGAGGGTTCAGCGTCAGGTACGTATTCCCCAATTTTAATATTTGCATCAGATGCATGGCCGTGAATGTTCCAGCGAGGTGCCCTGTCCTCAACATCAAAGACGTTTTCTCCAACTGCAACATGGCTGTGTGAGACTGAAGGCCTGAGAACAGTATCAAAGTCATACCCGTCGTATTCGGAGACTTGGGTACCGGTTTCACCTTCTGCCGCACCTTTTGGCGCAGAACTGCTTTTATCTGTCTGACCGTGCAAGGAAAGATCTGAACTGATATTCTGCAGGGCTTCATCCAACAAGTTGGTCTCTTGGGGACTGGGGACAACAAATGTTTCTTCCTGAGGCTTTGGTAAAAAATCCTCAAAATCCAGACCAAGTTCAGATTCACTCTTTGGCAGAGTAACTGCTTGCTCCGTATGAAGTACCTGAGATGCAGTTTCTGTTTCTTTGGACTCTGAATAGTCATTAGACTGTATATCTGTGGGCTGCAGTAAGCCCAGGGATTTCACCAGTTGAGATTCTGTGTCTTTGCCGATGTCCACACCATCAGGACACTCGGGCTCTGCAGAAGTTAACTGAAAAGGAAAAAAGAAAGAAAATTAATTACTAGAACAGATATGCAACTCACTTATACAGCTGGGATATATTCACCTTAATTCTTTCATCCATAGTTTCTGAAACTACATTTTTATAGTTTTGTATAACTCTATTTTTTAACCGTTTTAGGGTATTATCTTCTTCACCAAACTTTTCATTATTTTTTTTTAAAAAAGATTTTTATTGATTTCAAACAAGACAGACACAAACAAAACATATAATATAACACTGTCCCTTCGTTTTCCCTCCACCCACCGGTCCACTTCTGCCACCAGTGGAACCCGTGTGCTTTAAGAATCAAAGGGGTCCAATTGAGAGTTGGGTTCAGCTTCCCCCCTCCCTCCTTCCCCCCATATCCCCCCCCTGCCACTGAGAGAACAGGGAGGAAGGAGTTATGGGGATTTGCATCCCCCAACTCTTTCATAATCATATTTGCTGACATAAAACACAGAAAAGAAAAGAAAAAGAGAAAAAGAAAATTGGGAAAAGTTGGAACTTCCCAGTTCTTATTATTTTAACATTTTAATTGCGACTCCCTCGATAGTCTTCCTCATGGTTTTCCTAAAAAAAAAATTCTGATTACTTGTGGCGAATTTTCCAACTCAGTTTCAAATCTTAATCTTATAGTAGTTAACTCAATCCTCCTCCTTTTCCATGCTGCCCTCCCACAGGTCCCCTCCTGCCACAAGAAGAGCCCGCAGGGCACAGCACTTCCAAGTTTCCTCCTCACCCATCTGGACACCCCCTGCCACTGAGTGTCTCAGAATAAGGAGAGGGGGGTAGGCAGCTTTCTGCCTAAACACCTCACTTAACTTATAAAAATTTACAATAACTTAAAAATTCTTTCCCAAGCCATTCTTATACTCCCTTAGGAAAACATAACTTTTTTCCCCTTTCTTTTTTACCTTCCATCTCCTCTCCCTAAGTCTTTTCCCCCCAATTGGTTCAGCAATTCCATTATCAGGCCAAGATTTCGAAAACCGTCTTTCGGAAACCAAAACAATACCTTTTAACTAAAATTTTTACCCCACACCCATTCTTTCCCAAATCCATCTCCAGATCTTTGCCCCCCCCTGCCCCTGTCCTTCCCATCCCTCAAAAATACCACTCCACATTTTAACCCCTCCAGGATTTTCAATTCCATTAGTCTTTAAGTTCCTTTGTCTCTCATCTTCTTGTTCTGCTTGTTTTTCTCCCTTTTGAAATCCATATTTTGCTTCATCCCAAACAAGTTTGTCATAGTCCAAATCCTCTTCAATGCTTTCATCCAGTTGTTTCTCCTCACACACAATCTCAGACTCGGCTGTCTCCAAATCTAAATTATCCTCTAAGTCCTGGACTTGGACTTCAGTCTCGACTGATGATAAATTGGGATGTTGCCGTTCCTTGTAAAAGTCTTCCCATGACAGCAAATAGCTCAGCACAGTCTCCTGGAAGGCTCGAGAAAGCTTTGTTTTCATACTTCTCGTAACCGCAGATAAACAGGGGGTAGGGAACAATGGATACTGGAAAATTCCTTTCTCAGACGATCGACTCCATTTTGGCTGTTCTTTTCCTTGGTTCTTAACTCAATCCCAAATCCGTTCTTATTTCCAATTTAAAAAGTTCTATCACGTTTTCAAGCAATTTTTTACTATTCACAACAATACAGTCAATCCACCCGGTCTTTAACAGTTTGACAGCTTTTGACAGCTGTCAAAGCGCTCTTCCCCTTAATTCCGCTGTACCTCAAGGGGGGGCCGGACTCGGGGGCTGAGATGGTTCCAAAAGAGTCTTTTTTTCCCTTTCGGGTCCACAACTCCAAATTCTTTCGTTGTTCGGCTTAGGTTTTTTTTTTTTAAAAAAACGCCTCCCAGTTTCCCATTAGGAAGAGACCGGCTTCCGTTTCTTTAAAGTCTCTCCTATTTTTCCAATCGGCAAATTTAAAGTCCAGATCAAAATTCCACTTACTTCTTTGGAAATCTTTGATTCAAATCGGAAGAATCCGCCGCTTGCCGGGTCAGGACTCGGAGCTTCGCTTCCCGGAGGTAAGATGTGGCCCAAAATGGCTCCCGCGGTTCAACCCCGCCAGCTCGCGATCGCTCTATTGATCTCTCGCGCGGCGGGGGATCCGCCAAACGGAGCAGCCGCTGGACGCCTAAGTCACCGGAACTCTCTATCCGGTGCTTTTACGGGGAGTCCGCTCGCTCTGCGGACTTCCCCCCCTCCGAGAAGCCAGGGACCTCGGCACGCGAAGTCCCTGCGTCCTTCTCACCGCCGCGACGAACCGGAAGTCCTTCTTCACCAAACTTTTCAAATGCTCCAGTAGCTACTTCAATCACTATGGAAACAGTTGACATTTGCTTGCATAACCAGCTGTATTGTTCAGATATTGGGTGAAAACAAAGACCTCCGTCTGAAACACTGGTGAAGCAATGCTGGTCGGAATAGACAACTCTAGATAAATGAATAGACTGGTGTGCTAGAAGAAAGCTTTCTACATTATTATTTTTTTAAATTGCACAATCCACCAGTGTAACACTTGCTCAAGAAAAAGAAGATAGGCATAGAAAACACATGGCTATTCTATACCTACTATTCACACTAACACGCAATATGGCCCAATTTAAAACCAGAATAACAGGCCACTTTATACCTTACAGGTATGATGGCAGTTCTACTGGGCTCTAAAACAGGCACCCCCAAACTCGGCCCTCCAGATGTTTTGGGACTACAATTCCCAACATCCCTTACCACTGGTCCTGTTAGCTAGGGATGCTGGGAGTTGTAGTCCCAAAACATCTGGAGGGCTGAGTTTGGGGCTCTAAAATGTGGGTCTTATTGTGCACACTGTGACATGCAGACAATCTTACGAAACACAGATCACAAAAAAGGAGGAAAGCAAAAAGAAAGGGAAGTTCTAGGAGTGCCCAGAAATGACTAAACGGTGATCCTTACCCATCCTGGCTAATAAAAGCGAGCCGAGAAGGGCTGGGTGATGGGCTCTGTGGGGTGGCCTTCCCAGACCCGCTGAAAAAAGGCGGTCATTAAACCACTTCTTAAAAAAAATATATCTTTAGACCCGGCCAATATGGCCAACTATTGCCCAGTCTCAAATCTTCCATTCTTGGGCAAGGTGATTGAGATTGCTGAACAACTCCAAGCACGCCTGGAGGATGCGGACAATTTGGATCCCATCCAATCGGGATTCAGGCCTCATCATGGGACTGAAACTGCCTTGGTCGTGCTGGTCGATGATCTCCAGCGGGCTAGGGACAAAGGTAAGAGCTGTTTCCTAGTTCTGCTGGATCTCTCAGCAGCTTTTAACACCATTGACCATAACATCTTTCTGGACCGTCTAGAGGGGCTGGGAGCTGGGGGCACTGTTATACAGTGGTTCCGCTCCTTCCTCCTGGGCCGTGTTCAGAAAGTGGTGGTGGTGGGGGGTCAGTGTTCAGACCCCTGAGCTCTCACTTGTGGGGTGCCTCAGGGTTCCATTCTCTCCCCCATGCTTTTTAATATCTATATGAAGCCACTGGGAGAGATCATCAGGGGGTTTGGGCTGGGTGTTCATCAGTATGCAGATGACACCCAGCTCTACCTCTCTTTTAAATTAGAACCAGCAAAGGTGATGAATGTCCTGTGTGAGTGCCTGGAGGCGGTTGGAGGATGGATGGCGGCTAACAGATTGAGGTTGAATCCTGACAGGTTAGAAGTACTGTTTTGGGGGGACAGGCAAGTGTGGGGGACTCCCTGGTCCTGAATGGGGTAACTGTGCCCCTGAAGGACCAGGCGCGCAGCCTGGGAGTCATTTTGGACTCACAGCTACCCATGGAGGCGCAGGTCAATTCTGTCTCCAGGGCAGCTGTCTACCAGCTCCATCTGGTACGCAGGCTGAGACCCTACCTGCCCGCGGACGGTCTCGCCAGAGTAGTGCATGCTCTAGTTATCTCCCGCTTGGACTACTGCAATGCGCTCTACGTGGGGCTACCTTTGAAGGTGACCCGGAAACTGCAATTCATCCAGAGTGCGGCAGCTAGACTGGTGACTGGGAGTGGCCGCTGGGATCACACAACACCGGTCCTGAGAGATCTGCATTGGCTCCCAGCACGTTTCTGAGCACAATTCAATGGTGCTGACCTTTAAAGCCTTAAACAGCCTCGGTCCTGTATCCCTGAAGAAGTGTTTCCACCCCCATCGTTCAGCCTGGACACTGAGATCCAGCGGC
Organism: Zootoca vivipara; assembly: GCF_963506605.1. NCBI lineage: Eukaryota > Metazoa > Chordata > Lepidosauria > Squamata > Lacertidae > Zootoca > Zootoca vivipara. The sequence continues at coordinate 13,651,223 of NC_083285.1, forward strand.
GAGGGCCTTATGGCGGTTCCCTCATTGCGAGAAGTGAGGTTACAGGGAACCAGACAGAGGGCCTTCTCGGCAGTGGCACCCGCCCTGTGGAACGCCCTCCCATCAGATGTCAAGGAAATAAGTAGCTATACTATTTTTAAAAGACATCTGAAGGCAGCCCTGTTTAGGGAAGTTTTTAATATTTAATGCTGTATTGTTTTTAACACTCGATTGGGAGCCGCCCAGAGTGGCTAGGGAAACTCAGCCAAATGGGCGAGGTATAAATAATAAATTATTATTATATCAAAACATCAATAAATCCGACACATATAGTACAAAATGCCAGAAGAACAGGGGGTGGCTAACCAGCAGTTCTCGAGGTGTTGCTGGACTACAACTCCCATCATCCCTCACCACTGGCTATGCAGGATGTTGCTGATGAGAATTGGAGTCCAACAACATCTGGAGGGTCATGTTAGCCACTCTTACTATAAAAGACAATGTTTTACTCAGCCACTTTTGGTATCCCTGGAAATATTAAGAGCCATGAAGAAAAGTGGAAAATAGAAGAAGGATATATGCAGCTAATAGTCCTATATAGCTGGAGTTGGAAGGAAATAGGATTAAAGCATGAGGAATAAGCCTCAGAGAGTATGGGAGATAAAATAACTCTTTACCGAAAGACCCAGAAATAGTGCAAAAAAAGGTACAGACTTTAAAAACTGTTTTTGAGATTATTCCTGCATATAAGACTACTTTTTAACCCAGGAAAATATTCTCGAAAGTCAGGGGTCTTATACGCTGGGTCATATTTCTTATACGGCGAGTATATCCCAAACTCTATATTTTAACTGGGAAAGTTGGGGGTCGTCTTATATACCCAGTCGTCTTGTACGCCGGAATATACGGTAATACTGCAGATGTCTCAAAAATGTTAATAATGGGACGCAAGTAAAACCATTTTATGAGAGCAATTTATATCAGCCTGTCTGAACAAAGAAAGAATTAAGAAAAGCATATATGAAAGAAATAGAGGAGTTAGAAAAGAAACATTAAAAGAACACAAGATTAAAATTTGACAGGCTTTTAAAAAAAATAAAAAATGGTAACAAATGGTACTAAAAAAAACCTAATGGTAACAAATACAGAGAAGATAGCTGAAGAATTTATTTAAATCATGAAACCTAAAGAAATGGGATACTTACGAATGAATGGAAGAATGGAAAAGTAGTCATTGCCACAGGTGAATCAAGAGGATAACAGAGTTTATGGAACAGGAGTTTTCTTAAAGGAACACCAACCTGAATGCCGGAATCTCTGACTGGCACACCTGCGGCAGAAGTCTGCTGGCACCACCCTTCCCCACTTATGTCTGCTTTCCTCCTATACTTTCCACCTGGAAGTTTCTCAAGCATGTCCTACACATCAAATGGAAAAGATCAAAGATTTATACATACCAATGCATACATAAATAACCACTGTCGACATGCTTTTAAAAAAGCAGCAGCAGCAGCAACATTTAAGCTACCTCAGTACGCTTTTGATCTTCCAACAGAAATTTGAGACGGGCCGTTTCCAATTTGTGCCTCTGAATTTTCCATAGGGCTTTTCTCTCTCTACGGGCTGCCTCTTCGGAGAGTTTGCTGTAGTGGTCAATCAACTCTTGCCTAAGTGAAAGTAAAGGTAGAATATAATAATAATAATAATAATAATAATAATAATAATAATAATAATAATAATGTAATTTATTATTTATACCCCCGCCCATCTGGTTTCCCCAGCCACTCTGGGCGGTTTCCAACCGAATATTAAAAGAGTACAGCATTAAACATTAAAAACTTCCCTAAACAGGGCCGCCTTCAGTTGTCTTCTAAAAGTAAAATAGTTGCTTATTTCCTTGACATCTGCTGGGAGGGCGTTCCACAGGACGGGTGCCACTCCCGAGAAGGCCCTCTGTCTGGTTCCCTGTAACCTCACTTCTCGCAATGAGGGAACTGCCAGAAGGCCCTCGGTGCTGCATCTCAGTGTCCGGGCTGAATGGTGGGGGTGGAGACGCTCCTTCAGGTATACAGGACTGAGGCCGTTTAGGACTTTAAAGGTCAACACCAACACTTTGAATTGTGCTCGGAAACGTACTGGGAGCCAGTGTAGATCTCTCAGGACCGGTGTTATGTGGTCCCGGCGGCCACTCCCAGTCACTAGTCTTAGCTGCCGCATTCTGGATTAATTGCAGTTTCCGGGTCACCTTCAAAGGTAGCCCCACGTAGAGCGCATTGCAGTAGTCCAAGCGGGAGAATAACTTCACCGCATAGTTTTACAGGATATTTACCATGATAAAGCAGAGTACAATAGGAAGGTGTTTAGATTACTTAGGCTACCATCCCTCCAGAGTAAAAATGTAGCTCACAACTCAAGATTTAGTGAGCTAGCAAGTCGGATAATTTATCAATGCATTATATAACATATTGAAGTTCCCAAGCAACCAATGCTCACTGGAAAAAAAATCTAAACCTAATTATAAATTAAACAGGCGAAAATTTGGAAGCTTTGTGTCTGTTGTCTTTTCAAATGATACACACACTGTAGTCAGATATTTGTGCAAACTTAATGCTGTTCTGTCACAGATCAAACACAAGAAATACATCTTAAAGATGTATAGGCTGGACACCTAATACCAATGGCTATAATGTACTCAAAGTTATACCATTTTTCATTCAGAACTAGCAGCACACAGGTGAATCCATAACAGGGCTGAGTGTAGACTAGCAGGGTGGCAGCTCTCAGCTGACTTCCACATTGCTGCTGCATTATGGTGGCATTATGGTGGCAGGCTCATCAGCAGAGCCAATAAAAGTCTATCTACACTCGCAAACGCCTTATTGCTCCAACTCTGCATTCTGACAAAGACAATGCAAAGACTCCTGGCACAGCACACACGGCAGCTAGGCTGGCAGGGCATAAGGGGGAGTTTGTAGCTTATTAGCAAAACCTTCTTCCATTCTGAAAGATGAGAAACTGGACTATCCATTTTCCAGCTTGGAAGCTATTTTTGTAAACATACAACTGTTTGGTACAAAATGTTGAACGTGCAATTTTAACAGCCTTCTTTCCTTCCACACTTTTACCTTGCCCTTTTCTCCAATTCCTCTTCCAAAGCCTTCAGTCTTCTTTCCCTCTCTCTCAGTTCCCGAGTATAACTGAAATCATCGTCAGTCTCCTCCTGTTTCAGAGCACGTCGGCGCTACATGAACATTTAAGAAAGCTTTAGAAACCACATTCCAAAAGCACACATTGTGCTCTGCATATTTTTATCCAAGCAAGTTCTATATAAAGCTTCTCTATCTCTTAACATTACTAGCAGAAAATGTGTGTTGCAAATACCTCTTTCTCTTTTTCAAATTGTTCTTTCAGTTTCTGAAACTGCTCACGCTTCTTTGCATCCAGTGCCATTTTCTCTGATATTTGTTGATCTGAAACATAAATTTAAGATGCGGCAGTGTTAAAAAGAAATAAAGAAAACAGTTGCTGAGAAAAACCAACTGGACTGCAAAGACACCTGTAACTTACCAGTAAAGGCTTTTAGGGCTTTGGTAGCTGTTTCTCGAGCGTGGGAAATTAGCTCCTGTTTTTCAATTTCCATGCGCAAGTCCTAGGAAGCAATTACACAGGATTTAATGTGGTTTTCAAGCATAACTCGGTTCAGTTCAACTTTATTAATAGTCCACTAACCCTCAATCATTTGGATTTCATACAGTGGGGGGAAATAAAAAACAAAAATACAGAAAGGTCAGTTATAAGCACAAGATTAAAAAAAAATACCCTAGCATCCATTCTGTAAAAGTTGCCTACAAACCTTTATAGCTGGAACACAAACTACAACCAATTCATTTATCTGATGGTTCAGGACCCATTAAAGGCTTACAAGCCAACTATTGGTGAGATGCAAAAGTATCATTTCTGCTATACAAACATATGATTAAAAATTGAGAAGCAGGTTCTCAAATGCATGTTTTGTTAAATGAAGGTTCTAGGTCATAAAAGATTGACGACTACTGGTGTAAAAAGGCTGTATTGGCACCTCTGAGAAGGGTATGATCAAAGAACAAACAAGTCTGGTTCTCTCACCTCTATTAAAAAATACACAACTCTTTACTGACACACAGAGACATACAATATTTGCATACGGAATGCCATTAAGTCTTCCTTCCAAAACAACTGACGGGAGAACATTGAAGTGAATGACTATAAATGCTTTCCTGTATTTGGGGACAAAACAACAACCCAAAGCATGTATTCAGGTGTGCAATTTCATGAAGAACAAGTTATCAGGCAAACAAGTTAAAGAAACTATCTTACCTATAAATGGGGGGTCATAACTGAAACAATTACAGTATTGTAATTTGATGGGTAAAAGAAAGCTTGGCTTTTCATTTGTCTGGCCTAAGATCTGCTGCACCGGTAGCACGCTAATGCCTATGCCAAGGCAGCATGCTTTCTCACTTGTCCCAGTGAAATTAATGAAACTTATTTTCAACATATACGGTTGAGTCTGTTTACCTTTTCCTCCTTACTGATGCTACTATAGCGTGCGATTCTCTCCATTCGGCCCACGTATACTGCACAATCTCTCTCAATCTCTCTCAATTCGTCAAGGGAGAAGATTACAGAAATCCGAGGAACGGGGATGTCAGACCAGCAGATGTAGTGCTGCAAAAGAGCGGCAGCAAACATCTGAAGAATGCAATCCAAGCTTTCATGCACTTTGAACTGCAAACCTATTGGTAGGGTCTCGTTCAGTCTTAAAAGTCTGTTGAGGACTGGGGGCGGGAATCCTCATGACCTGGGCCTGGAACAAATGTGCCCCCCCGGCCTCCCTAAATGGCCCTCAGGGATCTCCCCAGGCCACACCCCTTCCTGTCCAGGCTACATTCTCTCCCAGGGGTAGGCAACCTAAGGCCCGTGGGCCGGATGCAGCCCAATCGCCTTCTCAATCTGGCCCACGGACGGTCTGGGAAACACCAGTTTTTACATGAGTAGAATATGTGCTTTTATTTAAAATGCACCTCTGGGTTATTTGTGGGACATAGGAATTCGTTCATTTTTTTCTTCAAAATATAGTCCGGCCCACCACATGGTCTGAGGGACAGCCCACGGCTGAAAAAGGTTACTGACCCCTGCTCTCTCCTGTAGTTCTGTTGCCTGACCGACCAGAGAGATGTGTAGAAATGACCCTAGTCAAATATAAGAGTAAGACCTCTTGCTCCATGTGCCACTGGCATGGGTTCCCTGGAAGGGATTCTGGCCTTTGGGCTTAAAAGAGGTCCCCGCCCTTGTGACAGTATTTATTATATTATTCCATTAACTGCTGGGCTGTGTGACTATAGTGACCGTTTCTGATGTTCTTTGTGGAAAGTTTTATTGTGAAAACCTCCATGGCATATGCCATGTCATTTCTTTCAGATTGTTTCATTGTGAAAGGTTCATCCAGTGAGTTTTGATCAAACAAAAAGCAGCCAATCATGAGGTGAGAATTTTTAATTTACGTTCCATGATAATGTGATATGGAAGACAAGCAACATATTCATATGACAGAGCACAAGCACAGAATGATTTGTGGTAAAATAATAATAATCAAATCATAATTAAGCCTATGAAGAGATGCATGGAAAATGAGGGGAAAGCAAAGAATCCAGCTTTTTTAAAATTTAAATTAGCTGTCATTTAGTCTTCAATTTAAGAAACATTCCAAACTAAAATATTCCAGTAAATTGGGTGTGGGTGTAATTGGGTTGCTGTTTTTATTTTGATTACCATATATTCCGGCGTATAAGATGACTGGGCATATAAGACGACCCCCAACTTTTCCAGTTAAAATATAGAGTTTGGGATATACTTGCTGTATAAGAAATATGACCCGGCGTATAAGACGACCCCCGACTTTTGAGAAGATTTTCCTGGGTTAAAAAGTAGTCTTATACGCAGGAATATACAGTATATATATTGCAGTTTGTATGTTGATCTTTTCTGTGAACGGCCCTGAGACCTCCTGGTATAGGGCAGTATATAAATTCAATAAATAATAATAATAATTGCTTGATCTTGGCCAACAACAGAATAATCTCGGTAGAAAGGTCCTATAATACATTTGGATGGGGCAGTGGCTTACCGTCCAGGAGAAAGGAATTTCTATGTAAGAAATTAACCCAAAATATGGACGTGGAGCATGAATGTCATAGTTAGGGAAGGTGTTCTCAGCCAATCCGAGAGACTGCAAGGGGAGTCATAGTCTCTTCAGCTAAAACTGACTTCCCAAGGGTAAAGGTAAAGGTACCCCTGACCGTTAGGTCCAGTCTTGACCGACTCTGGGGTTGCGGCGCTCATCTCGCATTACTGGCCGAGGGAGCCGGCGTACAGCTTCCAGGTCATGTGGCCAGCATGACAAAGCCGCTTCTGGCAAACCAGAGCAGCACACGGAAAGGCCGTTTACCTTCCTGCTGTAGCGGTACCTATTTATCTGTTTGCACTTTGACCTACTTTCGAACTGCTAGGTGGGCAGGAGCTGGGACCGAACAATGGGAGCTCACCCCGTCGTGGGGATTCGAACTCCCGACCTTCTGATCAGCAAGCCCTAGGCTCAGTGGTTTAACCCACAGCGCCACCCGTGTCCCTTCCCAAGGGTATATGACTTCAAATCTACTTGAAAACAATGCTTCCTCCATGATTTTAAAGAGCAATGAGTACTTACCCTGGGACAACACAACTTTAGCAAGTTTATGGTTTTCCCACAAATGTAGACATCATTAGCAATATGTTTCAAAAACACAGGCACGCAGTCTTCTACTTCCTTGGAAATTAAAACGTATCCATGGGTCCAGTAGTGTTTGTCTAGAGATCCAAAAGGACAGAGAGGTCAGAAAGTGAGGCACATAAAGGGTACTTGGGTGTATTAAGTTTTTAATGCAACCAAAGTGCAACTCTTATCTATTTGTTGAACAGAACCGAGATGATTTACTTTGCAATCACTATTTCATTTCAAGCAAAACCCACAACATTGTCCAGATGGTGCACCTTGCGACTGGCATCAGGAATATGGCAATGCTAGTGTCATTGATGTCTAGTGTCTTGTGATTTTGTTAGCTGTATAACCTCTGCACGAGAATACATTGGTACCTTGGTTTAAGAACAGCTTAGTTTATGAGCAACTTGGATTAAGAACGCTGCAAACACGGAAGCAGGTGTTTTGGTTTGTGAACTTTGCCTTGGAAGCAGAAAATGTTCCGGTTCCTGTCTAGTGTGTTCCATTTGTCAATTGAGTCCCCCGCTGCTATGGGAAAGCACGCCTTGGTTTAATAATGCTTTGGTTTAAGAACGGACTTCCGGAACTGATTAAGTTTGTAAACCAAGGTACCACTGTATTTACTTAGCACTAGTTCTACAAAGGTTTTCTTTGCTTCTCTTTGTTCTTAAGTCCACAAGTCCACAAAATAAGAGTGCATGTGGTGAAAAGGGAAATAGGCACCATATACATATATGCTTTAAACAACACACAGAGAAACAGCTAAATTCACAAAGAAAAGAAAACAAACATGGCGTCACGTGTAAAGAAAGTTAATGCTATCTTCCAGGGAAACGGTAAGGGAATAAATCAATTGAAGTGGCAAACGGATGCGACTGGCATTGAGATCGGGTCAGTATAAAAGCAAAGATGAAAAAGGACAAACAACAGGAACACTTCTGCCGGACCGTCATTCTGCGCGTAATAAATGTTCTTTTTTTGCCTATTTATTTCCCTGCTGGCTTATTTCCTAGAGATACAAAGCCGGAGGTTTGATTGCTAAAATTCCCTTCCACAAGAGGTAGTGAAGGCCACCAATTTGGATGGCATTAGAAGAGGATTTAGCCTTAAACCTCCGTGAATTTGCCCATTAAGGGATACCGGCCACAATGGCAATGTTCTACCTCCGCTGTTGGAAGCAACATGACTCTGAATACCAGTTGATGGGAATCCTAGGGGGGCAGTGTTGTTGCACTCAGTTCCTGCTTGCAGGCTTCCCATGGGCATCTGGTTGGCCACTGCAGGAACAGAGTGCTGAACTAGATGGGCCCTTCACTCGATCCAGCAAGACTCCTCTTCTGCACCCCATGAACCAAAATTTTTGGGAAACAGTTAACACCGTATCATCTCCCATTAAGGGAGGACAGGAAGTAATGGTGCTAACACTTCATCAAAATTTGAAAAGAGAGAACGTGCTAAAAGTAATGTGGATTTGAACCATAACTTTTCCAGTTGTCTGGCAAAGGCCCTCAAGTCACTAGCCAGAGGAGAAAGCAAGGGAGCCACAGTGATCATGCCTGGATTCGAGGAAGGCAGGAAGCAAGCTAGAGTATCACAGGAGATGCCAGCTTCCAAAGCTTTCATTCCTGCCTTTCATCAGATGGTGGAGCCGTAACCCAACATAGCATTCCCTGCTAGCCAAAGGGAAATTTCAAAAGAAAACAATTCATTTGTAACGTACCTCTAAATCCAAGATAATCCTCATTCACTTGAATCATGAATTCGCCATACACGTCTCTGAATACACCGCTATAAACCCAATCATGTATAAACCTAAAGGCAAAAGGCTGAATGTTGAAAAAGGTATTTTACAAACACCCTCTTAAATAAGGGTACGCTGTCCAAACAGAAAATAGATCTGATCAAAATACTACCACTAAAATAACTATTCAGGTTAGATAGCAACTGTAAAGACCTATGGCTCAGGTTCAAACCTGTCCCCAAAGAAGATACCTGAATGCTATAACATCTCAGTTTTTCAATGGTACTGAAAGAGATGGATTAACTATCATGTCAAGAAGAGTCTCATATTAATTGGGATTTCTGCTTTGATACTTAATTATGTGAGTTTCCAGAAGGGTCGCTCAGTGTCTTGATCCTTGTATAAGCATTTAAATAATAATTATATGTCACTCTGAAATACACAGAGAATTATTTTAATGTGCAAAAGGGGGAGGGGGACTTTTAAAAGTCCCAGAACATATTTCAGTAAGCATAGACCATTTTTGCTACAATCCTATACCCACTGACCAAGGAGTAAGCTCTGCTAGGAATGAATTGCTAGCTTTATTTCAGTACACTAAAATAAGACTACCGCCATTCAGAAATTCTAGCTCCTTTTAAGAACTCACAGGAACGCCATCTATAGGAAATTCATTAGATCATCTTTCTAACAGCACTTCCACAATGCACAATTTTAAACTGAAATACTTACCGTGTATATGGTTCACAGCTTGTTTTTAGCAGGGAGAGAAGAACTGGATAATGTTCATTACTGCAGTTATTAAGAGCTTCTTGGTATAGATAGGAAAGTAGTTTCACACCCTGAAATAAATGCATAAGCCACTCTTTGAAAGGAAAACCATAAACACATATAGGTACTTCTGATGAGGCTCAGCTTCATCGGAAAGTTTTATTGCATTGGCAGCACTCAGCTGGTTTGGCTGGAAAAAACCTTAAAGCCTTTTGTTGACTTTTGGAGATACCTTTTTATTAAAGCTGAATGAAAGCATTATATTTCTTTTAAAACCAATACATTCCAGCACATCTATACAATCTGACATGGTTTTTTTAAAAAAATACTGATGAGCTGACACATTACAAGCTGATCCAGTGGTGGAAATCACTTTTCTTAGAAATGGAAGCATAACAGAATGGAAACAGCACCCAAAGCGCTCTGAGAATGCTTGCTTATGTTTGAATCGCACCTAGTCGTTTCATGTTTAAAAAGGCACACCACTTGGTTGGCTCCGACTGCAAAGAGAAGCGCAATCATACTCACTGTTGGAAATGAAGCAGCAGCAGCAGTTCCCTGCGCAGTCACTCCTATGCCGCAGAGTTCAGCTATATACCTTCACAAAACACAACAGCAGCAAATTACACTTGTGTAATACCTTTAAGAGCATGGGGTGTGAGCCCCCAGATTACAATTTCCATCACTCCTGGCTATTGGCTATGCTGGCTGGAGCTGATAGAAGGTAGAAGAAGAAGGCCTTTCCCAGTGGATAACTAAATGCTTCTGGGAAGTTCACAAAACTATCTGTTTTTCAGTATTTGGCCCCTGCAGCTGGTGTTGAGATCTATAGCAAGGTAAAAAGATAAAGGACCCCTGGACAGTTAAGTCCAGTCAAAGGCAACTATGGGTTGCAGTGCTCATCTCGCTTTCAGGCCAAGGGAGCCGGCATTTGTCTACGGACAGCTTTCCGGGTCATGTGGCCAGCATGACTAAACCACTTCTGGCACAATGGAACACCGTGACGGAAACCAGAGCGCATAGAAATGGCGTTTATCTTCCTGCCACAGCGGTACCTATTTATCCACTTGCACTAGCGTGTTTTTGAACTGCTAGGTTAGCAGGAGCTGGGACAGAGCAACAGGAGCTCACTCTATCGTAGGGATTCAAACCGCCAACCTTCCGATAGGCAAGCCCAAGAGGCTCAGTGGTTTAGACCACAGCACCACCCATGTCTCTACAGATGTATAGCAACTCTGTTGGTGGAGATTCCATTTAGCTATCAAGCCTAACAGCTGCCAATAGACCTACAGTGAGGGGGGGGAGTATTTGATCCCCTGCTTAATTTGCCCGTTTGCCCTCTGACGAAGAAATGACCAGTCCATAATTCATAATTATTAATTATAATGCACATCAATCTCTGACTTTTTTCTTCTGGGTTTCTGGGGTTTTTCCTGTTGTTATTCTGTCTCTCACAGCTACAATAAACCTACCATTAAAATTATGGACTGGTCATTTCTTCGTCAGAGGGCGAAGTCCCTCACTGTACATACTTTTGCCTAATTATTTCTTTAAAAAGCTATGTAAGCAAGTGGGCAACACCATATCAACACTAACTCTTACCGCACCCTCCAAACTGTTCTTAAAAATGTCTTCAATTTCAGCCTCACTGTCTAATGGCCTTGCTTTCAACTCCATCAACTGATTATTCCGGTTTGTGAATGTTCTTTGGAACCTGAACGTCTGTCACAGCTTCCGATTGGCTGCCAGGAGCATTCTGCAGCCAATCGGTTGCTGCGCCTTGGTTCCCGAACATTTTGGAAGTTGATCGGACTTTCAGGACAGATTCCATTTGACTTCTGAGGTACGACTGTGCATATATGCTCCAAACCTGGGAAGCTGTTATGGCTACACTACTACAGCAACTTTATTGTTATTTTTATTCAAAAGTTACAATACAGTTACAATGAAATGCATTTTCTATGAATATCTCTGCTTTACAACACATTAGTTTACCTAGTAGAATACACTTCTGGAACGGTATTCAGCTCCCTCAGAATACAGGCAACTCCCCACATATATATATGCAGCACCAGGAAATAAAGAAATAATACAAGTTAAACTGCAAAAACAGCCCACAAAAGTGTGAAAACTGGGGGGGGGGGGAGAGATGGCGTGAAAAGAGTGGTGAAATCAGCCAGGAATTCCATTAGCCTTTGCACTGACCATTGAGGCCTTTGGAGAGTAGGTATTTGAGAAAGGAGGCGATGAGGAAAACTGAGAACCACCAGTGCTGCCATTCATACCAATCTGGTATTTGCTACTGGTTAGCAGGGGTTTAGAGGGTGTTTACAGGCTTTCCGCCCACTATACTCAATTTCACGTATACAAGGGGTACCCGGGAACGAAAGCCCCACATAAATGGGGAGTTGCCTGTACAGAAGCTGGCCCCCCTGGTTCTAGTGTTAAAAGACTCGGACCCGCTAACCCTTCTTTGCAAATAATATACAGTACGTTACTGAGGAAGGGAATAATAAATATTACAATACAAAGCAGTAGGGCATCTGCCTTGCATGCGAAAGGTTGTAGGTTCAATTCCCATCAACTCTAGGTAGGACTGGGAAATCTTCTGCCTAAAACCCTAGTGAGCCACTGCCAATCAGTGCAGACAATACTGAGCTGAGATGGACCAATGGCATGACTCAGTATAAGGCAGTTTCCTACGCCCCTATGGTTACTTTAAATGTCTCACCTATGAACCCACCATCTAAATTAACTGACTAAAAACATTGTGCTGCGACTATCCTGCATAAGCAGAAGGTATAACAGTGAAGGAGACGGAGAACTGATCATCAAATTACAGACTATAGAAGAAAGAGTACAATGCTAGCTAATCTAGTCTTAAATTGCTTTACCAATTAGGACTAAACTACAGCAATGCCATCAGCAGTTTAAAGGGCACGTCTCTTGATTCCTTTGTGGTCTGGATCAAGCATGGAAGATGTCAAGGCTTCCTTTCCATTAACTTTTAATGCCGTGGTATTACCTTAGTTGGCGTCCTAGTTTCCTGAAGAGGAAGCTGATGGTTAGAAGAGTCAGAGTGGAAGGAGTCGACAAAACACACGCTCGGTAGTACTGCAGGTATTTTCTCAGCCCGCTTGTAAATGCCTGACAGGAGAGAAGTGAAAAGAAGATCTGCTATGAAAATTGTTTGTGCACGACATACATTCAATGCACGCTTTATAGGAAGGTGGCAACTGGGTGTGCTATTCTTGTTGAGCCTCCTCCAGATGTTTAGGATCTGTGCAAGCCCAATTTACACCCTATGAGCAGACGCTTGTTTTTAACTTTTGTTTCTAACTATTTTTTCACTTTCATTGTTTGGCTTTTATCTTTTTAATGCTGTAATCCGCTTTGATATTTTTTATGATTTAGTGGTAAATAAGTATTTATATAAATAAACCAAGCCTTATGAGAAGCAGTTGAAGGAGCTGGGTATGTTTAGCCTGCAAAAGAGGAGACAAGACACTTTTGGCGAGACTTGGCCTCCATTCCTTTCCTTTATAAATGAGACAGAAAATGCTTCCATTCCACCCACAATGCAAGAATCTCTGTGGAGAGGATTCTTGAATTGACAAGGCATAAATAAACGTATAACTTGTGTACTGCCTATGAAACTTAGTAAGAATGTACCACTGGACAAGTTACTGTAGTTATATGTTGTTCTTGTATTTACATGAAAAGCAATAAAAAAATATTTGGATTTTAAAAAAAGAGGAGACTGAGACATGATAGCCATCTTCAAACACCTGAAGGGCTGTCACATGGAAGATGGAAAAGGCTTCTTTTCTCCTGCTCTGGAGGTCAGGACATGAATCAACGGCTTCAAGTTACAAGACAGGAGATTTCGACTAAACAGCAAGAAGAACTTTCTGACAACAAAAGCTGTTCAACAGTGGAACGGACTCTCTTAGGAGCTTGTGGACTCTCCTTTGTTGCAGGTTTCTTTTCTTTCTTTTTAAAATTTTATTTATTTATTACCAGTATTATTAATGCACAATGAAAAAAGCTAAACATCAAAACTGAACAAAAAAAGTAGAAATAATAACAAACAAAGTAAAAAAACAAAAAACACAAAGCACTGTAACAAAAAGAAAAGAGGTCTTTTGACTACAGACCTGACCTCCTGGATACTCCTTAATTCAATTACATATAACTTATTGCCGGTAAAAACTATTCTCATGGTTTTACTGGTTCTTAGTTTTTCTTTGATCTCACATCATTCTTCATACTACTACTGAAACTAGTCAAATGCTGCAACAAAGTTTAAACTTCTGGAATTGTTTTTCAAATATATTTTAAAGACTTCCCATTTTGAAACAAATACCTGTTTTGGTTTATTCTTTATTTTTTCAGACAAGTTATCTAACACTGCATATTTAGTCATTTTTTTGGATCCAATCTTGTATAGATGGAAGTTTGTCAGATTTCCAATTTGCATCAATTAAAACTCTTGCTGCAACTGTAGCATATAAAAAGATATCCTTCATTTATTTATTTTGGTATATCCAAATCTGTAATCCCCAGAAAGCCTCTGGTTTTCTATCAAAGGAGATTTTTAGCATTTTTGCAATTCTAAATGGATGCATTCCCAGAACACATTAATTTTCTTGCATTGCCACCACATATGGTAAAGAGTGCCTGGCTTTTCTCCACATCTCCAGCAATCACCTGGGACACTTTTCTACATCTTTGTTGGTGGTTTCTGCAGTCACGGCAGGTGCTGCAATTCCCCAGCAGTTTGACTTCATACCTTGAGGCAGTGAATTGTCTCTTGAGACAGACAGATGCCAACAACTGTCCACAAAACAACTTGGATTGATTGCCCTCACTGCTTGGGCAACACAGCATTTCTCATTACTTGTTCCATCAACTTCCTTCCCCGACAACCTGGTCCCAAACTCCAGCAAACCACTTTGGGAACTCTAATCATTCTTATTCAACCCTTCAACCCTAAAAAAAGCTCAACTTTGGTTGGCCCTTTGGTCAGCCCTCACGGCCCTTCACTTCATCAAATCTGGCACTCTTTGAAAAAAGTTTGAAGAGTTTGGGTACTCTCCAGAGATCCCTGGGTTCTACTAATAGAAAGGGGAGCTCTGTTCTTCTTTCTCCTTTGCTTCTCCCAAAACTCTGCTCGAGAGTGTTGGGGACCCTACGGTACAGCTTGGGAGGTGAAGCTGTAGGATCCGAGCTGCTTTCATGAACAAGAGGGCGCAATTGGATCTCAAGACAGAAATATAGCAGGACATCAAGCTAGATTAGTGATAGGAAAACTGCCGACATGCTACCTGAAAAACAAGTCCTTTTCTGTACGAAGAGTCCAAAACTGGTTGCACAGAGAAGCGGCTCAGTCGTGTGTAATAAGTTCCATATTCAGCAACTTCTGACAGGAGACTGCTCATGCTTTCAGGTGAAGTTCCGGATACATGTAGACCCTGCTTGGCCACAAACATCACGGCTGCCTACAGGGTTGCAAAAAAACAGGAAGTCATCAATAAAAATGGACAGCACATGAAGTAGTTACAAAATTGTTACACAAGTCCTCATCATCATAAGTTAGAGCTACTAAATAGGTTCACTATTTGTTTTTTAAAAATCTTTTTTTTGGGGGGGGGAGAAGCCTACTATGCAAAAAACGAAGTGATCATTAATAGCTTATCAGCAGTTTTAATATTATGGCATTAGGTAAAAAATAAAAATACACACATGGTAAAATTGTAAAGAAAATTAAATCCATAAAATGAAAATTCACATGGAAACCCTTATTTTCTAGTGAATAGTTCCCAAAACATTCCTTTCTGCACAATCCAAATAGCATTTTATTGCCAGATCTACCATGCCTGGATTGTGTGCTTGGGTCCATACTGGCAATTAATGTCAGTCTCTTCTTAATCTGGATTTACTGTTGTTATTATTACATAGGTACTGGTTTTACTGCATATTTTGTACTATAAACCAGTTTGTGATTTGTATGTGGTTGTTTTTTAAAAAAAATCATGAATACTCTTCTTCATAAGCCCTGTCCTAAGGGTATATAAGTTATACTTGCAGAGCATCTTAAGTCTTGTTTTCATACTCTTTTTTTTTCAAAATTCAGTATCATGTATCCTGTGTGAAATGATGTATGTTACTATAACATTTTTGCTGACATAAAATACAAGTGTACTTGCTGGGTCTTAAAAGCAAAGGTTAGAGCTCCTCAGCAGATACTTCTGTATACCTGATTAAATGAGAATGAAGTAGATACCACCCCAATAAGGACATTCAAAACATCTTTAACAAGTTCTGATTCTTTTATTAAAACGCGTTGTGGAAGCTGAAGTTTGGTACTGCTGAAAAGCTGCAATTCCGCTTCTCGAAGTCTGCAAAATTTGTCAAAGGCTTCTCTGCCAGCTTCAGAAAGGTACGGCTCCTCTTTTTTCCCAGGAGGACTGTATTTGGGGGGGGGGAGAGAAAACAAATAACAATCAAGTGTATAAAGCGCCACACTGAAAAACTTAGGTCTGTGGAAGAGAGATCTTCTGAATGGCTTTCATCCAGCCCACCATCAAGTCCTGGCCCCAGCCTAGGATTTGCATGGCCTCTATCAATTCAGATGTTACAGCAAAAAATGCTCATGCAATTCTAGGCTGTATCAACAGAAGTCTAGTGTCCAGATCAAGGGGAGTAATAGCATTACTCTATTCTGCCTTGGTCAGACACCACCTGGGTTCATGTGCAGCACAATTTAAGAAGGATATCAACAAATGCGGTGTGCAGAGGAAGGTGACCAAGATGATAAAGGGTCTGGAAACAAAGTCTAAGAGGATTGGTTGATGTTGTTGGGTATGCTTAGCCTGGATAACAGGAGACTGAGAGGAGAAATGAGAGTCATCTCCAAATATCTGAAAGGCTGTTACACGGAAGATGGAACAAGTTTGTTTTCTGCTGCTCAGTGGGGTGGACAGACCCAAACCAATGGATTCAAAAGATAAGAAAGGAGAATCATTAGGAAGAGTTTTCTGATGAGAAGAGCTGTTTGACAGTGAAACAATCTCCCTCGAAAGGTGGTGGACTCTACATCCTTAAAGGTTTTTAATCAGAGGTTGGACAACTACCGGTATCTCTCAGGGTTTCTTTAGCTGTGATTCCTGCACTGCGGGGGGGGGGGGTTGGATTAGATGACCCTCAGGGTCCCTTCCAACTCTACAGTTCTAAGATGATCTCCTTGAAGTCACAAGGAGGAAAGGAAAGCCAGGGATCCAAAGGCTCACTGCAGCTGATTTTCATAATGGTAAACCATGATTCAGAATTACATGCAAAGTCTCCCAATTGTTAGGATCTAAGCAGATCCATGGGAATGCCTAGAGCACATTGGGGGTTTGCCAGATTCCCCTCAGTACAATGGATGCCACTCTAGAGATTCCCCATCTGCCAGGCTCTATAACTTTTTGGAAGATACAACAGGAAGGCCTGAGAAGCTTAAGTGTGTATGGCCTTTTGGATTCCAGTTTGTATTCTTGCCATTCTCAAGTCCCTGTTATATTGTTTAGAGAGGCTTTTAATGTTTAGTAGATTATTGTATTTTATTTTTCTGTTGGAAGCCGCCCAGAGTGGCTGGGAAAACCCAGCCAGATGGGCGGGGTATAAATAAATTATATTATTATTATTATTATTGGGAACATTAGAAGGGTGGTATTCAACTAAGTTTTAATCAGAGAAGACACAGTGAAATTAATGTACAAGTTAGGTCTATTCATAAATGGCCTCGGTCCAGTATACCTGAAGGAGCGTCTCCACCCCCATCGTTCTGCCTGGACACTGAGGTCCAGTACCGAGGGCCTTCTGGCGGTTCACTTGTTGCGAGAAGCCAAGTTGCAGGGAACCAGGCAGAGGGCCTTCTCGGTGGTGGTGCCCGCCCTGTGGAACACCCTCCCATCAGATGTCAAAGAGAAAAACAGCTACCAGATTTTTAGAAGACATCTGAAGGCAGCCCTGTTTAGGGAGGCTTTTAATGTTTAATTGATTATTTTATTTCATTTTTCTGTTGGAAGCCGCCCAGAGTGGCTGGGGAAACCCAGCCAGATGGGCAGGGTATAAATAAATAAATTATTATTATTACTATTATTATTATTATTATTATTGCTCTACCCTGAGTAAAAAGGTTGAATACCACCTTAGGCCTTGAATTTTGCTATTTCAAAAATAATGTTGGAAACTTGTTTCAAATTCACTGACAAATATTGACTTGATACTAATCACGGCAGCTTCCAACAAAAACAGCTCAACATTCTGAATCTTAAAGACAAATACGTACCATCCAATCCTTTCCCAACATCTCCGCTTACTAGGTCCATAGGTGAGCACTGCTTCCCAGAGATCAATATCTGGTGTCACACTGGGTTCTGACTGAGAGTCAGGGGTGAGATTGGATGCAGACTGGAATCCCTCATCTTCTGAAGGATCTATACTTTGGGGGACCTATAAAAACACATGTACCCAGTCGATTATCTTTCAGCACAGTGATTTTCCATAATTGTGACCAAAAAAAGGTAACTTATTTAGCCTGCCTCCCTAGTTCCTCAGATCGTTCCTGATGCATCTCCTAATTAAAAATCATTCCTAGTATAGTGCTGCATATTCTATCTACATCCTGGTGGACCAAGATTAATAAGTTATTATTTACTCTGAAATAAGTGTGGCAAAGCATGTATTTCCGAACTGCAAGGAGTAACTTGATAAATTAAAACAAAATAAAAAAATGCCTTCCAGTAGCACCTTAGAGACCAACTAAGTTTATCATTGGTATGAGCTTTCGTGTGCATGCTACTTCTTGACAAACTTAGTTGGTCTCTAAGGTGCTACTGGGAGGAATTTTTTTATTTTGTTTCGACTATGCCAGACCAACACAGCTACCTACCTGCTGATAAATTAATTCTTACATTTGAGATGGTCTGTACTGCCTCTTTTACTAGGCAGAAGAACTAAAGGGTGTAGCAAGAAACAATACTGACCATGAATGTGGCTTCAAATCCTTGTTTAGCCATACAATAAGAGGAAGTTCCCCCGCTCCCTCTTCAAAATGAGAACACTAATGAGCTATCTTACAAAGCTGTTGCAATATACAGATTGTGATCAGATCAGGATACATCATTTGGTAGGATTCAGGAGAGAAATACATGAAGCATTTCCTTAAAACAAAAATACTGCCTTCTCCCTGCCCCTGCTCCGTAAATTTCAAAAGTTGTTTACAATGGTGTATACTATTGTAAACAAGGTTTTGGAAGAAAAGCAAGCAAAAAAGACAACAAAAGCCCTGCTGCACATATAAATCCGACACACAAGATGGTGGCTACAGATTGTACCACTTTGGATTTCAAAAATAATGTGACATGTGGAAACTACTATTTGCAAAGGAGGTGAATGGGTCAGAATGCTGCAAGTGCTCTCAGATGCACAAGCAAGACAGAAAGGGAAACACCAGGTAGACAACAGAAGGAAGACGCAAGGAAATTATTAACAAAGAATTTTGCTCATGAGTGTCTAACTGAAAACAGCATTTATGATGAAGATGCCACAATTTATTACAATTGCGTGCTCTAACAAATATCTATGCTAAATATAAATAAGGGTCACCTAAAATGCTCCATACCTTGATTGCAAGTCCAGACAAATCAGCACTATCAGGCACTGGTGGAAAATCCAACTTGATATCCATGTCATATGTACGGCTGTGAATAAGAGCCCCAAAGAGCGAGACACGGGTTTCTTTCTCAAACCTGTCACCGACCGAGCAGCTTTGTGAAAATAATTCCACAGTAGGAAGACCTGTGCCAGGTGCTGCCTCCATGATCTGCAGTGTCTTTTGAATTGTATCACTAAACTGATGTTCCTCATTTGCAATTAAAGCCTGCATAGCGGCTTCAAACACACTAACATCATAATAATCGTAACCTTGGTATTTTACATTTCTTCCAACATATTTGTTGTTTGCAAAGTAGTCTTTCTTGGGTGGTAAACACTGAGGTGGTCCAGTTCCTGCAAGCTGAACCAGAAGTTCCAGAACAGAAGTAATTTCAGTAAATGGTAAACAGGTAGACCTTTCCAAATCATCTACAAGCTCCTCCAGCCGGTCAGCTTCCTTCCCCATTCCAGCAACTCTCAAGTTGAAAGATAGCATTAGAATTCTGTTTTTCACTGGAAGTCTAGAAACATTTGACTGTGCCTTCTGGGTCTCATCCACGAAAAGCGTAGAAAACAAAGCATTATACGCAATTTTCTTGAGGCTTTTACTGGATCCTTTTTTGCTGTTCTTTTCCCTGCCCAAATGGACCTTCTTTGACAAACCTGCTATGTGGGCCTCACACAAATCACCAAACAGCTTTGTAATACTTTCCATGGCAGCAGCAGTTAACTGGATATCCTCTTGAAGTCAAGATTGTGTATAACCAGTGCTAAGAATCTGCTGGGGATCCATTACGCTGCTTGGAAAAGCAAAAAGAGAATAATTACGGTAATGATCTTCTCCCTACTGAAATAGAGTTTCAATTACTTTATTAATGCAACATCCTTATGAACTGTGCATTAAAGGTCTAGATCAGTGGTTCCCAATTAGTTAAGTACTGTGGGACCACTGTTCCTCAAAAGCCAAGCCATGGACCGTCTACATTTCACAATTTTGTTATCTCTATGATATTTTTAATATTCGAATGGAGCCATGAACCCCCAACAACCATAACTATATATATACCCTGATAACCATACCTACCCAAATGAATTGTCATGAAAGTGAGAAATGGGTGGGGGAGAATTTTGTCCTCCTCACTCACAGTACCACATTGTTATTAGTATTAATTTAACTTCTATACTGCTTTATATTTTTAAGAAAAACCTCAAAGTGGTTTACAGCACATTAAAACATCAATAAAAACAATTCAGAATTACACATTACTGAAGGAAGTCAAATATAAAGTATACAGTCAAAGCAACATAGGGGCTCCTTGTGTGTTTCCCCTCCTCCCCAAAAAGCTGCTTCCTTTTGGTCTCCATCCTTCATATTACCAAAGTGCGCCCCTGCCCCCCCCCCAACAGACCCTATTTTTTAAGAAAAAAGAAGAAGGGACAGTTAATGGGCCTCAAAAGGAGCCAGGGCTCACTAGGATGTAACACCAGGGCTCCAATTCAGCCTGTGCTGAATGCCAACCTTGCACCACCCTGAGAGGCCCCAATACCACCTAGAACAGGCACCCCCAAACTGTGGTCCTCCAGATGTTTTGGCCTACAACTCCCATGATCCCTAGCTAACAGGACCAGTGGCCAGGGAAGATGGGAATTGTAGTCCAAAACATCTGGAGGGCCGAAGTCTGGGGATGTCTGACCTGGAACGAAGAAGGCGGGAAGAGCTTCTAGGGTCGAGACTCGGGCGCTTTCCCCTCCATAAGGCCTGGCGCACCCGCTCCCCCCCCCCAAAAATATCACGGTATCCATGGCAATGCCCCATACCGAACAGGCCTCCCGTCGCTCCGGGGTGTTTCACGGCGACCCGAACCGCCCGCCGCCGCCTGTCCGTATTTGCCTCTCTTCAGCCCATCCCCGCTGAAAGGCGGCGCGAAAAACGGGCGCCCCGCGGAGCTCGGCGAGCCCTCAGCGCTGCCGCCGCCGTGATGGGAAAACGCGCTCCTCCGCGAGTCGCGGCCTTGTGACATCACAGGGTGAGCGACGGAGGCGGGAAGGCGGGGTTTTTAGAACGCTGAGGCTTCGCCGCCTGAGGGGAAAGGAAAGGGGGCGGGGCTAAGCAAGAGCCTGGAAACGCAGCTGCGGGGGAGTTTGTTGTGGTTGTCGGCGTGCGGAGAGGAATTCCTCATTTTGATGCTCTCCTCCTGTCACTAGGTCACTCCCCACCACATGAGGACTGGCTCTCTACTGCACCTGTTAAATGCTTCAATCCGTTTCTCATCTTTGCGCTAGGTCCACTATTTGGCCTAACAAGGCACCTGTTCTAAGATTCCAGAGCTATTTCCAACAAAGCTGGATCATCAACTACAGTTATTTCCCTGGACAGATCAGATAGCATGGCCACAGCAAGCCATTCTCTGGCAAACTCTTAACTTAGATTACTGCAATGCACTCTGTGTGGAATTGCTCGTGAACATAGTTCAACAGCTGTAAATGTTGCAAATGTTAAATCAAACTATGGTTTGGCTCTGGGTAGTGTGGCAGAACCGAGAGAAGCAGCTATGATTTTTGCTCCAGGAACATGCTTGCTCATTCACGTTAAGCCATAGTTTTGTTTAGTGCTACATGCAAACCAAGCCAGGGTGTTTATTGGCATCCTTATCGAGTGTTGGCAAATTTATTTCTTACAAACTGAAGTTAACACAGTCTTGTTTAATTATAGTTTAATTTTAAAAAAGATAGAAAAGTATTTTGTGAAATACATAAATTCCTTTTGAAAAAGATAGAAAAGTAAAACGTGAAATGATTCTTGCTGTATCATTCCTGATGCGTAGCTCACTCTTCATTCTTTTTATCTGCTGATTTTCTAGATAATCTTCATTTTCCCTTTATTTTGATTCTGGATATGAAGATCAAAAGGGAGAGCCAAAATGACAGCCAAGTAAATTTCATCTTTCAGCAATGGAAACCTTTGCTATACAGTACAAGGGAGCTGGGGGAAAGAATCCATCAGATTTTACAGCATAAAACAACAAGAGCTTTTGTAATAGCAGTTAATTCAGGGCCTTGAAAAAGCACAGAGTATTTAGAAAAGCAATACTAATAACTCAGTCCTATGTACTCGGAAGCAAGCCCCGTAAGTTCAACTTGGTTCCCTTCTAGATAAACATGTTTAGGACTGCATTCTAAATTCAATGTCTGTTTTAATTTTACTTTCCTTCTGTAATTGATACATACCTGATTACTTGCCTGAACAGTGAAGCAATTTCCATTCATTTTGAAGTTGTTCTCTTAACTCTATTACCCTTTGCACATTCTCCTTTAGATCTGGTGCATATGTTCCAAAGGAAGGTGCAAAGTCACTCGTCAGGGGTTTGATTATATCTTGCAAGAATGTTATCTCAGTTTCCTTTTTAAAAAAAAGCCAATAAAACATGATATTCCAATGAATCCATACTGATTTATAAATTACATATTTGGAACCCCCCTCCCCAGGAACTATAACTGGTTCTTTAATTTTAAAGAACATCCTTTGTTCTGCTTGGTTGTTTGATGATTTTATGCAGGCTTCCATATTTTAATTGCTTCTATTTTAGTTGTTGATTTATTGATCTTGTTTTAATGAGGAAGCAATGTCACTCAGTGCACCTGGCTTTGTACACAGAAGGTTCCAGATTCAATTCTCAGCATGTTCAGACAGGGCTGGGAATGTCCTCTGTCTTACCCTGAAAAGAGTCTACCAAGGAAGGGAGTTCAAAAGATGTGATTGATAAATCAGCATCAGGGGTCATGTGCCTCAAATACACGTTTAATAGGAAGGTTATGAGAACCACTCGATCACTGGTATGGGGATAATGAAAGCTAGATTGTAATTTCTATGCATGTGCACATTTTCCAGGAGACCAGAGAATGTAGAAATGTGGAACAAATACAAAAGGTAAAAAAACAAAGGGTAAAGGACCCCTGGACGGTAAAGTCCAGTCAAAGGCAACTATGGGGTTGCGGCGCTCATCTCACTTTCAGGTCGAGGGAGCCGGTGTTTGTCCACAGACAGCTTTCCAGGTCATGTGGCCAGCAGGACTAAACCACTTATGGCTCAACAGAACACAGTGACGAAAACCAGAGCGCACGGAAACACCGTTTACCTTCCCGCCACAGCGGTACCTTGAGTTACAAATGCCTCAGGTTACAAACTCTGCTAACCTGGAAGAGTTACCTCGAGTTGAGAACTTTGCCCCAGGATGAGAATGGAAATCGTGTGTCAGCGACGCAGCGGCAGCAAGAGGCAGCATTAGCGAAAGCACGCCTCTAGTTAAGAACAGTTTCAGGTTAAGAACAGACTTCCGGAACGAATTAACTTCGTAACTAGAGGTACCACTGTACCTATTTATCTACTTGCACTGGCGTGCTTTCAAACTGCTAGGCTGGCAGGAGCTGGGACAGAGCAAAGGGAGCTCGCTCCATCGCAGGGATTCGAACCGCTGATGACCTGATCAGCAAGCCCAAGAGGCTCAGTGATTTAGACCATAGTCCTGAAGGGTATCATGTGCTGAGGACATTCTTTGATATGAAAATGTAATTTTGCACTGGAATTAGGCTATAAGTTCAACACTTTATAGAATACATGGATGACACAAAATTTAAATGTGGGGAGCCAGAAAATGCAATGTGTTCTCTCTGGTTCTTTCCTCCTAAAAACCCAATATGATATACTTATTTTGTCATTAAGATTAAGATCAACTTTTTACCTGAATCAGAGCAAGAATGTGAGATTGTGCCAAGCCTTGCAGTAAACGAATAAGCAAGGAAATCCCATTTTGCCCAACACTCTGGTTTGGTCCAACAACTATAATGGTTAGGTCAGGCTGATAGCTGTATGCAACCGGAAGAATGAGTCCAAGAGCAGGAGAGAAGAAGTTGTTTGTTTCAACACCCTTCAGATAAAAAATAAAACAAAATCAATACAGTTGTATAGTCACAAACTCAAAGTCGATTGATTGGTTTTTGTTGCTAAAAACCAACATTTCCTAACCACTTGGTGCATGTTTCGGTAGGAAGCTCAGTGCACCACATGTGCAAAGTAGGGTTTCTAAGCAATTTATGCTGGAGTTCATCCACCTTCACACAACAAATGTGTTTACAGGACACATATGGATATTTCCTGCAGTAAACAAGTAAAGCACAGGCTTCATACCTGCGTATACACACATATTTTCAATTCTCTAACTGGCCCAGGGTTCCCAAACACTTGGGTGTCATCAGCCCTTGAAATCAGGGGATCTTGCTCAATGTTTAGCTCAGCTTCAAGCTCAGACTCTTGCACCCAGTGGCGGAGCTTCATGATCTGGAACCGAGGGGCAGAGAGCAGGTGGGGCAGAGCTGGCGCACTTCCTGGGGGCAGCCGCAATGGCACCCTACCGCGATCGTGCTGCCGGGGGCAGTGCGCTCCCCCCCACTCCTCTTCCTCCCTCCTTCCTGCTTGCACCCTCTATAAATCATGCTTAGGGAAGGAAAGGAATCAGAAAAAAATATTAAGCCTACCTTTTCCCAGTTCACGGTTATATTGTATTTGGTGTCAGGTTTCCTAGGTGGTTTAGCACTGATATTTATCAAGAGAACTTTGCTGTGAAACAAAAAGAAGGTAGATTCTACCACAGTGATGGGAAACCAGTGACCCCACCCCCACCCCCCCCGGCTGTTGTTTGATTCCCAAGCTATGTCGCCTCCAGCCAGAATGGTCAGTGCTAAGGGACGGTGGAAGTTAAAGTCCAGCCAAACTTGAAGGGCCACAATTTCCCCATTCATGCCCTACTAGATGCCAATAGGAATACTTTATGAATTAAAGCAATAAGTAGGGCTCTTGTAGGGCTGGGTTTAAATCCACATAACAATCCTCACATTTTAGGAATGGGTCATCTAGAGTTGAAGAAAACATGGGAGAAACTGTCTGTAAATAATCATGATAACAAACCCGTTTGCTCTTTTTCCATTTTAGCAGATATATTCTCAAAAGAGGCTCTAGAAAGCAGTCTGGCAACAGGAAAACCGATTTACAGTTCAACCATAGGCAAGTGCACTGAAAAGGAAGTCCTACTGATTTTAATAAGACTTGCTCCCAGGTAAGAATGTGCAGAACAGTAGACCAAGGAATGAGTCTAACTCCGTCTCTTCTCTTCAATCTCATTTTTAAAAACTTGCCCAAACTGTCATCCTATATAATAAAGTGCAAGTGTCTCTGCGTCCTGTCCCTGTGTCCGCGCTACTGCGCATGTGCCCCACAGACACAGGGACTGGACGAAGAGACTGCACACATGCACATTCTCCCCCCCCCCTGCCTCCTCCAACCACCGCTACCGGCCGGACACCGCCTAACTGCAGGGCACGTCGGGGAAGCGAGGGTGGAGGCCGGCGGAGGTGAATGGGGGGAGGAAGGGCGCCTTTGAGGAGCCCGGTCCGGCTCCTGCAGCCGCCGCCGCTGTGGCCCCGGAGACCGATGCCGCCATCTTGGTCCTCCTCCGCCTCCTCCTCACAAGCCTCCCTGGCCCATGAGAGGAGCGGCGGGGCCGCGGCGGCGGGGGGCCACGAAGCAGCGGCGGCGAGGTAGGCGTTTGTGTCCCACGGAGAAACGGGGCTTCCCGCCTTGCCAACGCAGGGCTCGCGGACGGCCCCGGTGCCGCCGCCAGCCAGGCAAGCACTTCTCCAAACCCCGGGATGTCTCCTTCCTGTCGGCGGCTGGGGGAGAGGAAGGAAGGAGGAGAAACAGCCCTTTCTCCTCCTTCGTTCCTGTCCCGCTGCCGCCGACAACAAGGACAGGTCCCGGGGGTCGGAGAAGCGCTGCGCAAGTGTTTCTCCGAACCCCGGGATGTTCTAGCGCCCGTTAATTGAATGGGATGAATTACACTAGTTAGCAATATAATAGTATAGTCTGTAGTTTGGGCATTTAAACCCACTTAGCAGGGAGTGGGTATGAAATCCTTACCCATCATCCAAATCAGTTTTCACATTCATGTCTCCGACAGACACACACAGGACTCTGCAGAATGACATCAAAGTTTTGTAACAAACATTAAAATATATGTGGCATTTAAATTAAATAGATACCACCCACAAAAATACCATGCCAATAAGCTGTACGTAAAAAGAGTGGCATGGCGAGCAGTGCAAGTAAATTAACAATATGTAGCCAAGTAAGTAACAAACAAACAACCAGCCAGAAATGAAGACTAAAGACCCAGGGAATAAACTGCAAATGGATGACAAAAGGTGGAAAGAAAGGAATTGTGCCTTGTATTCTACAAGCATGTGTCCAAGCTCTCTAGTTCACAAGAGAACCGTTTCAGGATTGCAGAATCTGGAACTAAAAGTATCTGCATACATGGAGTGTCACTCAGAATGGTTAATACTTTGCACCCTGCATGTGAGAAGCAACAAACATATTTGCACCAGAGCAAATATGTTTTTTCCGTCACCTCTAATCCTGGGCCCTTCTAACCAATTACACATACAAACTGAAAATACGCACACAAAATATATTAAGATTTGTTTTCCTAACTGTCAGGAATTATCCCAGTCCGAAAAAAAGGTAGACATTATTGTTCTGTAGCATTGCTGTACTCATTAACAATAAGTAGCACTAAGCAGTTATATAACTAAAGCTTCTTAAACGTTTTATAACTGCACAACTGAACTGCACAGAAAAGCACAGGATGCAAAATGCTTTTTACTCACTTTTGTACCTTCAGGTTACGGCAATGTTTTAGAGCGAGACTGGAAGAAAGGGATACTTCAGATGAGACTGCGAGACCGTTGGTCACCTAAAGAACAAATATACTTTTACCAACATTTCTATTCTGAAATGCAGAAGATGTGTTTAAAAGCACAACTAATAAAATGGTTCCCCTTAAAACAGTCTGTTGAGTGCTGCAAAGTAAATGAGACCACCTTCACCATTCGTAGAAGCCACCTCCTAGGGAGTGACGTCTCTTCGCCCTTCTCCCCCCATAAAAAGTTTGAGGGGGCTTGGCTCCTCCAAAGTTGATGGGCATTGCCATTCAAATGGCATGTGCATGCCATGTTTTGTGATCAATTAGGGCTTACCTGGGCCTCCCAATATTTTATTCAAGTTGGCACCCCTGTGACCATTACTAATTGAATTGGTGGTCGCGAACCCAATTTTCTCTGGATTTTCCCCAATGATCAAAATAAGCAAGAAGCTGGAAAGCAAATGTAGCTATTGTTCCCTAATAAACAGGATGCTGAAATTTAATGGGGAATGTCTTTAACAATGCAGATGTTGTAACCTTTATATCATAGCGAGGGGTGATACCCACCTAAGTCTGAGTCTGAGTAACATTAGCTATCGCCCAAGGTGTTTCGAAACATATACGTCATACCAAGATTCATATTTGTATGCATAAGCTACATATCCATGTAAAAGTTAACACAAATTAATATAAAATACCTAGGGAACACGTTGGCCTCTACAGACTTTTAAGCAGAGCCTGGATCGCAACCACTCCCAGACTAAAGAAGAATCAGGAGCTACAACATGCACAATTGTAATTGTTGATATTACCTCCTTTTTAATGATTTTGTCAAGGACAGCCAACATGTTCAAAAATGAGTTTAAGTCCTTTCCTTCTTTCACAAGATCAGCATCAAGTCCGCTGCAAGAGAAGTGTTTTTGGAAACAGGTCACAATCTGGAAAAGCTGGAATAACTGTAAAATCTGAATAACATGTGAAATCTTTAAACGTTTATCAAGGTGTATAACATGGGTAGGCAAACTAAGGCCCGGGGCCGGATTTGGCCCAATCGCCTTCTAAATCTGGTCCGCAGACAGTCCGGGAATCAGCGTGTTTTTACATGAGTAGAATGTGTCCTTTTATATAAAATGCATCTCTGGGTTGTGGGGCATAGGAATTCGTTCATTCCCCCGCCCCCCAAAAAATATAGTCCAGCCCCCCACAAGGTCTGAGGGACAGTGGGTCGGCCCCCTGCTGGAAAAATTTGCTGACCCCTGGTGTATGATTAACCAGCAAAGGTTATTCTGTTGTTCATCAACAAGGAGCCATCTTTTACTAAGCATTAGCATCATCTGGCACATTTTACAAAAACGGAAAATGAAGGTAGAGAGACGTGAGGGTAAAATGGGAGAAATCCAATCACTTTGTTAGTGCATGGTCTATAATTGTACATTGTTCCAGTTCTCCCAACTCAGTAGTAACTGGTTTGACACATTGCATGTCAATATCAGAGAAACTGATAATGAAGTTAGCTGCAGGTGATGCCCAAAAAAGGATTAGGAATATTCCAAGTGTAGAAAAAAAATTGCTTTGGAATTTGCATTAACGGGCTAGTATGTGCACTGTAATCCCTCATAAACATACTCTATTCCTGACATGAAAACAGTATGGCTAACCTGAGAAGGGCCTTGAGTTCTTTCGTATCCTTTTCCTTCTCAATTTGAACAGACGGTGGAAGCAAGCGTGCATTGCTTTCATCAATGGCGACGGTTGTTTTAACGTGAGGTCTCGGAAATGAAATATTTTTCATGTGGAGCTCCAGAAACTTGTCGGTTTTGATGGCCTCTTCACTATTCGGCTTTCCAGCTCCTAGTGGGGGTATTAGTTGTGCCCTGGTACTGAGGTCTTGCAATGGAGCTATGTCTGAAAATAACAGAAGACATCTTTGGGCAATACACAATGAAAAGCTTAAGTCTTAACAGAAGACAATCTATGCTGTTAACACTATATGTTCCCAACTTCTCTGAGACTTCCAGAGGTTTTCAAGAATGAACAAGGTTCTGAAATCCAGCCCACAAGGTGGTGCTTTCCAGATGTTGCTGAACTCATATCCTCCCAGATCATTGGCCACACTCGCTAGGGCTGATGGGAACTGGAGTCCAACAACATCTGGAAAACGCCACCTTTGCCACAGATCATACTGTATGTATTACTCTAAATAGATGAAACAGCTCAGCAGAAATCAACAGAGCAGGTTTCTAGGAAGGCAATGTTAAAAGTTACATACATTTTATTCAGAATCCTGCTCTAGCCTTACCATTTGTAAACACTGTATAATATTTAACCCAGGAATCCCCAAACTTTGGCCCTCCAGATGTTTTGGACTACAATTCCCATCATCCCCGACCACTGGTCCTGTTAGCTAGGGGTCATGGGAGTTGTAGGCCAAAACATCTGGAAGGCCGTAGTTTGGGGGTGCCTGATTTAACCATTCAGGAGGGAAAACCTGGAACCATGTGCTATTATCTACAAGCCAGATTAATTGTTTCCCCTAAACTTAAACAAGTTTAGCCCCAATGACTTCAACCTAAGTATACTGGCGAAACACCCCCCACATTAGACTATCCATTGTAAACTTGCCATCATTTCATTTGAGTGTTGGGTTGGAAAGTGAGGCAGGGGGAACAGGCTAAAAATTATCCATGTTCATTCAATCAGTTATATCCCCCCACTTACACAGAATCCCCACCCAGGTATATCAAGGCCTAGCCGAAGTTTCAACAGTTGCCCCTAAACTGACGGACAGACCAGAGAACTTAGTTGAACTGGAGGTCTAAATCCAGGAGTTATCTGAACCTGAAAATATGTGTTGCTTTAATACATTCACTGCATTTGTTTTATCAATTTATCTGCACATTACCTTCATGCATCAAACACTTCCAGTATGGTTTGTGTGCAGCTCTTACATTGTGGATTGATTCTAATGCACTACCAAAGAGGGAAAAAAGTGTAGGAAAGGTTATCTACAAAATACACACAAAAATGAGTATCAACCCAGTCCCCATATTGTTTAAAAGTAAGAATTTGTAAAGATGTTGCATTAGCAAGTTGCAATGACACAGGACAGAAAACCAGTTTTAAAATATCACAGGTTTTGTGGCATGCTAAGGACTGAAAAAATAATTTTGGGGGCATAGCAGAGTCTGGTCCTTCAACTATATTAATATTCAATAGACCAGGCACGTCCAACAGGTAGATCATGATCTACCGGTAGATCAGTAGACATCTGTGGTAGATCACTGGTAGATCACTGGCTCCCCCCAAAGAAGCTCAACAACTTTGGCTCCCCTAAAAAAGCTCAACATTTTTGCCCTGTACCCCAAAGAAACAGGGCTTTCCTCCCCCCCAAAAAAGCTCAGCAATTTTGACCTGAACCCCCCCAAAATGAGGTAGATCACCACCAGTTTTTAACTCTGTGAGTAGATCACAGTCTCTTAGGAGTTGGCCACCCCTGCAATAGACTGTATGTGCTTTTTCATCAAACTTACCAAGCTAAATGTTGTCCAATCACAAAAAATATAGCAGATTTGAATTCCTAACACCAAAAGGCATATGTTTAAGACCCTTCACTGAAGAAATTTGCAAAAATTAAGTTCAACCCCTAAAATGACATACCTTATTACATTAACTAAAGGGCCTAGAAGCTCCAGTCAGTGAAGTGGAGCCCAGTATACCTGAAGGAGCATCTCCATGCCCTCTTCATGTGAGTAACTCCTGAGTGGCAGTCCTTTATTCCAGGCATGCAGGCATGTGCGCACAAACTTATACAAATACCTTAAGCATGGTGCCATTTCTCCAGACAAACGTGGCAATGGATCTCCAAGCAAAGTTTTTAGAGTCATACAAACCGATTCAGACAGCGACCTCAGATGATATCCACCCTAAAATATATTTGAAAATATATACAGTACTGAATTTGCCATAGCTCACCATCGCCATCTAGTGTCACATTTTTATATTGCACTTTACAACACATTTGAAACGTTTCATTTGCAGCTGTATTGCTGAGACAGAGGACGAGATGGTTGGACAGTGTTCTCGAAGCTACCAACATGAGTCTGACCAAACTGCGGGAGGCAGTGGAAGACAGGAGTGCCTGGCGTGCTCTGGTCCATGGGGTCACGAAGAGTCGGACACGACTAAACGACTAAGCAACAACAAAGCTGAGTTCCAGGTGGGGAAAAGACAGCAAGGCAGGAGGGAGCAGGTCTTCCAGGACTCACAGCCAAAATGGGCACAGCCAAAATGCAGAAACAGCCTCCCCTCAGAAGGAATCATCCACAGACTCCATTCTTTTCAAAGTATGTTAAAAAAACAAACTTGTTCACCCAGGCATTTCCTGACCATAGCTGTCAAGTTCTCCCTTTTTTAAAGGGAAATTCCCTTATGCTGAATAGGCTTCCTTGTGAGAAAAGGGAAAACTTGACAGCTATGTTCCTGACTGTTAATATTAATTTGGCATATGTCACTGCCTACAGTGGATACCGTCTTCTAAGAAGCCTTTCCTGGCTCCTTCATTACACATTTTTAGGCAACAGGCAAAATTGTTTCTCTTTAACCAGGTGTTTGGCTGATCAACAGTCTATAATCTTTTAAATGTGTCTGTGAGAGGGGGTTAATGGTTTGGTTTGGTTTGCTTTTGTTTTATTATGTTTTTGTCTTTTCATTTTGCATTTTTATGATGTGAACCACCCTGTGATCTTTGGATGAAGGTCAGTATAATGAATGAATGAATGAATGAATGAATAATAAACTCCTGTATCTTGGTTTATTATTGGTTATATTGTTTTCTAATGTGTTTTATTACTTTTGTACAACACTTTGGCTATGGTTGGTTTGCTCTTGGTACAGAGTGGCATATAAGTGTTTTAAACAAATAACTAAAACAAGTTTGCAGCGTTTAAAGTTTACCTCCAGGACCACACACAATTTCCCTTTCGCCAACTGCATTAGGAAATGAGTGAGATGGGCAAAACATTCTGGCGTAGTGCTCATCTGACCCTAGAAAATGGGAAAGGAAGATACAAACATCTCGTCAAACCAGAAAAAAACCACTTCTGGGAAATTTGCCTGTTCTCGCTCTTATATGAAAAGAGATTCTAACTCTAAAGTCATGGGTGGCGACAAATACATGTGTAGAAGATTACTTACCTCTGGGTCACCAATTCCAGAATCGTAACCAGCAGAGACCAAAACAAGTTCTGGATCAAACTAAGATTTAAAAAACAAAACACCAAACCATACTGTCAATCCGTTACAGTGCACGCTGAATGAAGCTATAGAAATCTGCCAGTAATTCATCAAGCAGATACATTGGCATATGAGTATTGATGGTCTACTTAAATGGACTGCAAATACTGCTTTCTCATTCTCTATAAACGGTACACATAAGCTTGCCTTACACCAAGTTAGACAGTTGTCCATTTCACCCACTCTTCCCCAACCTGGTGCCCTCCAGATGTTTTGAACTAAAACTCCCATTTTCTGTAGCCAGCATAGCCAAAGGTCAGAGATGAACAGAGCTGTAGCCCGGAAACATTTGGAGGGTGGTACCAGGTTGGAGAAGGCTGTTCCGCTTGGACTTGTAGCATCAGGAGACCCTAGGGACTGAATCGAGACCCTTAAGCATGCAAAGCATTTACCCTACCACATACAAATGGCATCTCCACTAACAGAACGATCATTGTCCTCTAAGACAGGTCGCCAACCTTTTCAGACCAGTGGGCACATTTGGCATTTTGAGAGTGTGCTGGGGGGGGGGGGTGCCAGTCACAAAACAGCTGCTGGGGTAGGGTACAGCATAAAACAAAATGGCTGCCACGTGGAGTGTGGCATAGCACAAAATGAGAGAGGCAGACCCTCCCTTACGCTTACCATGGGAAATCAGCTATGTCACGCTGGTCCTGGTTGTGTAAAATCCATACTGCGTGATCTCCACATACACAGAGATGCTGTTTTTATCAAACAGGGAGCATTCCTCAGTACCAGGATGAAAACACAAGATGGCCACCACACAACCACCCTCATTTCACAGAAATCACTTAGAAGATACCTGCACATTTTACCTCACAATTTTTGTTTCTAGGAGGGCTGGAGATTTTATATATATATGGGTGCCAGGTTGGAAACCCTTGCTCTAAGCTCCTCTAAAACCACCACCATCTCAATGTTTCTACAGTGGTACCTCTACTTACAAATAACTCTACTTACGAATTTTTCTACTTACAAATGGAGCTCCGTCCGCCATCTTGGATGCAGTTTAGATAGGATTTTTTTCTACTTACAAATTTTTTCTCCCAATGCATTCCTATGGGATTCGACTTACAATTTTTTTCAACTTACAAATGTGTGTTCGGAATGCATTAAATTCGTAAGTGGAGGTACCACTGTATTTACTTTCCTCTGTGCTTGCTGATAATAGCTGTATATTTCTTTAATCACTCCCTAGTCAATGCAGTTCTATCCAATAACCGCCTTCGCCCCTGCGGACCATTTTTCTAGAAGCAACAACATAAAATAATCACTATTTCCCTGTAGCAGAAGATCGTTTCTCAAGATGCCGCTACCAAGGAATATGTTGAAATGGCTTTTACATACAATTTCTAATTCATGCAAACGAGATTTACAACATTCAGAATTGGGGGGGGGGGAGTTACCTCAAAAGCCAATGGAAGCAACACATGAAGAAATACGGCTACATAATCTGCATTGCCCATTCCAATCTGCAAAGGCAATGCATTAAAACAGAATGAACAAATCGCTTTGAAAACTGTCAAGGAAGCCTAAGATTTCATTAAGATCTCAGGGAAATGATCCAAGGCTTCAAAGAATGAGGCAGAGTTGTGGCTCCTGCCATTATCAGAAGGATCAAATCCTAAAATTGTACGCTGAGTTGGAAGAACCTTATGCACCTGTTTAATGCTGGACTGAGTTGCAACTGACCACATGCAAATAGAATACAGATGTGAAATTCAGTTACAGGGTTTGGCTATGTTTGTTACCATTATGATGGAAGCTATGCCAGTACAAAATCAATTGGCATACCTGGGAAATGCTTTTCTCTGCTAATTAGAGATTTCCGCTAACCAAGGGATGTGTAGTGGGAAATGAATCTTTCTTTGTTTGTTAAAACGTTATCAGAACACATGCAACACAGAAAGATTATCTGTGAAACAGTATAATGCAGATGCTGTTATCTGTACAAAGCTTGCTATGTTACCCTTTTCTAATCTGTTATTCATATAATCATTACAAACTCACATCACCAATTCTACAACCTTCAGCTTTGAATCACTTTTAACAAACTGGGTTCTACCCATTTTACACCTCTCGATACCTTACTATTGCAGTCTAAAACATTCTAAAAAACATCAAGGTAACAATTGAAAACATTTTTAAAACAGAAATTGCACCAGGTGCATGACTTCTAGAGCTTATTGCAGTTGCATTCTTAAGCTATCTTGTGATTTACCTTATTCCAAGGCACATTTATATTGAATCCTTTTCCTTTCCCCTGACCAACTGCATCATAATCAGACTCTCTGAGTGTAGGCCAGTACTGCTGGTGTTCATACCGATGCCAGGAAAAATAGAGAACACTGGAAACAAGAACAAAACAAGGTTGATTATGCCATTAATGGTCACCTGAAGTTTTTTTCAGCATGTGTAATCACCAAATTTGTATCTCAAGAGTGAATGTGAAACATGACAACATTACACATTGGCCTGGTCCACACGTCCACTAAGCCAAAGCATAGCTTAGCACAGGCATAGGCAACCTCAGCCCTCCAGATGTTTTGGGACTACAATTCCCATCATCCCTGACCACTGGTCCTGTTAGCTAGGGATCATGGGAGTTGTAGTCCCAAAACATCTGGAGGGCTGAGGTTGCCTATGCCTGGCTTAGCATGAATGTGTGATTTACAGGAGAGGATAGTGAGCACTTTGCTCCTATTCTAGTCCTTCTGCTGCCTGACTTGTCATCCAAACCTGGGCTCATTGCTTAGCTCTCTCCTGACTAGCCATGAGCTGTAACCAGGGTTTGTCCTGTGGAATACAGTTCATGGTTTGTCCAGGAAACCTAAACCGCAAATCTGGATTCAGATGACATGCAAAGCCAAACCATTATTATTACAGCAAACAGCCAAACCACTCTGTCTCAACTTTGGATTTCCAAGTTCACCCAGAAAGCTAACTGGTAAATTGGGTTTTGAAGCCATTGTCCTAAACACAGGCAAACCTGGAAAAGGTATATATGGGGCACAATGCAGCTATCCCCAGAAGAATTACAGGATAAACTGGAAGAATGAACTGACATAATAAAAGATGAGCATGAATAATAAAAAATAGAACATGATGCAAGACACATACGTAATGATAAAATAGTTATGTTAAAACTGAACATCATTCTGTGTGTGTGTGTGTGTGTGTGTGTGTGTGTGTGTGGATTTTACAATGATCAGTTTTAATGATTTATGCACCTTAAGGATATCAAAAAGTGTCAAAATATGCCAGGAACTGACATGTTCTATTAAATATGCTTGATACCCACTTCCAGACTAATTGCAAGCATTTTGAAAGCAATATACAATGTTGCTCCAAATCTGTAAAAACAAGTAAACAACAAACCTTGGATCTTCATTAAATATATATTGAATTCCTTGTCCGTGATGCACATCCCAGTCAACAATGAGAACTCTGCATGAACCAACAATGACAATATTCACTAGAGAAGCAAGAAAACCTCTGGGCCAGATACTAAGAAATGTAGAGACCAATATATACTTAACCTCTGCAGACCATATTTCCTTTGGGCATATTTTGCTGCTATAGCAACATTGTTGAATATACAAAACCCATTGGCTGCATTTCTCTGGCTGTGGTGACCTGGAGGTCTGCAAGCAAGCAAAGCGGTAAATAAATTAAGCATTAATTCATAAAACCACAGGAAGCAAGATTTGGAAGCAGGGCTCGTAGGTCACCTAATTCTCTAGTCAAAGCAGGAAATCCAGAGCTAAAACATCCTCAGTAGATGGCCATTGAGGTTGAATCCTGACAAGACAGAAGTACTGTTTGGGGGGGGATAGGAGGCAGGCAGGTATAGGGGACTCCCTTGTCCTGAATGGGGTAGCTGTGCCCCAGAAGGAGTAGGTGCGCAGCCTGGGAGTCATTTTGGACTCATAGCTGTCCATGGAGGCACAGGTCAATTCTGTGTCCAGGGCAGCTGTCTACCAGCTCCATCTAGTATGCAGGCTGAGACCCTATCTGCCCACAGACTGTCTCACCAGAATGGTGCATGCTCTAGTTGAACTACTGCAATGCACTCTACAGAATGCAGCAGCTAGACTGCTAGACGGGCACAATTCAAAGTGTTGGTGCTGACCTTTAAATCCCTAAATGACCTCGGCCCAGTATGCCTGAAGGAGCGTCTCCACCCCCATCGTTCAGCCCGGACACTGAGGTCCAGCTTCGAGGGCCTTCTGGTGGTTCCCTCAATAAGAGAAGTGAGGTTACAGGGAACCAGACAGAGGAACTTCTCGGTAGTGGCGCCCACCTTGTGGAATGCCCTCCCATCAGATGTCAAGGCAATAAACAACTATCTGACTTTTAGAAGACATCTGAAGTCAGTTCTGTTTTGGGAAGTTTTTAATGTTTAATGCTGTATTGTGTTTTTAATATTTGATTGGGAGCCGCCCAGAGTGGCTGGGGAAAGTTTTATTATTATTATTATTATTATTATTAATTATTGTTATTATAGAGCTAGAACATCCTCAGTGGGTGGCTGTCCAGTCTCTGCTTGAAGACCTCTGCCAAGGGACCACCCCTCTAGGCCTAATTTCATGCTGACGATAAGGAAGGAGAAAACCTGGGGAGGAAGTGGGTGGCAGGAAAGAAGAGAAAAAGGGGGGTGCCCTGCCCATTTTTGACTGTGGACCCACCTACCACTTCTTCCTGCCTTTGCCTACCACCAACTGCCATATCAACAGATCAGCTTCTGAGGAAGCACAGCCCACAATGGGGGAAAGTTCCCTATCCCTGCTCTAGGTCACTGGTCCCATTGGCACATTGAACTGAATAACACACGGGATTTCCGAAAAGAAGAATTGTCACATTGTTACCTGATCAGAGCCATCCCATTTTGTGTTTTCCCTGACATCACAGCATCCACCATGTCCAGCGTTCCTCCCACAGCCAATTTGGCACAGCGATACGTGGTCTGAAGAACAGCAGATGTTGCAATTCAAGCCTTCCACCACAACCTCTGAGAAGGAGCATTTTGCAGCATATCAGCTCATCAAAGTAAGGCTAGTATGTTCCCTCCCTTCTCTCTCTCTTGACATGAGGCCCAGCAGAGAGACACACACAGAGATTTATCCATGTGAAATGTTCTATATCACAGTTTCCCAAACTTAGGTCTCCAGCTGGTTTTGGACTACAACTCCCATCATCCCTAGCTAGCAAGGCCAGTGGTCGAGGATGATGGGAATTATAGCCCACAAACAGCTGGAGACCCAAGTTTGGGAAACCCTGTTCTGTATAGAAAGTGGTCGGCACATACCGGGTGAAAGAAAACGGCATCGTAACCCGCCGAGGTTTTTCGGAGCTCCTCTTCTGTCATTTTCGGAGTTGTCTTCACAGTTTCCAAATAATCCGAGCTGGGGAAGAAAAAATGCCTCAGACCTTTAAGGCAGTGAACTTGCAGCCTTCCAGACATAGTTGGACTACAACTCCCATCATCCATGACCACTGACCAACCTGGCTGGCACTGATGGGAACTGGAGTGTAGCAACAGCTGGAGGGCCACAGGTTTTCCATGCCTAACCTAGAAGGACAAACAAATCTACCTTTTCTTTTAGGCAGATGGGGCCTAAGAGATTGGGGAAAGGCCATAAAGTTGTATTCAGGCTTGGCTTGGCAGGAAGTGCAGGATATGGATTTATATATATATATACACACACACACACACACACACACACACATATATATATACACACATAAATAAATACTCACCCCACTTTCTCCTCACCCCTCCTTTCCCCTTTTTTTTTTTTGAGCTAACCACGGTGCGCTGTTATGCCTACACCAATGCTAGTGCTAATCCTGGTTAGCTTTAAGCAGCCTTTGCCACCATGGTTAGAAATGAGTTTTCAAACTCTCATTTTTGACTAAGTATAGTAAGTCAGCAGAGACACAATGCTTCACCATGATTAGGTAAAAAAAAATGGGGGGAGGGGAGCCATGAGCAGAAAGGAAGACAGGAAGCAAGTATGCTCACAGCTTGCCCTCTTAACCATGGTTAAGGGGGAAAAGGAGTATTACATCTCCAATTAAAGAATTTCAAGTTAGGATTTAGACTAACTTGTACTGAGCTTCGGCTGCTTCCAATATCTTTCCTATCAACCTGAACAGTATGAACCATTTCCTGACTTTCAAACCTAGGCCTCATCTACTTTTTTTGCAATAGGCCGGGATGTCATTTCCCTTTTTACATACAGGTCTTAGGGTTAGGGAGTTAGGCTACTTCATTATAAGAACAAATTGTGTGTG
The DNA here is from genome assembly GCF_963506605.1 of Zootoca vivipara. Classification (NCBI taxonomy): domain Eukaryota; kingdom Metazoa; phylum Chordata; class Lepidosauria; order Squamata; family Lacertidae; genus Zootoca; species Zootoca vivipara. The sequence continues at coordinate 13,689,555 of NC_083285.1, forward strand.
GAAAGTTTGAGGAAATTATGTCTTTTCTATTTCTCTAACATAGACAGCGATGGAAATTCATCATGACAGATGTCGGACCTGTGAACCAACATCACCTCTTCCTCAGTTCCTTCTCTGACAGGTACAGAGACGCATCTTTCAACCAGGTTATAGCATTTAAGGCGCTCATAGCAGGAAGAAAGCCGCTCGGGGACTTCAATGTCACAGATTGGGCTGAAAAGCAAGCAAATGTTTTATTTTCGCAGTAAAACCACCAAGGAAGCATCCATATTACTATTGAGAGAAATAAAAAAAAAATCGGTAGGAGAAATTAAAAGTGGATTTTTTTTCTTTAAACCACAACTTTAACACCTGACTCTGAAGTCCTGAAGAATGATTATTAACTTTAAAAATATTTTAAAATCATCCATAGGCTAGAACAACAACAAAAAGGAGAACTTCAGAATAGCCTTGTTCACATGTTGCACTGAACCCAGGTACATGCTGTCTGTGTTTGTGTGAAAGAGCGTACACTTGTTGATCTGCAGTTGTGGGTTACTTAGCAGAAAACAGGATCACATATGTTGTTCTCAAGCCACATTTGTAGCTGCTTATTGTTTTTTTTATAAAAAAAAACTAAGATTTAACTTGTTGCTGTTGTTGTTGAATTTATAAACCGCCCTATACCCAGGGGTCTCAGGGCAGCTCACGGAATAAAATCAAGATATAAAAACACAAAATGCATAATAAAAATAAAAACAACATCTCAATAGCCCCAGCCCCAGCCCCCCCCCCCAAACCACATTTTAAAAGGGCATAGAACTTACTCATCCCAAAGGAGCTTATGGCTGGTCATTTCATCATCATAAACCAATGCTGTTCCAGAAGCCATGCCTTTAACTGAAACAAACAAAACACAGAACATTTGTACACGTTTTAGGCGGAAACATGAACACAAGTGTTCCCAGAACGGAAGTGACCAAATCCACGGTGGCATCCTGCAGTGTTCTGTTTAGCACAGTTTCTAGATGACTTCTAAGCACACTTAAGTGCCAGGAGAATTTCAGAGCCATCTTCACATAGCAGATGTGGCCATATGTGAATACATACATACTAACATGCATTTGGTCCTATGGTCAGAGCAGTGGTTTTCAAACAGTGTGCAGTGGCACCCTGGGGTGTCTCGAATGATGGGTAGGGGTGCTGCGGGCAACACTGGCCTCCGTCCCTCCTTCTTTCCCTGTATACCTGAAGGAGTGTCTCCACCCCTATCATTCAGCCCGGACACTGAGGTGCAGCTTCAAGGGCCTTCTGGCGGTTCCCTCCCTGCGAGAAGTGAGGTTACAGGGAACCAGGCAGAGGGCCTTCTTGGTAGTGGCATCCACCCTGTGGAACGCCCTCCCATCAGATGTCAAGGAAATAAGCAACTATCCTACAGTGGTACCTTGGGTTACAGACACTTCAGGTTACAGACGCTTCAGGCTACAGACTCTGCTAACCCAGAAACAGTACCTCGGGTTAAAAACTTTGCTTCAGGATGAGAACAGAAATCGTGTGGCGGCAGTGGGAGGCACCCTTAAGCAAAATGGTACCTCAGGTTAAGAACAGTTTCAGGTTAAGAACGGACCTCCAGAACGAATTAAGTTCTTAACCTGAGGTACCACTGTACTTTTAAAAGGCATCTGAAGGCAGCCCTGTTTAGGGAAGTTTTTAATGTTTATTGCTGTATTGTGTTTTTAATATTTGATTGGAAGCTGCCCAGAGTGGCTGGGGAAACCCAGCCAGATGGATGGGGTATAAATATATTCCCTCCCTGGCTACAAGCAAATGGCAAGAGTCGGACACGACTAAACGACTAAACAACAACAAGATGTTATAAGGTAATTTATGGACCTAATAGGTATCTGAAGCCATTTGCACATAACAAAATGTTTTTTATCTTATATTTTGGAAATGTACATCCAGTATTTTTCTTCCTTTAAATTTTTTTGGGCCCCCCAAGAGAGTGAGGCCCTAAGCTATAGCTTGTTTAGCTTATGTATAAATCCGGCAAAAAGGGTGACGGGCTGCCGCCTCTGCAGGCAAGGGGTGAAGTAACTGCTGGGCTCCTGAAGTGTGGGCTCCAAAAGGTTGAAAACCTCTGGGTTTAAGTGTCAGACTATGACCTCATCCATGAAGCTCATTGGGCGACCTTGGTTGGGCCAGTAACCAGGGTTGTTTGCGAGGATGAAATGGGGAGGAGGAGAATCATGTACACCTTGAGCTCCTGGGGGGGGGGGGAGGTGGTATATAAATGTAATTAAATGAAAATAATAAATAGAGCTTGTACAAACCATTTACATTTACGCCCATGCCCTTCCCTCATTCTCTTAACATGTGAATAGGTAAGTATCCACCTAAGCCAGGCATGTCCAAAGACCGTTTGGGGCATGATCCGGCCCCACGGCTGGTTTTATCTGGCCCCTGTGGCAGTTTATTTATCAAATCCAAAAACTGCTCAACAAGTTCAATTGTAAAAAAGGTCAACAACTTTGGTCGGCCCTCATGCATTGTTCACTTCATCAAATCTGACCTTCTTTGAAAAAAGTTTGGGAGCCCCTAGCCCTGGTTCTGTGGTAGAATTGAGAAAGAGAGTCAGTGCGGCCTCACTTCCTAAAATATTTTTACCAAGAGCAAACCCTCCATGAATCAAACACCTCCAAACACGTCCCCTCCCAAAAAAATCAAATGCAAAACATTTCATGCGTCTCTTGGGGCACCACTGAGCATATCCTTGTTAGCAAAAGGAGGAGGGCCTCTGAGCATGTGCAGAGTGCAGTTTCTGCCCCTCTTCCGCAAGTAACTTCAACCAACTGCAGCAAAGGATCAGAAGTGCCGGGCAACTGGTCCCTGGTTTTATTCAAGACTTAATTTTGACCTACCTGAGGTAAGAAGGGCCGACGCTTCTGTCTGCTGCACCCAGCGTGGAAACAAACAAAGTTAACCAAAGGGTTAAGAGTGGAGAGCTTCTCCCAGTCAACTCCGGGGCTCTTGCTAAACCTCAGGGCTCCGTTGTGCGTAGAGAGGAAGACAGATCAAAGGGCTTGGAGGGCGGAGCGAAAATCTGCCGCTCCTGATTAGCCAGTGGAGAGGGCGAAGAATTCTTCGTCGGCCCAATGAGGATCAGCAATGCAAAGGACAGGCGCAGATTTAGGAGAGTCAATCTGCATCGCTGCCTCTCATTGGGCTTTCGGGACTACTAGCTAATCCATTCATGCCCTGAGTGGAGCGCAAAGGGCGAGGCGGGAAAAGCAGTCACGGATAAAACAAGGTTGCCGGTGGGATAGTATCCATTCTTTAGTTACAACGTGTCGGCTCTTTAAAATGACTTTTAGGTGTAAAAAAGCATTATGAGTTTTCACTGAACTGGCGTTTTCCTCTGGTTTTGTAAATAATAATAATTAATAATAATATTAATATTATTAATACCCCGCCCATCTGGCTGGGTTTCCCCAGCCACTCTCGGCGGCTCCCAACAGAATATGAAAAACACGATAATACTTCAAACATTAAAAACTTCCCTAAACAGGGCTGCCTTCAGATGTCTTCTAAATTGTAACACTAATGTCTCAATAAATGAAACTAATCTGTAGAAAACGCAACTTGAAAAAAGAGACAATGCATGTATTTTTGTAAACTAAAACATCTAAGTGTACAGATGTCTTCTAAAAGTCAGTTAGTTGTTTATTTCCTTGACATCTGATGGGAGGGTGTTTCCTATGGCAACTTCATACCCTTCCAACATTTCTCCAATAAAAATAAGGAGGTCCTTTTATCAATCAATCAATCAATCAATCAATATCCTGCCCATCTGCCTGGGTTGCCCCAGCCACTCTGGGTAGCTTCCAACGTTTATAAAAACATAAAACATGTTTTTTTTAATTAAAAAAAACCCTTCCCTATACAGGGCTGTTTCCATGTGTCTTCTAAAGGTTGTATCTTATCTCCTTGGCTCAGGGGTCGCATAACTCCAGACTCTCCAACATTTCTTCACTGAAAATACAGTAGGGACATCCTAAAGAAAAACAGGACATTCCAGGATCATGTCAGAAACTGGAACAGCTTCTCTAAATCTGGGGATGTCCCTGGAAAATAGGGACACTTGGAGGGTCTGTAAGATCCAGAATTTTCAAGCCACTAATCAACTAAAGGTTTTGAATGGCGCAGGGGCGTAGGAAGATAGGGTTGGTGGGGGTGGGCCGCGGGCGCCCGCCCCGCCCCAAAACACACGTCCCACCCCCGGAATGTGTGCCACGCCCCTCCGGGGGGCATGCCATGCCCCTGGGAGGCATGCCACGGACCTCTGGGAGGCGCGCCCCGCCCCCCCGCCCCTGGAATGTGTGCCCCACCCCTCCGGGAGGCGCGCCCCACCCCCGGAACATGCGCCCTGCCCCTCCGGGAGGCGCGCCCCGCCCCCGGTGCCGGAGCATGAAGCTCCGCCACTGGAGTGGCGCTAATAATACAGACGCATACACAAAACCAGTGTGCAGGTGCTTCATACATAAGTGCACATACTAAGGGAGCGGCTTCTGGCTTCAGGTTTTAGCTGAGAAGGCTGAGAAACCACAGGTACAGTATAAATCAAATTCAGATGCCAATCACAGAAACATCCCTCCCCGTTATCTGCTGTCTTGTGATGTGGTCCAGCTTTCAGGCTACAGGGCAGAAGTTGCTGTACTCTTGCAATACCACCCAAATCTGCCATGTAGCAGAAAGTATAACACAAAGATATAAAAACAGGGCTGGTTCTGACATCGTCTCAGGCTGCTATCCTGCGGAACCTTTTGGGAACTCAGTGCTGCTTCCAGTGGTCTCCCATCCAAACATCAGTGAGGTCCAAACACACATATTTTCAACAATGCTATAGCATCAGGCACTACATGAAGGGGCCATACGTATTTACTCAGGTGAGCCTAGTTTCATCCTAAAGATTTTATACATGGTACAGGGATGAACCAGGCTAAAGTTTGATTCTGATAACCCACACATGTGGAATGATCCAATTTGGGGCCATGGGCAAATAGAAATGGACATGCATTTCATTTCAAGTTCTGAACTTATGGGCTCCATAAAAATACTTTAAAGCAATTGGATCAATTAAGAGCCGTTTCCAGATATTTCACATGCCCATTTAGTTAACACGAATGCTCTTTTCCTGTGTTTCAGCATGAAGGAACTAAGATGTGAAGTACAATTGATAATTGTTGCAACCCATCAAACAATCATATTGATTGGAAATCCAAAAAGGGGCTGTAAAACACACAGAGAAGGTTCATAACCTCCCCAAAGCTGAAACCAACAAGAAACGAATCGATATTCCCAGGTTTCGTTTTTTATTTTACTATTGATTTTGCTATTTAACAAGATCGGTCAGACAGAAGAATGGGTAAGGAGCCAAATTGTTATTCAAGCAAATATTTAATCGGTTTGCTATTGTTGTTAAATGTCAATTAGATGTTGGCACATATTCCTTTAGATGAACATGCAGGTGAAAGCTGATGTAGAGGAAGGGCTTGCATTGGCTTTAGTGCTTGGTGTTGATGACATGAATGTTACCAGCTTAGTTCATCTGGCCAAAGTCCAAAGCAGACACAGCCTGAAAGGAGTTTGTGAACAGACCTTCACCGTGGAGAGAAAAGCACTCTACTCAGTCTTTAGTACACCTGTGGCTGCAATTCTCACTTTTATTGTTACATTGATCGATTAACTGGAATCAATGCTTGCCCCGTAGTCCTTAACACGCGCAAGAGCAAATGCTCAGGTCATCCAGTTATGCTAAGAGAGAGTTGTCAAGCTTTCAACACAAGCCTCGGCTTAGCACCTCCGTCCGTTTGTTAATGCACACAGATTGTAAGTTAGGAACAGAGCTTCATGAGAAAAAAACCAACAACGGTGGAAAGGAGGAACCCAGTTGGTCCAAGAGGCATATTGGCTGTGCTGCCGGAGGCTGCTCTGCACTCAAGGTTCGTGATGGCCGAACTGATCCCCGTAAATGTTGCTGCCCCTCCCAAAATAGGAGCGCAGACGGCAGGTGTAGCACAACCCTTCATAGCAACTTTCCCAGTAGCTTCCCCTGGTATTGGAAAGAGAGAATATAATAAGGTGGTTGTCAGCCACAAGAGGGCAGCAGTTAATCATCTAAAGATCAGCCCCCCCCCCCTTACACTTTCAAGAACAGAGGGCAGATTTTCTGGGAATTTTTATTTTGTTTGGATAGACTGATATCCTGCCTCTTTCCTAAAAGTTGCAAGGTATCTCACAATCAAATGCAATACTACAACAATATAGAATAGAATAATATTTATTGTGTTGCTTTCTACGTGGGTGGCACTGTGGTGTAAACCAATGAGCCTTGGGCTTGCCGGTCAGAAGGTCGGCAGTTCGAATCCCTGCGATGGAGTGAGCTCCCGTTTGATCGGCCCCAGCTCCTGCCAACCTAGCACGTCAAAGTGCAAGTAGATAAATAGGTACCGCTCTGGCAGGAAGGTAAACAGCATTTCCGTGCGCTGCTCTGGTTTCACCAGAAGCGGCTTAGTCATGCTGGCCACATGACCCGGAAAAACTTTCTATGGACAAACATCGGCTCTCTTCGCCTGTAAAGTGAGATGAGCGCTGCAACCCCAGAGTCGTTCATGACTGGACTTAACTGTTACATTTTTTATAGTAGGGTTGCCATATTTGAAGAAGCAAAAATCCGGACACAAGTTTCTTTAAAAAAAAAAAAACAGCAAAGGAAAACAACAACACAGTAGACATCAGAATCAACAGAACAGCCCATAATCAAGGAACAACCTTGGTGCCTTGGCTAATTCAGGTGATATTTCATGCTTGGTTGGAAGTTAATAAATACAGTCCATTTCCCAGGGCTAAGCAAGTGTGAGTCTGGGTAGAGCTTACATGTTTTGGAAGGAAGGTGGGATATAAATGTAATAATTTTAAAAAATAAAATAAAACTAGAATTTCATTCGCAGGGAAGCCAAAAGAGAATTTATTCCCGTGGGCATGGGAAGCTGAGAGCCATCTGTTGCATTCAGCCGCATGGTAAAAAGAATTTACCACTCTTTTGCTCCTCCAGAACTTCTTGAAATTCCTGCCAGATTTTTTTTTAAGGCGGGGGAATAGGCATCTGAACTGTGTTTATGATATGAAGATAATGACTGAAGTCTGAAAGAACCCAAACCAAATGCACGCATGCATGAGTATGAATAAATTACCTGTATGTATGAATCCAGCTAAGTCAATGCAATGAGATTCAGATCCAACACAGTCCACTGTTTCATCACTGCATGAGTCAGAAAAGGAAGCATAGCAGGCTGGGCACCGCAAGCCGTTGAGTTTGGTCTCCAAACGCTTCACTGAACCAACAGAGAAAAAGTCAACTTCCTGAAAACATTACTGGGTGCTGCGAATATAACTGTGCTGCACAGTGGCATGAGAAAAAGAGTCGTAAAGTATGAAAAAGGCTTACGTGAAGCTAGAGATTCCAAAGAGGGGGAAACTTGCTAAGGGGACCCCATTTTCTGGCACTTCCCCATTGTTATAAGAAAAAAACTGCTCCTTTTCCCTTATGGGGTACCCAAGAGCCGGTATAGAGTCCTTATGTAGGTTCTTTATCAGTAGGAGGAAAATAACAGAGGCCAACCAGAGAATATGTCTGCCAGGATACCTAATAATGGTCACTGATTGCTTTTACCTGGCATCCTAGCCATTCTTTTGTGATGGTAAATAACCAGTTCCTGAATTCAGGTCACAGGCTCACCCTATTCATACTCAGAAACGCCCTTAAGACAGGATTTGTGAGCAAAGAGGCAATGGGGAGGTTTTCCCGTTTCCTTCCTCCTTGCAGAGAAATATTTGAGGTCAATTTGGGAGAGTCAAAATGGCTTCAGGATTGTTCTGTACTGTTTCAGACATGTGGTTTATATACAGTAATACTTCATGTTATGTTTGCTTCATGTTACGTTTTTCAGGTTGCATTCTGCAACGACCCGGAAGTACTGGAAAGAGTTATTTTTGGGTTTTGCCGCTCGCGCATGTGCAGTGGCGCTAAATTGCACTTTGCGCATGCGCACAAACGTCAGATCGCGCTGAGCACCTGCGCAGATACGGTGCTTCAGGTTCCGGGCTTTTCACGTTGCGAATAGGCCTCCGGAACGGATCCCGTTTGCAACCAAAGCTACCACTTGTACATTTATGTACCTTGTACATTTATGAACATTTACTTTATATATATACTGTTAAAGGGAGAGGGAAAATGCCTTAGGCCAGCCTATCCTGGCAACCTGTCTTTCAACAAAAGCTCCAAGGCATGTCTATACAGTTGGGTGTGCAAAAGGGACCAGAGAAGAACAGGAGAAACTGATACCTACATTTGGCAGGAAAGGCTGTATTGCAAGCATCTGTCTCACAGCAGGAAACACTGGTCCTCGATCTTCTCTTTTTACCCAAGTTAATATCAGCGGAACCGGCTTCGCAGTAATTGGATGAAACACAGTTCTTAATAATGCCATTAACCTTTACATTTTCTGCAAGAAGGCATGGGGAGAAAGACGTGAGACTTCCTGTCGGATGGTGAGGATGATGCACATAGCACAGAGGCTCAAAAGCGAATCATTTCTATAAAATCATATATTACTGAAAACTGGGGAAACTAGAGGCCCCTGCTGTCAGGCCCCTCGCACAATGATACTATGTGGGTTTTTTTATTTACATTTAAATAATAATAATTGCATTCTTATGTGTTTACCACAATTGTCTCCCAGCTTTTTAAAGAGGACTTTGAAGCAGCACACATAATTAATCGCCCTTCTATTTCAACTTCACAACAACCCTGTGAGGTAGATTAAGCTGAGAGTTAGCCCAACTCTCTAACCTCTGCATCATAGCGACTCCGCCATCCCCTTCCCTGCCGATATTGCACTCTGAAACACTTACAAAATTAACCATGATGCAATAAAATAGAATGCAGCACAACAAAATACAAAAGTCTAAAACCACAGCCATTCTGCTGCTGTACCAGGCTGAGCTGAGCATGCCTTGGTTTAGTGTGTTGCCAGAGCCTGGACTCATGGTTTAGTTGTCTCCAGGATAACCATGGTTTGTTGTTACCATGGTTTGTCCTTTGTAGAAGTTCATGAGCTGATGGTCACCTAACAGTTCACTCCTCATGCCCTGTTACACCGGTTGGTAGGGATAAGGATGGGATCCAGTCCCCTGCCCCAGTGTAAATGGCTTGCACTGGTGTGAATCTGGTGACTATTTTCCAGCCATATTTTCCTAGTTAGTATTGCTCTACCCAGTGTGAGTGCTTTTAAAAAGGAAAGTATTACACCCCTAGTTGACTGGTTCTGCTAAGGTAGAGAATTACCATGGAGAGAGGGGGCCACCACAGATGAGGCCCTTAAGAAGACAGTCATCCGCAGGCCTTCCAGTGGCAGAGGCACCAATAGTAAACCCTCACCAATATGCAACAACAAATCATGGATGTGTCCCACCACTGCCACAAAAAAAATAAAAAAAATTCACGAATACCTTCAAAAAGTTCACTTTCAAACAAAGTGATGCCACAGAAATTGTGGTCTTGGGGGCAAGTCACCACTTCACCTGTGCAGTTTTGGCCTAGACCTGTGCAAGATTCACATTGTAAAGCAGTCCCTGGAAAAGGAAAAGGAAAAAAGATAGGAAATATATTAAGTCAGTTGGTTTTACTGTACTAGTTTCCTATGATTTCTCTGTACCTCTCTGTTTTTCCAGGGAAGGAAATGTCCGGACCTAAATAGCTTTAAAGGATGAAGTTTCCTCTCAGACCAGATGCACTTGTCTGACAGGATCAAAACCAGTCCCCATACTTAAATTATGGGTGTGTGTATACAGTTGCACATGCTTTTAAGAATGCGGGGGGGGGGAGAGAATGTAGACTGGGTATAATTAATTCCTAGCATTTGCATAAACTTAAAGCTAAACAAGCCATGATAGAGAGGCCGTCTTCTTACCTCACATATATTAGGAAAACACCTTGAGGCGCTTCTTTCGATTTTCATCAGTTTCAGAGACAAGGGATGAGTTCTACCACCATCCGTCTCTTAAGCTGACTTGACGACATCGCCACCAGCCATAACTTGCTCACCTGGTTCACATACCTGTTCAGCATCAGCTAAGAAACATTTTTGCTGTCTTTGGGCGAGTCCTTGTTTCTAAGTTAAGGCTAATTTGCCAGATTGTTGACAGATCTGTGTATAACTCTTAAGCTTCAAAACAAAGCAAACCACCTAAGTCCTGCAGGGGGAAAGTAGCATCCTGAAACCAGCGACGTTTTGCAAATAAGGTAGGTTTGCAAGAATTTGCATAATTTATTCTGCACAGGGCCAGCCCAGAACATGTTTGTGGCCTGAGGCAATGGGGCCACCACCATTCTTTGTGTGGAAGACAATTGGAATGGTAGTTAATTCAATGCTAACCATGAGCCAGTGTTTCCTAATGTGCCTGAAGGCAACAGGTTTTTCCTATGGGTGAAGGTCAGGCTGCATAGGCATACGCAGCTCTGCAAAGCAGTTTAAAAAGCAACAACAACAGTAAAAATATTTTTATTTTTATTTAAAAGTGATAAACCATTGACTTCAAAACAGATGCACCGATAACCATGTTCACTCCTTGTTTCTTGCTGAAACACACACATATACACATGATGCAATACATAATAACTGGAATGTATGTCTTCTAGAAAATTAGGAACATAACAACATAGGAAGACTGGATTGCACCAAAAGTCTGTTGTTGTTTAGTCGTTTAGTCGTGTCCGACTCTTCGTGACCCCATGGACCATAGCACGCCAGGCACTCCTGTCTTGCACTGCCTCCCACAGTTTGGTCAAACTCATGTTCGTAGCTTCGAGGACACTGTCCAACCATCTTGTCCTCTGTCGTCCCCTTCTCCTAGTGCCCTCAATCTTTCCCAACATCAGGGTCTTTTCCAAGGATTCTTCTCTTCTCATGAGGTGGCCAAAGTATTGGAGCCTCAGCTTCACGATCTGTCCTTCCAGGGAGCACTCAGGGCTGATTTCCTTAAGAATGGATAGGTTTGATCTTCTTGCAGTCCATGGGACTCTCAAGAGTCTCCTCCAGCACCATAATTCAAAAGCATCAATTCTTCGGCGATCAGCCTTCTTTATGGTCCAGCTCTCACTTCCATACATCACTACTGGGAAAACCATAGCTTTAACTATACGGACCTTTGTCGGCAAGGTGATGTCTCTGCTTTTTAAGATGCTGTCTAGGTTTGTCATTGCTTTTCTCCCAAGAAGCAGGCGTCTTTTAATTTCGTGACTGCTGTCACCATCTGCAGTGATCAAGGAGCCCAAGAAAGGAAGACTGGATTGCACCAAAAGTCTAGCTAGTCCCATATCTTGCTCCACACAGGGCCTGACCAGCACCATGGCTAACTCCACAAACAGAACATGAAGGCTATAACATACAATTATCTCCTGTAGAGCTATAATATTCTAAAGCAAACAGCATTAAGTGGGGATATTTAAAGAAAAGGGTGTCAGAGAATCCTTGCTTCTTAAGCACACACATGCAAACACACATACATTTACACACAAGCCATCGGAGAAAGCATGTGTTAGCCGTACATTATATACCAGAGGAGGAATGACTGCTGGGAGAAGCGTAGAAAGAAGAAATGCCATGGTACACCAGCATCAGCACAATCGGACATCTTTGTCTGCCCCAGCTGCAACAAAACATGTCTATCCCATATTGCGATCGCTGTAGCTCTCAAACGGCTTGACTTTACCACGAAAGGTGCACACTTCCATTGTCTTCCAGACAGATGGATGGCGACAATAATATTATACCCACACCCAGATATAGATATAGATGCTCTAGAATAGATATAACTCTACCTCCATAGGACGGGATACTCACCTCTGGCTATGAGTGCTGAGAGGAAGCAAGTGGCAAGCAAGATCTGCATTGTTGCTGGGTGAGAAGTGGGTTGAGTCTCTGATGAAGCCAACTCTTCAGATGGGAGTTATAGTCATGTCAACAATTACTGCCTAGGAGGGAGGAGCATTTAAAAGCATCTTTCCTCCTCAAGGCCACTTTGGAGAGGAAGTTGTGTAAGGAAGGTTCATCTGTTACATTTTTTCTCTCTCTCACCTCATCTTTCCTCCACGGAGCCTGAGTGGGGTGTGCATTTGCGCCATGTTATCCTGACAACACCCCTGAGGTACATAGCTGCCAAGTTCTCCCTTTTTAAAAGAGAAATTCCCTTGTGCTGAATAGGCTTCCTCGCGAGTAAAAGGAAAACTTGGCAGCTATGCTGAGGTAGCTGAGAGAACAGTAACCAGCCCCAGATCACTGTCATGGCTGAACAGGGATTGGAACTTGCCCACCTTAACCTCATCACACAGCTCCATGTCACTATCGAAGCCAGAATCTATTATGGTTTTGGCCAGGCGTCACGTGATACTTGCTTCGCCGTTGTAAGAAATCCAGCACCTACACTTTGGAACTCCCTGTCACTTGACATCAAGCACATTTTGGCCCCTGCTTAAGACACTTTTGTTTAGGCATGTCCAGTGCTTTTTTCGGGGGTGAGGGGGAGACGACACAGGGGTACACATACCCCTAAACATTTTGTGCATCTAAGTTTGGCCTCATTGAGGGGCAGTATTTCAATATGAGTAGGAACATGAGAATACCCCTAAACTTTTTTTAGGGAAAAAAAGCACTGGGCATGTCTCTCCAGACACATAGCTGTAGGTGTGTTTTAATTTATTTTACTGTTCATTTTAATTATCTTTAGCTGTTTTTAACTGTTTTTATTGATTATTTTAATATTCTTTATAAACTACTCTGTGGTTTTACTGCAACCAAGCAGAATATACATTAGATGTTAGATAGATAGAATTCTTCCTGAGGATACCAGCTTCCCCCCTACAGCCCTGATGTGTTTGCCATCTGAATAGTGCAAAAAGTGATGGAACAGTGAGGCTCCCTTAAGTGTAACACTAACTATCGCTGAGTTATTCCCATTTAAGGCAATAACTGCCCAGAGTCTTCAGCTTGGAAAATGAATGCTGATAGCCAGAGATCTTCAGGTGATGTCTCAATTGGGATCCAAGAGTCTGGCAGGCTTGGCTATACTTTTCTTTAGTTAGGGAGATTGCTGGCTAAATGGGCATTAGATGTTCTCTCAATAGCTAGGAAATAGCTGGAGGGTCTTGCATTCTTTTGTTTCAAACAGGGGCGTACTTTTTCTCCCCCACCCCAACAACACAGCTAAAGGTTAATGCTGTATATACAGGAGGCGGGAGGCACTGCAGTTTTTTAGACACGGAAAGAGGACTTAGCTGACTTCTGGATCTCTGTAATGGAATAGTTGATCTGGGAGCAGTGGGATTTGCTGATTGTACAGTATATGTGTTAAGTTGTGGCTTCTGCCTAGGCCCAACTCCTCTGGAACCTGTCCTCAATTTGTACATTTGTGGATAAATTCAAACATTATAGAACTGTTCACCCCCTCCCCAAAGGAAACAAGGTGTTGTTCCCTAAAGCAGGGGTCACCAACCTAAGGCCCATGTGCCGGAAGCAGCCTGTTGAGGCCGTTTGACCGGCCCCCGAGCCACCCCCAAGCCAAGCTGCCTGCTTGCGCGCTGCGCTAAACCGGTGTGGGGACTCGCTTCTGCAGCGCCGAAAATCATGTCTGCGCTCATGTGGATGCCGAAAATTGCAGCTGCACACACGCAATCCGGCCCACGGAGGGATCTCTGCGGGACCAATCCGACCCAGGCAAGATAAACCTTGCCGACCCCTGCCCTGGGAAAGGGAAGCGCAAATAAGAAGACTACAGACCATTCACTATCCTATGTTAACATCCGAATCCTGTTTGCTATCTTAAAGGTGAGCACATTTAAATTCTCATGGCCGCCAGTCCATTTTGGAAGATGCAATTACACGTTTAATGGACTGCGGTCCATGAAAGCTTGTGTCTTAATGAAGTGGTTATCCCTGATGGTTTCACAAGGCCCATTTGTGGTTTTACTGAAACCCCTCCAGACATTGAATTATACTGCTAAGAGGATGGCAACTGGATCCTAAGACTAATAATAATAATAATAATAATAATAATAATAATAATAATAATATATGCCACCCATCTGACTGGGTTGCCCCAGCCACTCAAGGTGGCTTCCAGCAACTTACATGACACAGTTGTGTGTTCCTTTCATAGAATCATAGAGCTGGAAGGGATCCTGAGGGTCATCTAGTCCAACCCTCTGCAATGCAGGAGATAGATAGACAGAGAGATAGAGAGATAGATATAGATAGATCCACTGAAGGTTTAGGCTGGAAGAGCAACAGCAGGAGAGACTGCTTATCTCTTTACCTTTTCCCAAAACAATTGTTCCCATGCTGATTTTCTCCCCAAGGCAGAAAGATATGGGGACCAGGAGCATCCATCTTAACAATGGTCAAATAGATGTCTCCACTAACTCCATGTGCAAGATATGAGGGCAATAGCTGCCCCCACTCCCTCTTCTGAATTGTGAAACACAGTGGCCAGGACAAGCTATGAACCACAAGCCTCCAGGGCATGTGCGTAGCCAGGATTTATGCTGGATGTGTGTGTCAGGATTTATATTATGTGAGGGGCACAACTGAGCTATCTGTGACCCAGTTGGTCAGTCGGCTAGGTATTTTTTATTTACTTGATGGGGGCAGCTGGCGCCCTTGCCCCCCCCCAGTGGTGGTGCTGTGGTCTAAACCACTGAGCCTCTTGGGCTTGCTGATTGGAAGGTTGGTGGTTTGAATCCCCGCGATGGAGTGAGCTCCCGTTGCTCTACCCCAGCTCTTGCCAACCTAGAAAGCAAGCCAGTGCAAGTAGATAAATAGGTACCACTGCGGCGGGAAGCTAAATGGCGTTTCCATGTGCTCTGTTGCACCAGAAGTTATTTAGTCATGCTGGCCACATGTCCCGGAAAGCTGTCTGTGGACAAATGCCGGCTGCCTCGGCCTGAAAGCGAGATGAGTGCCGCAACCCCATAGTCACCTTTGACTGGACTTAACCGTCCAGGGATCCTTTACCTTTACCTACCCCCGGCTACCCCCATGCTCCAGGGCTGTATTCACAAGATGGCCTTAGGGCTGAATGAGATGAGATGCCAGAGATCTCGGATCAGATCTTTCATTTTCTTTGGAGAGGGACCTTAGATCAGAGGTGGAGTCAAGAACATGCTTTGCCTGCCCAAAGTCCCAGGTGCAGTCCTGGGTTCATTTGAAAGGGTTAGGCAGAGACCCTAGACAAATAGGCCGCTTGTATAAGGCAGCCTTACTAGGGTCCTTGATTTTTGTCCCTAGCATCTGATATCGATTCCCTCCAGATGATGTTGATCTTCAACTCCCATCATGGGAACTGAATCAAGCAACGTTTGGAGGGCACCAGGCTGGTGAAGGCTGGACTAGCAAACCTCTCACTTCTTCTCACTCTCTGTCTTCCACTACAGTCGTCGGGCCAACTAAGTCACACTGGCATTGCTTCAAACCTGTAGTTAGATGTTCCAGCGTAGCTATTAAGACCTAGGTGTAAAGAGCAATGAGTCACACACAGACTTCCTTTACAACTAACAAACATATGTAAACAAACTTCCCAAACACAACATTCAGCTACCTGCCTGCCTGCCTGCCTCCCACATAGAAAATCTGTCCCTGAATTGCACACAACCTTGGCCCCTCTCTTGTCATAAACATCTGGAAGGCCATACTTTCCCATCCCTGATTTCGAGCAATACTTTTTCTTGTATATGTTAAAATTCCCCCTTCTCTTTTCCTGCCTGGCTTTCCTCCTTTCTCTTATGAAAGCCATTCAAAGGGGGAAAATAAATTAAATTAAAAATTGGTGTTACATTGGCTACTTTCCAGTCCTCTGGTATGGAAGATGATCTGAGGGAAAAGTTAGGACACCAGCAATGTCACATTTGAGCTCTCAGGTGGATGCCATCGAGACCCCAAAAATTATCTGTTTTTATTTTATCTATTCTGTGAACCGTCCTGAGGAAACCCCCCACCCCACAAACCCCCCACCCCACCCCAGTTATAGGGCGGCCTATAAATTCAATAAGGAAAAACGAACAAATAAATATGGGGCCTAGAACATAGTCTCTCGTCATTGATTGATTGATTGATTGAATTGATATATCACACCCTACACCCGAAGGGGTCTCAGGGCGGTTCACGGAATAAAATCAAGATATAACACCACAAAATACATAATAAAAACTGTCTGCCTTAGTTTCCCAAACTCGTCTCTTGCAAGAGTTTGTTCTGGTGCTGGGATCTGTTGTGAAGACAGGCACAAATAATTTTTTAATATAAGTTTTACAATTTTATATTCATCACAATAACATTGTATCAAGACAAAAGTAAAATACAGTTCCCAAACTCCCCCCCCATGACTTCCCTCAACTTCCTTTTCTTGTTCCTTTTCTTGTTCTTTTCTTGTTCTTTACACATTAACTTCTCCTGCTTATTATACCTTAATGTTACATTCTTTGAATTAAATGTTACATTCTTTAAATTATACCTTAATGTTACATTCTTTAAATTAGATATTATTATATTCTTATCATTTTTATACCATAATTGTTTTCAGATTGGCTCTTACACTTTGTTATTTT